>NC_091952.1:224648794-225001294 GCF_031021105.1 Erythrolamprus reginae
TTTGAGGGCTATCTGTAACTTTAAAAAATCATTGGACTGTTTTTCTTAAAATTTCTTTATTGGAGTCCCTGGAACTCTTCTGTAGGCAACCGGCCCAAAGTTGTATAGGAGGCAAATGGAAAGAGGTGGCCTTGAACTGCTAAAATGAATGGGACATACACACATATAGAAAAGCAGGGTGAAGGTGAAGTGGAAGAAGAGTTTGTGTGAATAATTCATTCTACTCTAATAGTCTGTGGATGAATAACTGAGACAACAAAGCAACTATGAGATATCTGGGGGGAGAGGCTATTGAAAAAAACACTGCTGATCGCATTTTGCAATTAGTGGGTAAGTGACAACCTTACCTTTCTTTAGGAAAGGGTCAGGATTTATGATGGAAATTCTAGCTCTTTGTGAACAGGCTTAAAATGATTGGCAGACTAATGGTTTATTGTTATCTCCTTTTCTAAGCAAAACCAATAGACGATTGGGAAATGATCCATAAGCAGATGGTGGAGAAAGAAGCCATGGATGATTCACAATTTCTATACAAGGGCTAAAAAAGAAGAAGGTCAGTCCACTTAAGTGTTGAAAGTTAAAATGGAATGAAAAACGCTACTGATTTGCCTAGCATTTGCATCGAATAGAGCATCTACTTGATGTCTAAAATACTGAATTACTATATTAACATGAACTTTTGTTCAGATTCTCCTGTTTATAGTCTTAGTTTCATTTCATCCTGTTTCTGCATCACTGTGCAATTTGATTGTGTATGGCCCTCAAAGAGACACATTTTGTGATTCTTAATATTATGTGGGATAATTGTTCTTAAATCTTTCAGAATTTCAGAGGCTCATCAGCGTTAAATGTATGAGCGTTAATGAGCCGGAGTGGCGCAGCAGGTAGAGTGCTGTACTGCAGACCACTGAAGCTGACTGTAGATCTGAAGGTCAGCGGTTCAAATCTCATCACCAGCTCAAGGTTGACTCAGCCTTCCATCCTTCCGAGGTGGGTAAAATGAGGACCCGGATTGTGGGGGCAAGAGCCTAGCTCTGTTAAAAAGTGCTATTGCTAACATGTTGTAAGCCGCCCTGAGTCTAAGGAGAAGTGAATGAATGAATGAATGAATGAATGAATAAATAAATGTAACCCCGTAAACCCCTTCGTTTAGAATTTTAAAAAGAGTAATTTAAAGGGACCAATTCCTTGGGTCCACACTTAATGACCATATAATCCATGCAGTTTTCCTGGCAATCATACAGAAAATGTCCACTTCATTGTCTACCTCTCTATTATTACCTGGAGATTTCTCACTAAAGTATTAATCCAGATTGATGTTGTTTAGCTTTGAGGCAAAACTGGCTGAGTGCTGCCAGCTATTTAAAAAATATGTTAAGTGTAACTCTAGGTATGCAAATACATTAAATAGAACTTATATTTTTAAACAAAACAAAGCAATGTGTAGTATCAGTCACTTAACATTACAGGTAGGTTAATTAGAGATTTTTTAAAAAAATATTACCCATCCAGTAATATTAAGATAGAAGACTCAGTATTGCTTTCTATTAGGCCTGTGGCCCCCAACCTTTTAGGCATCAGGGACTAGTTCCATGGAAAGAGGCTTTTCAGTGAACTAGAGGGTGCGTGGTTTTGCCTGCTGTCTGCATCTCGTGTAGGGAGCTTTGCTTGTTTGCGTGGCCTGGATTCTGGCATGCTGTGCTGATCCATAGACCAGATGTTGGGGACCCGTTCATATAGAATGAGATTAGAGTAGAGTAGAGTAAAGTTAGAACAGAACAGAAAAGAAAAGAACAGAACAGAAAAGAGCAGAACAGAATACTTTATTGGCCAAGTATAATTGGACGCACAAGGAAGTTGTCATTGGTGCATATGCTCTCACTGTACATGAAAGAAAAGATACATTTGTCAAGAATCATGAGGTACAACACTTAATGATTGTCATAGGATACAAATAAGTAATCAGGAAACATTAATATGAATTGTAAGGATACAAGCAACAAGTTACAGTCATAAATGAGAGGAGATGGGTGATAGGAATGATGAGAAGACTAATAGCAATAGTAATGCAGCTTTAGTGAATAGTTTGACAGTGTTGAGGGAATTATTTGTTTAGCAGAGTGATGGCGTCCTGGGAAAAAACTGTTCTTGTGTCTAGTTGTCTTGATGTGCAGGGCTCTATAGCATCATTTTGAGGGTAGGAGTTGAAACAATTTATATCCAGGATGCGAAAAATAAATAGAAATATTTTTACAGCCTTCTTTTTGACTCGTGCAGTTTACAGGTCCTCAATGGAAGGCAGGTTTGTTTGTTTGTTTGGTTGTTTGTTTATTTACTTGCTTGCTTACTTACTTGCTTACTTACTTACTTACTTACTTACTTACTTACTTACTTACTTACTTACTTACTTACTTATTTATTTATTAGATTTGTATGCCGCCCCTCTCCGTAGATTCGGGTCGGCTAACAACAATAAAAAGACAATATGAACAAATCTAATATTAAAAGTAATGTAAAAAAACCCCAATTTAAGAAACCAATCATACATACAGACGTACCATGCATAAATTTTATAAGCCTTTATAAGGTTGGCCGCAATTGTTTTTCTGCAGTTCTGATTATCCTCTGAAGTCTGTGTCTGTCTTGTTGGGTTGCAGAACTGGAACAAGACAGTTATAGAGGTGCAGATGACAGACTCAATGATTCCAATAATTTAGTGGAACAGCTCAGTTATACTAAAAATATTGGGCCCTTTGACGCAATACTGATTTCAGGAGTTTGTAGCTGATACATTCCAATCAAAGGCAAAAATCATTTACTGTACACAGCTGCTCCTGAGTTTCTTTCCAAGAATGCTTTCTCAGAGTGGTTGAAGAGGCTGCAGTTGTTGCTAATATTAGACTACTGGTAATTAGAAACCTTTATTGATTTGCTGAACATCAGAGGTGTTATTCACTTTCCACACTGATTCGCAAATATGAGCGCACGGCAGTGAAGGGCTACCAAAATTTTGACTACCACACTGAGGGCATGGCTTATGCATTTTGTTCCAACATCTTTCAGTGCAAATTGGATGATGTGGAGCTTCATTTTCACTACCCCACCGCATTTCCCCCCCCATCCGGGCAGTAGCCCACTCCTGATTATCTACCATATAAAGTGTATGTACACACATACACACACAGAGCTCTTCTAAAATTATACACATTCAGCATCATTTACTGTGATAGGAAAAATATACCCAGAGCCCAGAAGGGGAAAAAAGAAAAAGAAAAAATCAAAATTTTGCTACCGGTACTACGTATCTGACCATACCCGTAGGAGCCCACCACTGGCGCACGGGCACTTGCTTCCATCGCGTGCATGCTTTCCACACATGCATGGGACCTTCTGTGCATGTGCTTTGCTCACGTGTGTACAGCTTGCTTGCATGCATGCATGCACACAGTTTTAATATGTGCCTAAATAGGATGGCATAGCACCGGAGCAGGTGAGCTGGCCCACCCATAGGTCGCTACAACCAGTTCACCCGAACCGGTCTGAACCAGCTGAATACCACCTCTGCTGAACATCATGTAGAACAGTGATGGCGAACCTATGGCGTGGGTGCCACACGTGGCACGTGGAGCCATATCTGTTGGCACGCGAGTCATTGCCCTAGCTCAGCTTCAATGTGAATGTGTGTGCTAGCCAGCTGAGTTTTGGCTCACACAGAGGTTCTGGGAGGGCATTTTTGGCTTCCAGAGAATCTCCGGGTGGGATGGAGGAGGGCGTTTATACCCTTCCCTGGCTTCAGGAAGCCTTTGGAACCTGGGGAGGGTGAAACACAAGCCTACTGGGCTCACCAGAAGTTGGGAAACAGGCCATTTTTACCCTCCAGAGGGCCTCTGGGAGGTGGGAAAAGCTGTTTTTGCCCTCCCCAGGCATTGAATTATGTGTGTGGGCACTCGTGCATGTGGAATAGTGCACACTCACACTCTTTTGGCACCCGAGGGAAAAAAGATTTGCCATCACTGATGTAGGAGATGGTGCTCCATTGGTTAGAAACATAGAAACATAGAAGATTGACGGCAGAAAAAGACCTCATGGTCCATCTAGTCTGCCCTTATACTATTTCCTGTATTTTATCTTAGGATGAATATATGTTTATCCCAGGCATGTTTAAATTCAGTTACTGTGGATTTGGCAACCACGTCTGCTGGAAGTTTGTTCCAAGCATCTGCTATTCTTTCAGTAAAATAATATTTTCTCACGTTGCTTCTGATCTTTCACGCAACTCACCTCAGATTGTGCCCCCTTGTTCTTGTGTTCACTTTCCTATTAAAAACACTTCCCTCCTGAACCTTATTTAACCCTATTTAACCTTATTTAACTGAAATATTTAAATATTTCGATCATGTTCCCCCTTTCCCTTCTGTACTCCAGACTATACAGATTGAGTTCATTAATTCTTTCCTGATAAGTCTTATGCTTAAGACCGTCCACCATATTTGTAACCCGTCTTTGGATCCATTGCACTAGCAGGAACAAGTCCAGGTGCACACAGCCAGGAGAAGCTTCCAATCACTATTAAATTAGTGATTCTTAACCTTGACAACATTAAAATGTATCATTTTCAACTCCTAGGATTCTCCAGCCAACTTGCTGGCTAAGGAGTTCTGGGAGCTGAAGTATCTTAAACTTGCTAATGTTGAAAAATGTTGAAGTAGATATACAATCCAGGGTGAAATTCTCCTGGTTTGCTCGTCCCTATCAGACTCTATAAATGCTGTGAGAATGTTGAAAAATTGAAAGTTTGCGTATATAGATGTTGCAACTGTCGAGTTACGGAGTGCAATTTGTTCAATCTAGGTGGCCTTGGCAAGTGGAAAAAGATCGTCATTGTTCTATATAAATAATTTACATGTGAATGTTGGGGGAGAGGGGAATTCGGAGAGGGGCGGCATACAAATCTAATAAAACTAAACTAAACTAATTGTTTATATTTATAGAAAATGGAATCAAAGAACAACACAACTAGATGAAAAGAGGGAATGAGTGTTGATAAAATGGATGGATAGATGGATGGGTGGATGGATGGAAGGATGGATGGATGGAAGGATGGATTGTAGACTATCTATTTAATAGATATGATAGATCAGAGGTTCCCAGCTCCGAGGCTGCAACTCACTTACTGAACCAAGGTGCAGAAGTGGTGGACAAGCATGTGGGTGAAAACTGAAAAAGAAAAGAAAAAGAAACTGAAACTGAAAATCATCAAAAAGAGAGGTAAGAAATTTAAAGAATGAACTGTATATTGGAATTGTTGCATGTCTTTTGGCATTGTCCTATCAAGTTTACCACCCTTTTACTGCAGAGAAATGAATTATTCTGTCATGGTACCATGAAGCAAGGAACAAAGTTTGTCACAGCTATTATTCTGCACTATTTTTCATAATCTCATCTTCTCCACTTGTCTAGGCTTCATCTCCCAGTACTCAGCAATGGCAACACAAGTTATCATTATAACAATCACCTGATAAGCCAATGCTTTGGTAGTTATTCTAAAGATGCATTATATAAATAGAATAGAATAGAATTCTTTATTGGCCAAGTGTGATTGGATATACAAGGAATTTGTCTTTGGTGCATATGCTCTCAGTGTACAAAAAAGAAAAGATACATTCACGAAACATCATAAGGTACAACACTTAATGATTGTCATAGGGTACAAATAAGCAATCAGGAAACCATCAATATTGATATAAATCGTAAGAATCCAAGCAACAAGTTACAGCCATACAGTCATAAGTGGGAAGAGATGGGTGATAGAATGATGAGAAGACTAATAGTAATAGTAATGAAGCCTTAGTAAATAGTTTGTCAGTGATGAGGGAATTATTTGTTAAGCAGAGCGACGGCATTCAGGAAAAAACTGTGTTTCCATTTTTTCGTACACCCCCTGTATTTCTGGGGCTGCTTCTACTATCTTCCCCTTGAAAGCTATCTCCTATATAAGTCAACCTATTCACCCAACCCCCCTTCCTCCATTAAAGCTTGGCATATCTACTCTTATTTCTAATTATTATTATTATTTTCCTGGCTATTCATACAATAGAACTGGGCAACTGTATTGGATTTAATTTTTAACACAGTAATGTTTTCTTAAATTCTCTTTCGAATGTGGATTTGTATTCTTGTTATGAATTTGTATAAGTATGAAATTACAGTAAGAATTCTACTCCTGTTGAGCTCACTAGAATTTTCTTAGGAGATCCCTCTAGGATTGTAATTCTAATCATCCAAGTTCTATTTATCCTTTTTAAAATGCCCATATTTCAGCTTTTTTCACCTGCCTCGCCTCTTAGTTTGGTTCGGAGAGGTATTTTTAAAACTAAATTCAGTAAATCTATTGCCCCGTTTAACATCTCATTAATTAAGGAATCTTAATTTGAAGCTGGAGAGCAGAAGCTGCAGGAAAAACCACTTGAAGATGCAATATCTCAAATAGCCATATGGTGGCGCTCTCTCTTAGTCCGAGGGCTTTCTTTCTAGCCGCATTTATCCTCTTCCTTCCTTTCTCGCCATAGATATATAACCTCATATAAGTAGATCAGTGTTAGTTTTTTAAAAGTTGTCAATAAGACCTGTGGACTTCAGCTACCAGCATGCTTAGTCGAGGAATTTTGGGGAGTTGAAGTCCACACATTTTAAGTTGCCAATGTTGAAAAAACATTGATTTAGACCAGGGGTAGGCAAAGTTGGTTCTTCTATAATTTGTGGACTTCAACTGCCAGAATTCCTGAGCCAATCATGCTAGGTCAGGAATTCTGGGAGTTTAAGTTCATATATCAGAGAAGAGCCAAGTTTTCCTATCCCTGATTTAGACCTTCGAATATTGTTTTAAAAATACTCTCTTTAGTTTTTCACTTCAAGTAACCACAACGTTTGAGGGAGGATGAGACGAAATGTTCTCCACCAAGTCACCATCACAATTTATTTGGTCATAGCTCCACAGCAGGGCAACCAGATTGACCGTTTGCAGAAAAACACGCCGCGTTCAAGAGAAAGCCTCCGTTGAAAAGAAGAGAAATAGAATAGAATAATTTTATTGTCACTTGAGCCACCCCCTCCCACCTCCCATTTTATGGAATTTTGGATGTCTTGTTAGACAACTTTCTTTGAAGTATACTCGTTATTCCCAAACTTGTGCTGAAGTTTATACTCTAATTATCTGCTAGTTCTATAAAAAACCCAGTCTCGCTCCTCCCATTTTCTTCTCTTTGCACTGCGGCTGGCCTGCGGACGGTGCGTAGGGGGCGTATCTTGTCCTCGCCCCGCCCTCTTTATCCGCACGTGGGTAGCGGAGCCAGCCTGGCGGTGGTGCTGAATCCGCCATGGACGGGCACGGGCGAGCTGGCTCAGCCGCGGTGGCGGCGGAGGAGGAGGAGGGAGAAGCGGAGGAGGAAGAGGGCGGCGCGCTGGAGCTGCTGGCCAGGCAGCAGCGGAAGGAGAAGCGGGAGCTGCAGGGTGAGGGCGGAAGCGGCGGCGGTGGCAGAAATCCGGACAGCGGGAGGAGGATTGCAGAGATTTGCCTTTAAAGCTTGCAGGAGAAAACCTGTATATCCCGAAGCGAGCTACTGCTCTGTGTTGGCAACACACGCTGACCCAGGATGTGCTCCACCCAGTGTCATCAGATTGACTATAGACTGCTTTTTTTCCAGGGCAGGGCAGGGTGGCAATTTCTAGATGACCCTGGCTGGTTTCCCCCCCAAAATGTAACAGATTGAATCAGGTTAGTGTATTTGGGATGAGAGTTCATAAAGAGACGTCGGGATTAGATGGGAAACACGTCCAGGAAGAAGGCAGGGACACAAATCAGGTAATATTGAAGAAAACAGGGACACAAACCAGATTAATGTTCCCATCTAGTCCCAGATAATATTGGGATTAAATGGGAACAAGTCCAGGAAGAAGGCAGGGACACAAACCAGGTAGTTTATTTATTTATTTAAAGATGTTATTTGGGGTTAAATGGGATGGGGAAATACGGAGTAGGGCGGCATACAAATCTAATAAATAAATAAAATAAATAAACATTAGATGCTCCCATCTAATCCCAAATAATGTTGGGATTAAATGGGAAACATGTCCAGGAAGAAGGCAGGGACACAAACAGGTAATATTGAAGAAGGCAGGGACACAAACCAGATTAATGTTCCCATATAATCCCAGGTAATATCGGGATTAGATGGGTACACGTCCAGGAAGAAACCAGGGACACAAAACAGGTAATGTTTATTTATTTAATTGGATTTATATGCTGCCCCTCTTTGAGGATGTTACTTGGGATTAAATGGGATGGGAACATTAGATGTTCCCATCTAATCCCAGGTAATATTGGGATTAGATGGAAAACACGTCCAGGAAGAAGGCAGGGATGCAAACTATGTAATGTTGGCAAGATGATGACATGGGCATCTCAAACTTTTGGCTTGCAAGTGCAACTTGAAGGACATCTTATTTTGTTTCCTCCAGCAGCTCAAGTTGGTACATAACAGCATTCCTTCTTCAGAGTAGGAACAAGTAGGTAGGTAGGGGAGAACAAACAGCCCTGGCACCCTGTGGGCTTCCAGAGTTTAGGGAGCATGTGATTTGGAGTCGCTCCATGTCTGCTTTGACCACATGAATCATAGTATTGCTCTGGCTAAAATCATAATGTGACACGCTAAGATATAAACTAGGGTGGGTTGGTTGGTTGGTTGGATGAATAGTATGGAAGACTCAGTAGTATTTGGCTTATTTGTGGCACATTTGTCACATAAGCAGAGGCACAAAGTTCTGGGTACCAAGGCTAAGGAGCTTTTATGGGTTTCAGCCGCTTCATGAAATGCCTGGAGTGTTGCTATAAGTGAGAATGTGTTGTACAGTATATGAAGTGTCTGCATTGGGATTCGATATGCCTCGATGAGGCGCTTTACATCATCTCACAGTTTTTGACATAGTTTGGCAGGGCACTTGCAAAAGCTGGAAGAAACTTCTGGATGCTTCGGCATGTAGACTACAGCACATCTGCAGCTGCAGCTTCCAACAGTTGCAAGTGTGAATTGAACCAGCAAGTGACATGGTTGCTTCACTTTTAAAAGCAAAAAAGCATGGGGTTTTTTTTGTGCAGAAATGGTACCCTGTGAGAGTGTTTCACCAGAGCATTTGTGAATGTACAATAAATGTACAAAATATGTGTTCTGTATAAACCACACAAAGTCCATTCTCAAAACAAAATAGTATAGAAGGTCTCAAGGGAGGTCAGGCAAAAACCAGAAGAAATGCACTGATTAAAATACTAGCATCATCCTAATATTTAATACCTATAATGGATAAATGTAACAGAAACCAATGTATTGATAAAAATCTTAACATAAGAAAGGACAATAGTCAAAACCCAGTTCTCGATACAAATGGAAATAGACATTTTTGGCTCGAGGATTCCAAACATAAAATCCAGTGTGAAATAATTAAACTCTATTTTAACGTAGAAAATATTTAAATAATGAAATATTACTAACTGCTAACTACTACTAATGTGCATTTTGAGCATATTTTTTTAAAAAATAGCACCCTAAATTAACGATGCTGTCAGAACTTCAATTATAGGCATTTTCTTGAATTATTGCACCAATATGACAGGACTGGAATAATAGAAACTCATGTTGTTGCATCATCAATTATCCTACACTGCCCCATACAGCTTTCTTCCATGCATGGCAAGGGAGAGAATGATAGCCATGTTGCTGCTGCCTGGGTTTTCCTGTTGTCATAAGAACACGAGAAGCTGTGCTAAGTTGAAGGCCTTGCTACAAAAATGACACCTTTATTTTAGTTTGATTAATTAATTAATTTATTTATTTATTAGATTTTTAAGCCGCCATTCTCCTTAGACTCAGGGTGGCTTACAACATGATGTTGGCAATAGCACTTTTTAACAGAGCCAGCATATTGCCCCCACAATCTGGGTCCTCATTTTACCCACCTCGGAAGGATGGAAGGCTGAGTCAACCTTGAGCCAGTGATGAGATTTGAACCGCTGACCTACAGATCTACAGTCAGCTTCAGTGGCTTGCAGTACAGCACTCTACCTGCTGTGCCACCCCGCCACCCGCTTAATCAGGTCTTCCATATAACATCTTTAAAAAATAATCTTTTGAATGAAATATGGTTTTGAAAATCCTTATATTTATATGCACGCTTCTGTTTGCAGTAACTATGAGCCAAGTATTCTGCAATATTCAAAAGTACATAATTAGTATTTTATTTAGTGGATGTACCGTATTTTTCAGAGTATAACACACACCGGCTTATAAGACACATCTTAGTTTGGGGGTAGGGAAATAGGGAAAAAATAATCTGCCTACCAGGTATTGATCTGGCTAATTTTTAATCTGGTCAGACTCAGCACTTTAGTTTGCTGGTTTTGAGCCCATGGGCTTGCTTTTTATCCCCTGGTTGAGAATGAAAAACAGTTTCTAAAACACTTCTCCCTCCCTCTCTCTCTCTTCAGAGAGAATTAAAAAATCAGGCAAAGGGACTGGAACTGCATCACTATTAGCACCTGGCTAGGGCTGAAAAAAGGCTCATCTGATTGTCGGAGGGAGTAGCAATGAAAGAAGCAGGCAAAGGGAAGATGGCTTAGCATGGAAGATTGTGTTAGCACTTTGTTAGGGCTTAAAAAAAAGCTTAGTAAAAGCTGCATCCGGAGTATAAGACGCACCCAATTGTCAGCCTCTTTTTTTGGTGGGGGGGGGGGGGGCGGAGGGCATGCCATTTAGAATTTGTAGGAATTGAGAGGTCTGCATTGCTCAATAAATAAATAACCATTTATGTATACATATATACCTCTCAAACTCAAGTAGGGGAATTACAAAAACCAGGAATAATACAAATTGTTGAAAAAAAATGTACTATTTTATTTAGAACAAGATGTTACTTCCAATAATAGCAATGTCTTTGATTCTACAATTTTCTGTTGATTATGCACCATTAAGTCATGTCAAGTCTTAGAAACCACATAGATAGATGAACTGATAAACGCCAGCCTGGTCCTTCATGGTTTCCAATGTTGCTATTATTGAATCCATCTAACATGCTACTATCTCTTTCTACTTTAGTTGCAGGTTTAGTAGAAAAAGCCAAAGTTACTGTTTTGTCTTCATAGGACAGGCAGAAAAAATTCAGATCAGGTCTTGAATGACCCACAATTACATGGATTTACAGTATCACATGTCACATATTTATTCACATATGTCACGTATTTTTAAAAAAGGAACTATTTTTCATCAAAACACCTCAAACTAATGAGATGAATTAGGTTCGGATTACATAACTGCAGAGCTACATAAAACAGTCTACTTTTAATCATGTATGTCAATTTCATTTGATTTTTGAAACTTTGAAAGTTTTGGGGTCAGCATGGATTAAATTCCATTTAATGTTTTGGATTTTGTTAGTAGGAGGTCATGTAGTAAGACACAGACAATTTTTCATTCTTTTGGGAAGGATGTTTTCTGAAATTCAGTTACTTCAGTTTTATTTGATTTAATAGGCATGTGTAACATAGGTGTTTTTTTTGTTAAACTCAAATCATGAATAATGACAAAAATAATTTAAGACTCTCTTCATTTATCTCACCTGTTTTTGCTTCTGTAGCCAAAATCCAAGGAATGAAAAATACTGTTCCAAAGAATGATAAAAAGAGAAGGAAACAGCTGCTGGATGATGTTGCCAAGCTGGAGTCTGAATTGGAAGAGAAGCACAAAGAGGAAATAAAGAAATTAAAAGAAACATTGCCTGAACAAAATAAAGTATGTGCACCATTTATTTTTGAGATACCTTGAGTTTGTTGAATTTCTAGTTACTAAAAACACCTTGTGTTTTTAAATATTGCCAAGGACTGTTTTCATTCTGAAAATTGTGTTTTGAATTTATTTGTGGGCAACTTGTTATAAAATAAAACAGATGAACAATCACCGGGAAATATATTTGGACACTTTGCAGTGATTTTGTATAAAATTTACATGAGTTTGGGGGAATAAGGTAATTTTAGTGGAAGAAACTTTATCCAGCTCTAGAGGTCCAAGATGGAACCTCAAGGTTAGATGAAAGTAAAGCATTCTTTCTCTCTAACTGAAAGAGATCAAGAGAATTGGCCACTGCAAGAAGGGCGCACAAGGACTCTGGAAGAAGGCCTGACACAGCCCACCAATATCTCATGTAAGGCCAGGATGGGTGCACTTTGGCAGCTTTAGAAGGAAGGAAATAGTGAAGGATAGCTGGGGGATCAGGAACGGCTGAGTCCAGAGCAATGGGGCCTTTGTGCTGTAGCACTGGGGTGGCTAGCTATGGTATGGGGTTTTAAGTGGCACTCAATGAAGGTGGCTTTGCTGGCGGTGCTGAGAGTGAGCTATGAGAGCACTGGCAGCTGGTTTAGGCTTGAAGGACATGGGTCTCTACCACCACCACTGCCTATAATTGCCACTGTTAGAGCAGCTAAAAGGGCATAGATGCATGGGAGATAGGAGATGGGGGATTGAAGAAGAGGCAGTCACTTACCTCATTGAGAGCTTAAGGCTCAAAGCAAGAATAGTTTTGATCAGGGTGGATCCTTTACTAACCCCTGGCGGGATTCAGTTAAGGATGGCAACAGGGATTTCTGTTGCTAAGTGATGCAGTCATGTGACATCACATTTTACAATTGCGTGGTTTAACAACAGGAGTTGCAATTCCAATTACTCTTTGTAATCTGAGGACAAGCTATATTTATTAGCATTGGTATTATAGTTCTGATTTTAGTAGGAACCTGGTGCCGCATGTTGGGATTGCGTGCATCAGAAGTGTAAAACTTGTTTATTTCATTCTTTCCCCAAACATAATGGGATTTAATACAATTTCCGATAGGTGGGGTTCTCTGGTTGGCTACTTACCAGAAGAGAAAAAGTCTCTCAAACTAACTGGGAACTAGAATTAACACAGAATCATGTAGAGAGATGATTATAGAGAATGATGGCTGTAGTAGAAATGGTATAAAATATTAAGAGAGGGTGAAATTTTAAACATAGCTTCTGTTAAAATGGAAGGGCTATGATAATTTTTTTGTGAAATATTTCAAGTAATTTCTATTTATTATTTAGGAATATTTGGCAAGTCTAAATATTGCAAAACTGGAGATTGAGAGCAGAGAGGAGACCCAGCCTGCTAAAATATCAAAAGCACAGAAGAGGCGGGTAAGATGATTTCAGCGTTAATTCATTAGACTGTGTGTAGGTTTGCAACAAAGTGCAAGGTGTCATCTTTAATGCGGTATCTATGGGATGATTCTAGAACCTGATTCCTGTCCCAAGGGTCAATGGAAGTCATATTTGGAATATTTTGGGCAGAGAAGGATCAGACATGAACCAATGCACACCCATCCACTGGATGAGATGCTATGTGGGGCATTGGATTTTCCAAAATACTTTTTTAGTTTGCAAGCCAAATTATTCCTCTTTTCAGAATGGCAGTTGTAGTGTTCTGGGGTCATGTGCACTTAGACTTATATATCACTTTATAGTGCTTTACAGCCTTCTCTAAGTGGATTAGAGAGTCACCATTTTGCCCCCAACAGTCTGGGTGCCCATTATTCTGACCTCAGAAGGATGGAAAGCTGAGTCAACCTTGAGCCAGGTGTGAATCAATCTGCCAAACCGCTGGTACCAGCAGATGGCAGAAATAGCCTACAATACTGCATTTTAACCACTGTGACACCACAGCTTTGCAACTTTCAAAGTCAAAGTCAATAAGACAAGATATATTTGCTTAATGGCCACATGATTCATTCAACTTCAGTGATTCACTTAATAATTATGGAAAAAATTCCTAAAATGGGGTGCAACTCACTTACCAACCACTTTGTTAATTCTGGTCCCAATTGTGGTCGAAAGTTGGGGACTACTTTTAAAATAGATGCTTTCCAATCTACGACTGCCATATTTGAGGGTTAGATGTATGAAGGCAAGGATCTACTTTTTCCTATTACAGTGGTACCTCGACATACGAGTTTAATTCGTTCCAGACCTGAGCTCGTAAATCGATCAACTCATATCTCGAATGAATGCCTTTAGACTTTGTTTTTCGCGCCGAGATAACCAGAAGCAAGGAGATTCTTGCGCCACCTAGTGGAAGCTCGGCTCGTATCCTGAATTTGAGCTTGGGTGTTGAACAGAAATTTCGCTCATGTTGGGGCTCATAACTTGGAATACTCGCATGTGGAGCAGCTCGTATCTAGAGGTACCACTGTACTTCTTCCCATTATGCTATCCCTCATTTTATTCCAGATGATTTTCTTTGCCTCCAGAGAGCTGTCTCAGGATTGTAGGATGAAGGAGAGATTCCTTCAGTTCCCAAGGCATATTTCTGCTAAATGTGATTCTGGATTCTACCAAATGTTGTTGATTTTTTTTTCATGAAGTAACAATAAGAAAACTGCTCATAATAGGACTGCCAGAATTTGACAGCTTAATCCCTACAGCACTCTGCTTGTACTTTACTGGTGACAAACATCCTAGTTTGCCAAATAAACGCCACTGATCAATAACAAAAGACAACATTGTTATGAAACACATTTAACAACACATTATATTGTTAACATCCACCTGGAAATTGTATTTTAAATGCTGTGAAATATTATTCTGAGATGAAGAGTAAAGAATGAAAAAAATCACAAAGGATAAATCTTCAGGCAAGCTGATTTTATTTATTTATTAGATTTGCATGCCGCCCGTCTCCGTAGACTCGGGGCGGCTCACAACAGCAATAGAACAATTCATAACAAATCTAATAATTTAAAAACATTTTTTAAAAACCCATTATTAATCAGACATACATACAAACATACCATACATAAATTGTATAGGCCCGGGGAGATATCTCAATTCCCCCGTGCCTGGCGGCAAAGGTGGGTTTTAAGGAGTTTACGGAAGGCAAGGAGAGTGGGGGCAGTTCTAATCTCCGCGGGGAGCTGGTTCCAGAGAGTCAGGGCCACCACAGCGAAGGCTCTTCCTCTGGGACCCGCCAAACAACATTGTTTAGTTGACGGGACCCAGAGAAGGCCAACTCTGTGGGACCTAACCGGTCGCTGGGATTCGTGTGGCAGAAGGCGGTCCCGGGGATATTCTGGTCCGATGCCATGAAGGGCTCTTTAGGTCATAACCAACACTTTGAATTGTGACCGGAAATTGATCGGCAACCAATGTAGACTGCGGAGTGTTGGTGTGACATGGGCATACCTGGGGAAGCCCATGATTGCTCTCGCAGCTGCATTCTGCACGATCTGAAGCTTCCGAACACTTTTCAAAGGTAGCCCCATGTAGAGAGTGTTACAGTAGTCAAATCTCGAGGTGATGAGGGCATGAGTGACTGTGAGCAGTGACTCCCAGTCCAGATAGGGCCGCAACTGGTGCACCAGGCGAACCTGGGCAAACATCCCCCTGGCCACAGCTGAAAGATGGTTCTCTAATGTGAGCTGTGGATCTTGTTCTTCAGTTCAGCAAGCTGAAGTTGAAAGCATATGACACTGTCTTTTATTTGAAAGACTTCTTTTGAAAAGCAGACTTTGTGCATTTGAAATGTCTTGATAAAAGTATACTATTGAAAATTCAACATTATGACTAAGTATTTTGCTCATTTTCTTCAACTCCATGAGCCAAACTGAACCCATATATTTCTAAAACTCTTGTCATGGTCTTTAACTGGGGAGTACATCACAGGGCAACAGTTTTTGAACCAAGGTGCCTTAGATGGACTAACATTCAGAATGTGTCCAAAATCTGGAAGCTATGACTCCTGCGGGAATGAAATTTGGGGACGTTATGGCAACTTTAGTGCTTCTACAGCTATAGTCATGTAATCTTCATTCTCAAAATTCTGTGACAGTTTCCAAACCAGTTTTGCAAACCCTTGCTTTCTCCCCACTCAGCAGCATTCACTTTCCTTCCTGCAAAGGAAGGGAAGGAAGAAGGGTTGGTTTTCCTTGCTCCCTGCCATATCCAACAAGGAAATATATCTAAAACAATGAACCAACAGTGTACACGTTGTCTAATATATGAGGGTCACCCAGAAGGTAATGCACCACATTTTTTTTCTCAGCCTACAGTAATGGTACAAGTGCAAAACTTTAGATATACATTATTTGAATTGTCAGGAGTGCATGTGCAAATTTTGTGTTTCTTCAGACAGATAGCGTAGCAGTGTTTCGAAATGTCGTCTGTAAGTGATGTACGTTACAAGCAGCGTGTCACCATTGAATTTCTCACTGCAGAGAAAGAAACTGTTGGGAACATTCACAAACGTTTGTGCACAGTTTATGGAGAATCTGCAGTCGACAGAAGTACGGTTAGTCACTGGGCACAGAGGGTGAGGCCATTAGAGGTGATTCGCACAGTGCAGAAATAGCTTCGTGACCAGTACAAGGAGTGGTACTGATAGGGCATACACACCCTTGTGTCTCACTGGAGGAAGGCCATAGAACGGGATGGAGATTATGTGAAAAAATAGGGAGTGTAGAAGATACATCATTCTTTCTTGTGTGTAAGTTTCATAGTGTTCAATAAATAATTGTTGAAGAAAAAAATGTGGTGCATTACTTTCTGGGCAACCCTCATAATATCATAAGTACCTGAAAAGGTTAAACTCTATAGGCTGTATTCAAATATGGCATGGACTATTGTAAAATTGCAGTGTTTTGCTGTGTTTCATCACAGGATAAAAAAGCAGCTCTGGAAAAGGAAAGAGAAGAAAGAATAGCAGAAGCCGAGATAGAAAATTTAACAGGTGCTAGGCACCTTGAAAGCCAGAAACTTGCAAACATTTTAGCCTTAAGGCAGTTGGAAATTAAGCAAATCCCATCTGATGGGCATTGTCTGTATAGAGCTATTGAAGATCAGCTCAAAGAACAACAAAACCTGTGGCCAGTTTCAACCCTCAGAAGTCAGACGGCAGAGTATATGAGAAGTCACGTGGATGACTTTCTACCATTTCTGACCAACCCAAATACAGGAGATTTGTACAGCCAAGGTAGGTAAAGGTCTTCTACTTAAAAAAATAAAAACATGTCATTACAGAGAATATTAGCTTCAGTATGGTTCAGATACTTAGCTGTGCTGTATAATCTGCACAGCAGCGTTTTTCAAACTTGGCAACTTTAAGATGTGTAGACATCAACTGCCAGAATTCCCCAGCCAGCATACAACTACCTAATATAAATATGCAGTCTCTCTTTTAATATGTTGATTGATGGCCTTCCTCTCTCTGTGTCTTTCTCTGTCACATTCATACAAATATGTACCGTATGTTTTGGAATATAAGACATACCTTTCCCATCCCTAAAAGAGGATGGAAATGTTGGTGCGTCTTATACACTGAATACAGCCATTTTTGGCCTCCTGAAGCCCCACCTCAGCGTCCCATATTTGTGAAAAATGGGCCTGTTTTTGCAAACAATGGGGCACACAGAGGGTTTGCTAGATCTGCAGAGTGCTCCTGGGGGCCAGGAAGAACATAATCTTTTTTTTAACCTCTTTTTTTCTTACCTCTTCGAAATCTTGATGTGTCTTATATATCAGTGTGTCTTACAGTCCCAAAAATATGGTGTGCAGTGTTCCCTCTAATTTTTTTGGGGGGGTGGGGGTGGGCGGAAAAGTATAGTGTCTGAGCGGCAGTCCCTTCGGGACTGGGCGGCACAGAAATAATAAATAATAAATAAACAAACAAATAAACAAATAAATAAACAAACAAATAAATAAAAAACCCACCCTGTTTTGCCTCAGAGAATTTCAAAATAAAATACTGTACTGTGTGTCTATAACAGTGAGCTCATAATAGGGCAACTCTATCAATATCAAAATGCCACTTAAATAGTTGAGCTAGTTTCAAACTAGATTTTGATTTTCTTTCTCTCTTCCTTACTCCCATTCTTTTTCTTTCTCTTTTCCTTCCTCTCTTTTTTCTATCTGTTTCTCTCTCTTCCTCTCTCTCTCCTTCCCTCTCACTCTTTCCCTCTCGGCTTCTGGGCAGGTTTGGAAAACTCTGAGTTGATGATGATTTTTAAGTGAGCGATTGCTCACTGCTCAGCTTAGAGGGAACTATGATGGTGTGTGTGTATGTACCTCTTTTTTTCCTTTTTTTTTTACCTCTTTGAAATCTTGGTGTGTCTTATATACCAGTATGTCTTAACAGTCCAAAAAATATGGGGTGTGTGTATTTATTTATTTATTGGATTTGTATGTCGCCCCTCTCCGGAGACTCGGGGCGGCTAACAGCAATAATAAGACAGCGTACAATAATAATCGAATAATAAAAATGATTAAAAACCCCATTAATATAAAAACCAAACATACATACAGACATACCATGCATAAAATTGTAAAGGCCTAGGGGGAAAGAATATCTCAATTCCCCCATGCCTGGCAGCAGAGGTGGGTTTTAAGTAGCTTACGAAAGGCAAGGAGGGTGGGGGCAATTCTAATCTCTGGGGGGAGTTGGTTCCAGAGGGCCGGGGCCGTCACGGAGAAGGCTCTTCCCCTGGGTCCCGCCAAGCGGCATTGTTTAGTTGACGGGACCCGGAGAAGATACGTATATACGTACTATATTTTTCAGAATATAAGATGAACTTTAGTTTTGGGGGAGGAAAATAGGGCCAAAAAAATCTGCCTACCAGGTATACATCTGGCTAGCATCCTTAGTCTGGTTAACTTTAGCACATTATTTAATCTCTGGGTTAGGGCTTAAAAAAACCTTACTCAGAGTGAGTAGCAAAGACTTAGGGCTGGAAAACACCTTCTTCAAAGCAATTAGCAAGAAAAAAAACCCTGCAAGAGCCAGGAAGATTGTTAGCACCCTGTTAGGCTGGGGGGGAAAAGCTTTGAAAAAGTTACATTCAGAGTATAAAACACATCTAAATTTTCAGCCTCTTTTGGGGGAAAAGGTGCATCTTATTCTTCGAAAAATGCAGCATGTATTTCTGTGTGTTTCATTATCAGCAAAAATATGCTGTGTGTGTATACACACACAGGCACCCCCCCCCCCATATTTTTCGGAGTATAAGAGGCACTGGTGTATAAGACGCACCAAAATTTCGAAGAGATAAGTAAGAAAAATAAGTTTTGATTCTCCCCGGCCCCTAGGAACACTCTACCCCCAGGCGCACTCTGCTATAGATACCCAGCATCTTTAGGGTAGAGGTAAATGAACCAATATATGCAAAAAAAAATTTTTTTAATTATTTAGTCATAAATAAAAACAAATCTCCACATGTCTTTGTTCCTAACGAAAAATGATGGTAACGTTATCTCTAGTACTTTTTCTGAACCATATTTATGAAGTAGAGAAACATCTCAGAGCATGAAAACTTATTAATTAGGCACAATAAATTTTTACTATTAAACTTTAGTAAATTAAACCTTTTCTTTTTTTCTGTTTCATACGTTTGTCATCATTATCTATTTTGTCTTTTTGAGGGTGATAGTGTATATATATCGCTCAAAAAAAATAAAGGGAACACTCAAATAACACATCCTAGATCTGAATGGATGACATATTCTCATTGAATACTTTGTTCTGTACAAAGTTGAATGTGCACAACAGCATGTGAAATGGATTGTCAATCAGTGTTGCTTCCTAAGTGGACAGTTTGATTTCACAGAAACGTGACTGACTTGAAGTTATATTATGCTATTTAAGTGTTCACTTTATTTTTTTGAGCAGTGTACATTTTTGAGTTTTTTTGCTTTGTGTTTTCTTTTGCAAGTGTTTATATTCTACAAGCTTCCTTTTGCCATTCTATTTTTTTAAAAGATTATCCCCCCCCCCCCCCAAATTTTAAAAATTGTGATGCTTTTTTTTCCTGCAGAGGAATTTGAAAAATACTGTTCCGATATAGCAAACACTGCTTCATGGGGTGGTCAGTTAGAAGTAAGTATGGCATGCTATACTTTTTGATTAAATATTTATGATATTATAGAAAGCACTAGTGAGTTGAGTTTATTCTCCAGGAGAGGAACACCTACAGTATTTTCCTAGATATTTAAAAGAATTTTCCAAGATATTTAAAAGAAATAGGGAAAATTGTTAGGCAGTGAGGATTGGGGTGAAAATACTGAACATTTTTTCATATTGGAAACGTGTCATGTTTAGATGCTTACTTTTCTCATGTTTACTGAGGGTCTTACTTGGCCTATATAAATCATATAGGTAGTCTTTAGTTAAAGATCTAATTTGGATGTTTAATTATCTGGAGCTAGTAGAATTATTATGTATGCTTTTGTAGCAAAATCTTTTGTTGAGATACAGAAGTGAAAAAGATAAGGTTAAAATGTAAATTAAAATGTGATTTTGCTTTACAGCTAAGAGCTTTATCACATATCTTGCAAACACCAATTGAAGTCATTCAGATGGATTCCCCTCCTATTATTGTTGGTGAAGAATACAGTAAGAAACCACTAATACTTGTGTGAGTAAACACGTTAAATGTTGAACTTCAAAACAATTTTTGTTTATACTTGAAATACAATTAAGAAATAAACTTTATAAAACCAGATAGGTCTGGTTTTGCACCTTTTTCATAGTTTAGAAACACATGCAGAAGTTTAATATTAATATTCAGTTAGGTCCCACAGAGTTGGCCTTCTCCGGGTCCCGTCGACTAAACAATGTCATTTGGTGGGTCCCAGGGGAAGAGCCTTCTCTGTGGCGGCCCTGACCCTCTGGAACCAACTCCCCCCAGAGATCAGAATTGCCCCCAACCTCCCACCCTCCTTGCCTTTCGCAAGCTCCTTAAAACCCACCTCTATTGTCAGGCATGGGGGAACTGAGATATGCCCTTCCCCCTAGGCCTATACAATTTATGCATGGTATATTTGTGTGTATGTTTGGTTTTTTTTAAATTAGGGTTTTTAAAATTATTTTAAATATTAGATTTGTTATATGTTGTTTCACTATTGTTAGCCGCCCCGAGTCTACGGAGAGGGGTGGCATACAAATCCAACAAATAAATAAATAAAGTAACAGAAATCTGTAGGTTGCTACTTGTTAAAATAAAAAATAAAAGCCACCCCAAGAATAAGAGAACCTTCTTTCTTATGGAAAATGAACTCAGTTTAAGAAAAGAGAATATTGATTTAAGCAATGTCTTTCAGTTGTATGGTAATAACTTTTAATGACAAAAACTGAATTTTCTCATTTTATTTGTTAATTTACTCCTTTTTATTTAAGATATGTGTATGACCACCCATATCTTAGAATGTAACTTTGGGAAGCCATACAATCTTTTAAAATAAATAATGTGGTAACATATCAAATGTGCACGTGCTGTTTTAATTTGGTGGAAGTGCTTGTATTTTTCACATATGTTTTTCTTTTAGGTACATGAGACATGCGTATGGATTAGGTGAACATTATAATTCTGTAAAAACTCTTTTGGAAAACGCTGCAGAAAATGAAAGCTAATACACAGTTCATCAGAAGACATGAATGATGGCTACAATTTTACTAAGGGTCTCTATATAGGTCTTAAAACGAATTCTCAATTCTTTAATAAGGCATACAGGGTTATACAAACACACAAATATCGCATGTGTGTCTGTATATATGAGATCTCTTATCTGCACTACTGTTTAAATCATGTTTTTTTTTAAAAAAAAATCTGATGTGTTTCTAATGTATCTCATAATAAATTGTGGGTTATATTTCTTTTGTTTGCTTTACTTCTTTTATTTTAACAGGAAAGCCACTGGTATACAATACATACATGCACAGACATCCAATATTGCATTACGGTTCAGTTGTTATGGACACCAATAATAAAATAATTATAAAAGTCACTGACATCTGAAATTGCTGAGCTGTTATAATACTTTTAAAGATGAATTGTTCTGAGTATTGAATCCCCTTTCCTGAAATACTCATATTGTTTTTATTTCGGGTTGTGGCAGAAGAGTTCCTGATTCTGAAATGCAAAAACCTCAGATCATTAAAGTATAAGAAGCAGTCTTACTATATTGATTCCTCTAGCTCAGTTTACAGTAATAGTAATCAGTATAAATAGATACTTCACCAACTCACCTTGGAATTGCCAGGAATCTTTCGCAGGCAAAGCACATGTTTTCCAATAAAGTAGAATATTTTCTTTTGAAAGTAGAACTTTATAAGACTTTTGAACTGATCTTTCTTAGTTAACAGGGTAATCCTTTCTTTATGCAACATCTAAGTAGAATATCTGCTGAAGACTACTATGTGCTATTATCTGTTTTAGATACTATATTTTTTGGAAAAATCTACCTACCAGGTATTCATCTGGCTTGCGTTCTTAGTCTGTTCAGCTTCAGCACATTATTTTATCCCCTAGTTAGGGATGAAAAAGCTGTTTTCAGAGGGAATATGAATGAAAAAAGGCCTGCAATGACTTAGGGCTGGAAAAACTTCCTTAGGAGGGAGTAAGAAGCTGGGAAGATTGTTAGCACCTAGTTAGGGCTTGGAAAAAAAGCTTCGAAAAAGCTACATTTGGAATATAAGTATGCACCCAAATTTTCAGCCTCTTTTAGGGAGGAAAAAGGTGCGACTTATACTCAGAAAAATATGGTAGGTATTAGAAAGTTCAGTATATTGAACACTGTTCAGTTTAAAACAAAATAGTGTCTCCACCTGGGTATTTTAACTTTTTACTTTATCAATTATATTGAAAACAGGAAGATTGGATTATAATATTGCTATAGAATACATATTGCCACATACATCCCACAATTACAATATGTTTCAAGAAAAGAAACAATTTCCCTTGTAAAGCATGATTGATGAATATATCCAGCAGGCCATTTTATATTTGAGGTATTAATGACAGTATATAAAACTTCAATTAAATCATTTTCATTTCTTTCATTGACGTGATGCTTTATCATTTAAAACATAGTTAAAAATGTTCATAATAAGTCTGACTTTCACAATGAATACTTTTTTGACGCTCATATTTTGTACCTAATAGGTGCTAATACCTAAGGGATACATAGAATTTTATTTGTAACCTACTGTGAGTTTATATAAGTACACTGCTGATAAAAAACGCACTTAATTTTTGACAAAGGTTTCAGTCTGAATTTCTTGGGGGGAAAAGGAAGAATTACTATTATTGTATTTGAAAAGTAAAACCTTGTAACTGAAAACATAAGTACTGTTGTGGTAATTTTACCTTGAACCACATTTTCCTCCATTTGACCAGTGTAAACTCTGCTTCCTGCCATTTTTAATGAACGTTCAAGTGGTCTTCAGAACAGATTAATATTTAGAAACTGGCATCTGTTTTTGCTGTGAGTATTATTTGTTAAATATTATATACCCTTTCCACTTGAGCTCTGTATTGTCCATTTGAGAATGGTCCCCTTGAAGCTTTTTTATCAGGTTACAATATACTGTGGTTGGTGTTTGTGCGAATGCATTTAATGCTGCAGTGAAGTATTTTGTAAAGACCCAAAGTTTATTAATTAATTTTAGTATTTATTACAAAGTACATATCACTGAAGGCAAGGGATGATTAGATTTTGATTCCACCTTTATATTTGGTCAAATTAAGGTGGGGAACATAATCTAATACTTCTGCACTTTCTATTTTCTCACAACAGCCACCTTGTGAGGTGGGTCAAACTGAAGGAGTGTAACTGGGCCAAAGTCACCCTGCCAGTTTTCATGCCTCTTATTTTCCATAGTATTATTTTTAACTGTTGGACTTAAATTGTTTTAAATTTGTTTTAGAGGTTTTAATATTATTTGTATGTTTAATTCTGGTTGTGAGCAGCCTAGAGATGGGCGGAATACAAATTGAATGGAGTGGATAGGTAGATAGGTTGGTAGGTAGGTAGGTAGATTATCTATCCATCCATCCATCTATCATATCTATAAATAGATAGATAGATAGATAGATAGATAGATAGATAGATAGATAGATAGATAGATAGATAGACAGACAGACAGACATATACATAGATGTTATAGATAGAAAATGACGGATGGATGGATGGATGGATAGATAGATGAAATAAAAAATGACAGATATATAGATGATATAGATAGAAAATGATGGATGGATGGATAGATAGATGGATAGATAGATAATCTACCTACCTAACTATCCATTGCTTCATTCAATTTGTATTCCGCCCATCTCTCTAGGGACTCTAGGCTGCTCACAACCAGAATTAAACATACAAATAATATTAAAACCTCTGACAGATATATAGATAGATGATATAGATAGAAAATGACGGATGGATAGATGGATAGATAGATGGACGGACAGACAGACAGATAGATAGCTGTGGTTTAGAAAATAAACTGATCATTATATGCATTTATCTCTTCGGATTCTGATCAGACCTTCCAACGTTATCAAGCCACGGAAATTAAATTAATGCACCCCACGTTTCTATTCCCACGGGGTGTGTTTCCTCCTCCCCCTTCCTAGCGTGCATTTAAAAAAAAAAAATTAACACTGTTCGTCCTAAATGAACTCTGATAAATGATTGTGACAGATGCACGGCGAGGCGTAACAATCGCCACCGTTCTGTCCCCGCCCCCTCCCTCCCCACCAATAGAACGAGCCGAAGCTTCGGCGTTTCCACGACAACGGGAGGAAAGAACTTTTTTTAAAAAAAAAGTTCTGGCCTTTGCACGATTCACAGCGACGCGATCGGGCTGGAGGAGAGTGTGCAGATGGCGGAAGGGAAGCTGCTCCGCGTGCTGCGGGCCGGCTCAGGGACTCGCTCGCTCTCCCTGGCACATCGGGGGCTGCAGTGCCCGCCGCGGGGCTTGGCTAGCTTGAGCAGCCTGGAAAACCTGAGCCTGCGAGACAACCAATTGTTCAGTCTCTCTCCCGAAATGGAGGCTCTGAACCGGGTGAGGGAGGCGGTGGGCGGGTCCGGGGGGGGGGGGAAGAGGCGAGATCCTGGCTTGAAACCGCATGCGTGAATCAGGGTTATCACTCACTTAACCCTGATTGTAAGTTTTGCTACCCAGAATGGTGGCTGAAGAGGTCTGCGACTGGTCCAGCCAGGCTCCTCTTGCATTGCTTATGGCAGTGTTTCCCAACCTTGGCAACTTGAAGATATTTGGACTTCAATTCCCAGAATTCCTCAGCCAGCAAATGCTGGCTGGGGAATTCTGGGAATTGAAGTCCAAATATCTTCAAGTTGCCAAGGTTGGGAAACACTGGCTTATGGAATGATCTCCAGCAGCAGTCGTCCTAACTTCCATACCTAGAGAATCTCTGATATTGCAAGGAAAGAGCAGAGGGGAAACATTCACACCGTTCTTAGAATTTTTATTTTTTTTAAAGTCTATATTCATTATATTGAAGCTGTCCTTAAACTGGTTGCTGTAACAAATGTGTTTAGTAATTTTGATCTCGGTAATCTCGGTTTGTTTCATACATTAGTTTAATAATTTTGTTTAATAGATGTGTGTAATAATTTGGATCTAGGAGATCTCATCTTAATTTGGATCTCGGTAATCTCAAGATACTGCTGAATTTTGAATGAATAGTTTTTCAATCCAGAACAAATTTGGAAGCTACACTGTTGGAAATCTTCATTGAAAAAAGATTTCCCCCCCCCAAAAAAAGAAAATTAGTGTAGTGGTTTCTTAAAATAGAATAGAATTCTTTATTGGCCAAGTGTGATTGGACACACAAAGAAGTTGTCTTTGGTGCATATGCTCTCAGTCAGTGTTCCCTCTAATTTTTTGGGGGGGTGGGCGGAAAAGTATAGTGTCTGAGTGGCAGTCCCTTCGGGACTGGGCGGCACAGAAATAATAAATAAACAAACAAACAAACAAACAAAAAACCCACCCTGTTTTGCCTCAGAGAATTTCAAAATAAAATACTGTACTGTGTGTCTATAACAGTGAGCTCATAATAGGGCAACTCAATATCAAAATGCCACTTAAATAGTTGAGCTAGTTTCAAACTAGATTTAGATTTTCTTTCTCTCTTCCTTACTCCCATTCTTTTTCTTCCTCTTTTCCTTCCTCTCTTTTTTCTATCTGTTTCTCTCTCTTCCTCTCTCTCTCCTTCCCTCTCACTCTTTCCCTCTTGGCTTCTGGGCAGGTTTGGAAAACTCTGAGTTGATGATAACTTTTAAGTGAGCAATTGCTCACTGCTCAGCTTAGAGGAACTATGCTCTCAGTGTACATAAAATAAAATATACATTTGGGAGAATATGACTCGGGTTGAGGCAGGAATAGTTATCCCCTGACATGGAATGAAGAAACATTTTAAAATGAGTGCTTCTCCTATTGAAAAAAAAATAGATATGCATTTTAGGTCTTTTGAACAACATCTTTGGAACAATTGAGAACTACGGAGTAGTATTTTAATCATTTTGCTGCACAATATTTTGTGTGTGTGTGTGTGTGTGATAAAATGTTACCGTGTGAGTGAATAAATATGCTGTCATTGTAATAGTGTAAACCCATGGCAGAATCAACATTTGACCATTATTAAAATTTCAGTTTAAACATCTCTAAATAAAGGCTACTTACTGGGATTGCCAAAATGTAAATACAGTATCTGAAAACTGGAGATGCTTCTTGTATGAGAAGCAAAACGTTTAACTAAAAGTCCATTTGCTGTTTGGAAAAAAAGCATTTTTGGGACAACAATGACCTGAATGATTGAGAATCTCCACAAGACATTCAGCAAAGTCATATTATTGCAGCTTAAGATAGATACCTTCATCCATTGCACATATGATTTCTGTTATTATGTTTTGCATTTCATAGCTTATAGATCACTATGTTATGTGAGCCAGCTAATTTATGAACAAACTTGGACTTAGGGCAACCATGTCAACCCTGCAGTATTATTTGGAACAAAATTTCATTTTATCAAACATAATACTTAACTATACTCAGTCATAAAAACCAGGTGGGTAACTTTGGGCTAATCATACTTTTTAACCCACCTCACAGGATTCTTGCTATGGGGAAAATAGGAGGAGGATAATGTTTGCCACTTTTCAGTTATTTGTAAAAATAATAAAGGTGGGATACAAATAAAATAAATAAATATTGTATTCATCCATACTTTGAGCTCCTGAATGAAAAACAGGGTTATTTCTTTAATAAAATCATAAGGACTACTGTATTCCAAGGAATTTGCATGTCATTCCACTCTATACAAAATCTTTTTCCGATGCCATGCCACAGGGCTACCCTGCTATAATAATGTAGGGTTTTGCTTGTGGCCCATTTCTCAATGTCAAGCTAACTGATAATAATGCCCAATTTTGTTTTAAGAGATAGAATTTATGTTGTATATTTGAATCACAGGATAGTTTCAGCTCTTAACATGATAGTTCAAACTTAGGTAGTTCTAATGTGCGCAAGTGTCTTTTAAACCTTAGAGGAGAACTGATTAACACTATCAAATATCTGATTGTAGTTGAAGGTACTAAATTTGGGAAATAATAATTTTGAGGAGGTCCCAGAGCAATTGAAATATCTCAAATCTCTGCAAAAGCTTTATTTGTTTGGAAACAAGATCACCAAAATGTCACCTTTAATATTTGGTAAGAGCATATGTGTTCAAAGTCAGATATTCTATTTACTATACAGCAGTTATATAGCCACATATACTATTTATTCAGCAACAAATCTATGCTATATGATGAAATCTCTCCCCTCATTCTACTGTACTGAAATCACTTATTTACACGTCCATTCATCCTCATCATAATATATTATTATTAATGTAATAATAGTGTATTATTATAATTTCTGTTGTATAAGGTGGCGTATGAAGGAAATGAATAGTTTTAAAAGAAAGGTATTTTATTATCAAAGTTTTAACTGATGCAATCTCAGAAAAAAATCTGTCATGAGAAAAGAGGAATGTCTTTTTTAAAATAATATCTTACTTTGGGAAATTTTAAAGAATCTTTATGAGAGAAAGAAAACAAAACAAAACCAGAAAGTCTTCATCCCAAGAATCTACTCCAAATTCACCCTTCCCCTATTCAGGCCTATGCTCCTTGAAAAAAATTATTGTCCTTTTAAAAATAAAAATGTTTATTTAATTTTTATTAACAGTTGTTACTTATAAGCTGCTTTATCTGTCTTCTATCACTGGAGCAGGGGTGGGTTCTGGCTTACCTCGCTGCCGATTTGCTTTCTGAGGTGCTACATGGGCATTGGCATGCTGCGCGGATGTGCATGGATGAGAGTGCTAAAAAAAACCTGCGCATGTGCAGAAGCAAAAAAACCCCCAGTGGTGCCGCCTACGGTCCTGCCAAGAGAAATGGTTCGGGGGCATTGCAGGCCTGGGTCGCTGCCAGTTCTAGCATCCCAGGCTGCCAAGTTACTACCAGTTATATAGAATTGGTCCAAATAGGCAGTTACACACCTCTGCACTAGAGACTCCATCCTCTAAACATTCTTTGTTGCCAGTAGTTCATCTTCAACTGAAACTTGTCCTAACAAAGCTAACAGAGCCTTCTCTATGGGGCCCCGGCCCTCTGGAATCAGTTCCCTCCGGAGATTCGTACTGCCCCCCTTCCTCCCCTTCTGTAAGAGTCTTAAGACTCACTAATGTTGTCAGGCCTGGGTGGTTAGATCTACCCCTTGGCCGGTGAAATGTTATGTATGGTTGTAGTTCAAATGGGTATGATTGTTTTTTAATAGATCTAACGATTTTAGAGTAGGTTATTTAAATTTTACATAATTGGATTTAGCGCATTATATTGTATTGTTCTTTTTTGTATGTTGTAAGCCGCCCCGAGTCTCCGGAGAGGGGAGGCATGTAAATCCAATTATTATTATTACTATTATTATTATTATTATTATTATTATTATTATTATAATGCAGAAAAGAGGTTCGGTGTGATCCTTAAAACCCTCAAGTGCAGAATTCTGTGAATGCTCTTAAAAAATAGATTTAAAAAAAAGTAGAAATGAAGGTCAAAAAAATAAATGCATAGTGGGATGGTACTTACATCAAATTATATAATTAAATGTACTCTTGGTTACTTAAAATAGCATTATGACCACAAAGGTTTATATAAATAAAATGGAACATTAGGAGACTAGTCATAATATAAGACTCCATATCACTGCAAAAGCTTTATTTGAAGGCCATGTTTGTTTATAGATGAATTGAAGAATTTAGAACTTCTCAATCTGAACAAGAACCAACTAAGTAATCTTCCGCCAGAGATTTGCAGGTAAATTTGATAAATATCAAGAGGAGGTTTGGCCCGAAGTGGCTGCAAAGGATAAGTTAGTTTTAATAACCCATCACTAATTTTGTGAGCATCAGCAGCATTTGAATGATTAAAGGAGTGTTGCAATGTGATGGTTTCTTTGCTTCAGTGCATGTGTAGAAGCAAAAAACGGGTAATTTGTAATGGAATTGTGCAGGTTGTGCATGCACAGCTTGTGCACGCAAGGCGGCAATGGAGCTAAGCTACATGCTTCATTGCCATCACCAGAATAGCATTCCTGCCATTCCGGTACCTAGCCCATCTCTATACCTCACCCATAAATGTGTGCACAACCTCTCCATGCTGTCCCCCTCTGCATGTGTGCAGGCCTCACTGAAGCCTCTGGACTTCCGGAAGGCCTGTTGGGCCATTTTTCTCCCTCTCTAGGCTTCAGAAAAGCCTTCGGAGCCTGTGCATGGCAAAAAATGGGCCTATGGGAAGTTCGGAAATGAACTTCTGGTAGGCCCAGTGGGCTGTTTTTCATTCTGCCTAGGCTTCGGGAGGCTTTCCTGAAACCTGGGGAGGGCAAAAACAGCCTCCCATGCCCTATGGAAGGCCAAAAAATGGCTGGCCAGCATATGCATGCGCACTGGAGCAGACATAGGGCAGTGTGTGCCACTTATGGCATGTGTGCCATAAGTTCACAACCATGATCCTAAACAATCTGGATCAGCCATACAATTTGAGTGAATGGTTTTGGGTCAATCATTCTCATAGCTTGCCGCAAAGGGTGGTTGTAGGGGAAAATAGGTCCCTTTGTTTTTGAATAAAATGTGAATTAAGTTTATATTCGATGTTACGCCTAACAATAGAATATAATAGTAAATTATGTCAGGTGGTATCTGCAAAAACTATTTATACATCATTCCATTTATCTACAGTAGATCAGTACTTCTCAACCTTGCAACTTTATGACTCTATGCTGGCTGGAGAATTCTAGGAGTTGAAGTCAACACAAACTTGCCAAGATTGAGAAGTACTGATCCAGATCAATTTTCTGTTGCTTCAATACTGTAAACCAAGGTGAGCCCATAATATATTGTAATTTTTATATACTGTTTTATAAAATTTCCTAATTTTTAATTCCATTGGAGCCATTTGTTTCGCACTGGGAAACATTCAAAGATGTATCTGCCTTGAAAACAGCCCATGTTGAACTGTATAGAACAGTTGTAAGCATAGATATAGGAAATGTTTTATGTCATTTTGTACTAAGTCAAAGTTTTTATTACCATTTTATATCATAAAATATTTTTTAAAATTTGTCACATTTCAGTTCCACAGGAGCCTTGAGTGCTAGATTTTTGACCCATTTTGTAAGTGAGCCCATTTGAGATATCTTGGTTCAAAAATTTGGGGTCTGATGTAACATTTTGTCTAGTTACAGATTCCAGGAACAAAACAAATAGTATATCGGTAGGTTGTTCAATAACGATAAATTGAACATCACTTCCCATAATATCCAGCCAATGTGGTGCAGTTGAATTGATACCTGCTGAAGGCTAGAAAGGCTGATTTAAGAATATTCTATAAGTAATTTCATTAAAATTGATTTATATGCAAATATTAGAGGCAATCATTTATAAACAATTGTTAAGCAAATATCCTCAAATACTTTCTTCCTATAGGCTTCAAAATCTTGAATGTGTGAGTTTAGAAAATAACAAATTGGAAAAGATTCCCAAGGAATTTTGTTACCTTCAGAATTTGCATGAACTTCACTTATCCCACAATTTCATCACCTCATTACCTGAAGACATCAAACATCTGAAAAAACTCAAGATCTTGACTTTGTCAAGAAATAAAATAGAATTGCTTCCTGATGTGAGTAACTGCTTGAAAAACAGTGTATTATATTGTGATCATTAAAAAAACCCATGCCTTTAGGAATTGGGTAGGCAAATGAAACAGGCCTTGAGACGCTCAATCCAAAGAGCCAAGGATGATAGAGAAACATTCAAAGAAATCTCTATTTCAGCAACATTTGGAGGGGTGAAATTTTTCACTCTACTGCAAGGTGATCTTTTGTGTATTCTTGTAGTTAACTCATCTTGCCCAGAAGGTTGACAGGCATTGACCTAAATTTAGGAGATAAATAGCCAAAGGTTTTGTTTATGTAAAATACAGGTAGTCCTTGACTTATGTACACAATTAGGACAGTGATGAAATCTAAAAATTTTCCCCACCGGTTCTATGGGTGTGGCTTGCAAGCCAGGTGAGCATGGCACTGATGGGTGTGGTTTGGTGGTCAGGTGACTGGGTGGGTGTGGCCAACTTGTATGTGGTGAAACTCATTTAGCAACGTTCTTATTTAGCAACCAAAATGTGCCTTCCTTCCTTCCTTTTAGTTGCCTCTTTAAAAAACACTTTTGGGACAACTATGACCTAGATCAGTGATTTCCAACCTTTTTTGAGCCGTGGCACATTTTTTACATTTACAAAATGCACACCACCAACCAAAATAACATTTACCTCCAGTCCTGACCAGGATTAGAAATCGGGACCATGGGGAGGAGTAGCAGCTTCAACTACTCGCCACAGCCACACAATGACAAGTGCACGGCAGCCCAAGCGGGGACCTTCCTTGGTGTGGATGAGAGGTGGCTTGCTATTGGTTCATTGCTAGTGGTCGGGATGAATCGTAGAAGGTGATTGGTCAGTGAGCGTTCCTTGTGCCTCCACTCTTCCTGTCGCTGAAAGCTGGAGGGATTGTGAGGGGAATGTTTATGTTTGGATGGAGGTGGCTGGCAGCAGGCCAGATAAATGGCCTCCACGGGCCGTATCCGGTACGCAGGCCATAGTTTGGGGGCCCATGTTTAATTTCACCATGGCACACCTGACCATGTCTCATGGCACACTGGTTGAAAAACACTGACCAAGATGACTGAGAATCCCCATAGACAAAGACTGGAACAAAATAATGATACCGTACATAGTTCCCTCTAAGCTGAGCAGTGAGCAATTGCTCACTTAAAAATCATCATCAACTCAGAGTTTTCCAAACCTGCCCAGAAGCCGAGAGGGAAAGAGTGAGAGGGAAGGAGAGAGAGGGGAAGAGAGGAAGAGAGAGAAACAGATAGAAAAAAGAGGAAGGAAAAGAGAAAGAAAAAGAATGGGAGTAAGGAAGAGAGAAAGAAAATCAAAATCTAGTTTGAAACTAGCTCAACTATTTAAGTGGCATTTTGATATTGATAGAGTTGCCCTATTATGAGCTCACTGTTATAGACACACAGTACAGTATTTTATTTTGAAATTCTCTGAGGCAAAACAGGGTGGGTTTTTTGTTTGTTTGCTTGCTTGCTTGCTTGCTTGCTTGCTTGCTTGCTTGCTTGCTTGCTTGCTTATTTATTTATTTATTTATTTATTTATTTATTTATTTATTTATTTATTTATTTATTTATTTATTTATTTATTATTTATTATTTCTGTGCCGCCCAGTCCCGAAGGAACTGCCGCTCAGACACTATACTTTTCCGCCCACCCCCCCAAAAAATTAGAGGGAACACTGATACCGTATAGCAAAAAAACCCTTAATTTAATATAATTTAGGTCACATTTAAACAAAAGTGAATTGTATTAATTATTCTCCATGTTATTCTTCAATTATTTAATGATAATTGTTCCTTCTTTCACATTAAAATTGAAATTTGATGGTTACTTCTGGGGATATTTTAGAAATACATTCCAAGAATTCAGTAATATTATGCACGTTCAATTGATAACACTGTAGAATATCAAAGTAGGTCTACTTAAGTTTGCACTGAAGGGCACTTATTTTAATATTATTAATTTGTATTTATTATTTTTAATTAGGGAATCTGCAATCTGAAGACACTTAAGATTCTTGATGTTGCAGGAAATAATATTCAGGTTTTCCCCAAAGCAGTAAGTATGATTGTTAATCAAACTCTACAATCTATCTATCTATCTATCTATCTATCTATCTATCTATCTATCTATCTATCTATCTATCTATCTATCTATCTATCTATCTACCTACCTACCTACCTACCTACCTACCTACCTACCTACCTACCAGATTTGTATGCCGCCCCTCTCCACAGACTGGGGGTGGCTCACAACAATAGTAAAAACAATGTACAATAAACAAATCTAATATTTAAAAAGTATCTGAAAACCCATTAATTTAAAACCATAAAGCACAAGCATACCATACATAAAACTATATAAGCCTGGGGGAAATGTCTCAATTCCCCCACGCCTGATGGCAGAAGTGGGTTTTAAGGAGTTTGCGAAAGGCAAGGAGGGTGGGGGCAATCCTAATCTCCAGGGGGAGCTGGTTCCAGAGAGTCAGGGCCACCACAGAGAAGGCTCTTCCCCTGGGTCCTGCCAAACGACATTGTTTTGTCGACGGGACCCCGAGAAGGCCAACTCTGTGGGACCTAACTGGTCTCTGGGATTTGTGCGGCAGAAGGCGGTCTCGGAGATATTCTGGTCCGATGCCATGAAGGGCTTTATAGGTCATAACCAACACTTTGAACTGTGACCGGAAACTGATCGGCAACCAATGGAAACCTCCCTAACCAATCTTCTATTGAAGTCTAATGGTTGGTCTAGGAAATATTCAAATATAATGCATTTTCAACAGTGCCATTTCAATATATCAAGAATCTTTACTTGACTTTTGATATTATACTTCTGTAATTGTGTTTATGCTGTTATTGCATTTCACCAATTTGTTTTTGTACACGAATCTTACCATTTTGTTGCTGCAGAAACACACTGTTGCTTAGTAAAGTTTAATAAGTTTACACACAATCACAGATGGTAAAGAATTGCAGATTAAATCAGCCAGATCAAAGGCTTGCTAAAAAAAAATGGGTACAGTCAGCCTCATAAGCCATTGAAACGGATCTCTAAGCAGAGCCCCATCATTTTACTGCAGCTATAGAAAATGTTCTTTTGTGCGCTTTTAGATTGCTATACAAAAGACACAAGGCCTTTTCAATCTGGGTAGAAAAAAACATTCACTTTTTTACCAATTGTATTTGCACCTTTGTTCTTTTATCTGTTCAAATATGATTATTTAGGTACACTCCTTCTATCTGGGAAGGTCGTCCTCTTACACCGAGCGCGCAGTTTCGGGAGGGACGCACATGGAGTGGTGAGGGAGGAAGGGGACACCCGCCTAGCCAGCCAGATCAGCTGAATCAACCCTGGCGATCAATGGGGTGACAGATGTCGCAGCCAGATCGCCCTTCAGATGAGAATATGTTTTATAGAACATATTGGGGGAGCATGCAAAGGAGATGAATTCACTTAATATTTTATATCAGTACCTTACATTTGTTTAATATAATTCTTTACATGAGTTATATTCTCATGTTTTACTACTCAATTTTAGCATATACTGCATTTTAACTTATTTATCAAAATTCCCTTTATTTTATCCAATTTTATTGTATTTTAACCAGTCACAGTTTTATGATGACCGTTGTGGTCCCTGTTTTTGCTTTGATATGGTTGATTGACTAATCAAATAAAGTTGATTGAATTGATTACTTAGGTTATCAATCTAATCTAATCTAATCCCCACTCTCTCTTCCTTCCTCTCCCTCTATCTCCCCCTCTTTCTCTCTTCCTTTCCTTTCTCTCTTTCTCTACTTGACTCCCCAAAAGACACTGGACAGATTATAATTTGAACAAATGCAATAAAATTGCCAGGGGGCAAAACCAAACTATAGGCCTAAGATGTATGGCAAATAGCTTGTGTTAGTGGAAAAAAATACTAAATATATTGTTTTATATTTACAATGTTATTTTATTATTTAAATAGATGGGATATCTTCAGCTTGAGGAATTTTACTGTGAAGATAATCCATTGCTTCAGAAAAAACCAGTTAGTGCCATACAAGAAGAGGACATTCTCACTCTTAAGGTTATTGATACAGAAATAGAATACGTATTCAAGAAACTATTGACTTAGCCTGATGTTTTTCCTGAATTTCACATTTATATTTTGCTATTCGAACAATTTCAAATAACTATTTTGTAGCCTGGGATATAGGTTGAAAGTTATTGTTAATTGAGTACTGTATATTCGTTTTCAAGTTTAAATAGGTTGAAATGATTTAGCATAGTACTAAAATCTTTAATGATATGAGTTTGAGATGATTAAAACATCAATTAAAACAGTGGTTGGGTTGAAGTGTAGTCCTAAATTATTCTTTGTTTTAAATATGGGCCAGTGAACAATTGGTTTCATGTAATGCCAAATCATATAAGTAATGGTTTATGAAATTATATGGGTCCACACTAAAATAAAAGAACATGTTATCACCCAGTAAAATGTATGGATCAACCAATAATTCAGAAGGACGGAGCATTTTTGATATACACTATACATCAAATGTAAATGCCGACTGCCAGCAGTTTGGCAGTTTGAATCTCACTCAAAGTTGACTCAGCCTTCCATCCTTTCAAGGTCGGTAAAATAAGGACCCAGATTGTTAGGGCCAATATGCTGAGTCTGCTTAGAGAGGGGCTGTAAGGCATTGTGAAGTGGTATATTTCTACTTGCTATTGCTATTCCCGCATAGTTTATTTCACACTTTTAGAAATAATAATAATAATAATAATAATAATAATAATAATAATAATAATAATAATCAACAGATGATCCAAAGTGAAGACTCTGTAAAGAAACAGATGAAACAATAGATCACATACTCAGCTGCTGCAAAAAGATCGCACAGACTGACTACAAGCATAGACATGATGCTGTGGCACAGATGATCCACTGGAACTTGTGCCGGAACTACCATTTACCAGTGGCAAAGAACTAGTGGGATCATAAGCCCGAAAAAGTGGTCGAAAATGAGCAAGCAAAACTACTGTGGGACTTCCGACTTCAGACTGACCGAATTCTGAAGCATAACACACCAGACATTTTGATCGTGGAGAAAAAGAAAGTATGGATCATTGACATCGCAATCCCAGGAGACAGCAGAATTGAGGAGAAGCAGCTAGAGAAATTAGTGAAATATGAAGATCTAAAAATCGAGCTGCAACGACTCTGGCGTAAGCCAGTGAAAGTGGTCCCAGTGGTACTTGGCACGCTGGGCGCAGTGCCAAAGGATCTCAGCGGACATTTGAAAACCATCGGAATTGACAAAATTTCCATCTGTCAATTGCAAAAGGCCGCTTTACTGGGATCAGCAAACATAATTCGCCTCTACATCACGCAGTCCTAGGTGCTTGGGAAGCGCCCGACTGGTGATGAAATATGAAATCCAGCATAGTGATCTCGTTTGCTGTGTTGTACTGACATAATAATAATAATAATAATAATAATAATAATAATAATAATAATAATAATAATTTATTAGATTTGTATGCCGTCCCTCTCTGAAGCCTTGGAGCAGCTCACAACAATAAAACATCATATACAAATCCAATGTTAAAACAGTCTTTTAAAAACCCCTATTAAAACAGTCGTACAGTCGTACACCATCCATAAAGTCAAAGGCAGCTAAGGATATATCAATTCCTCCATGCCTGGCGACATAGATGAGTTTTCAAAATTTTGCAAAAGGCAAGGAGGGTGGGGGCAGTCCTAAATTCCGGGGGGAGGTGAATCCAGAGGGCCAGGGCCACCACAGAGAAGGCTCTTCCTTTGGGACCCGCCAGACGGCATTGTTTCGTCGACGGGACAAAACAATGTACATTCTGCAGATCTCAGCACAGATGTATTTAACATCAGTAGTTACTTTTTTCTTTACGTTGTCAGGGACCATGCTAAAAAATAAATTGCTACTGGAAAAAATTACAACCTATCTCCTTATTACGTTTGGAGGGGGTTACAAGCACTCCTACTTAGGCAGAGTTTTTGACATTTTAGTATGAGGTCTACTGTTTTTTTTTCTTTTTGTCTTCCTTCTTAATTATGTTCTAATAATGGTTTTTGTTGTATTTTTCCTCAGTTGCACTCTGCAGTTAAAAAGACAGTGGCGTATAATTTTTCTAAATTAAAACTTCTGGTGACATATTTAAATTTATATTACAATTCTTGTCAATAATATTTATTATTTTGTCTTTTAAATCCACAGGAAATAACAGCAAGATTTATTTTTACTCAGCTGGAAAACGAAAACCCTCTTTTATGCAGAGCAGTAAAACAAAATCCACAAGCACAGGATTTGCTTTCCCAGAGGCAAAAATGTGCACACTGTGGAAACAGCTTTCTGGGTATGTGGCTAGAATGCGTGCGCTTCATAGATATAAAACAGGTAAGTTACTTTAATATTATAGCAATAGCACTTTGACTTATATACTCCTCCATAGTGTTTTTACAGCCCTCTCTAAGTGGTTTACAGAGTCAGCATATTGCCCACAACAATCTGAGCTCTCATTTTACCCACCTTGGAAGAATGGAAGGCTGAGTCAATGTTGAGCCTAGTGAGATTCGAACTGCCAAATTGCAGGCAGCCAGCAATCAGCAGAAGTAGCCTACAGTACAGTGGTCCCTCGATTTTCGCGGGTTCGAACTTCGCGAAACGGCGATACCACGGTTTTTCAAAAATATTAATTAAAAAATACTTTGCTGTTTTTTCCCCTATATCATGTTTTTCCCCGCCCGATGACGCCATACGTCATCGCCAAACTTTCGTCCGCCTTTAATAAATATTTTTTTTAATAAACTTTAATAAATAAACATGGTGAGTAATAATCTAAATGGTTGCTATGGGAATGAGAAATTGCAGTTTAGGGGTTTAAAGTGTTAAGGGAAGGCTTGTGATACTGTTCATAGCAAAAAGTAGTGTATTTACTTCCGCATCTCTACTTCGTGGAAATTCAACTTTCGCGGGCAGTCTCGGAACGCATCCCCCGCGAAAATCGAGGGAACACTGTACTACACTCTAACCACTGCACCACTAAGGCTCTTCACTATACATTTTTAAAGATTTTTAAAGATGGAGTCACTGCAATTTTAAGACTTTAGCTAGATTTTATTGATACATGCTTTTTTAATGCAGTTCTAAATGTTAAGTTTCTCTTCTGCATTCCTTCGTAATAAAAATTGGCTTCCAAACATAAGTAGAATCCTGACAAATTTAGAGAAGACTCCATATGCTTGTGAACTAATTTTCTACCAATAGTTAAGCAGATCTTATTTATATTCCAATAAATTTTGCTCTTTTTGATTATTCTTTGCTTTTTCAAAATCAATTTATTCAGTTAGTAGTGCAGTTCTAAGTAGGTACAAAGAATTAGGCTAAATGTGGAAATAAAAGGAACTAAAACCAACAGGACAAATTCAAAGTCCAGGCATTCGCAACAATACTACAAAATGAGCAATACGTTTAATTGTTTTAAAATTTTCTAATTTCTTATATAGGACTCTAAATAAAGTAGAGGAACTTTTAGGTGGCATAACCAGGGGTGGGCTGCTGGGGGTTTGCAGGGATTTAGGAGAACTTTTAGCTAAGATTCTGTGCAGTTTGGAGAACCCCCCTAAATCCCACTCCTGGCTAGACCCACGGACCCCACCCCGCCCCTCCCAGGAGTCCCCATGTGGCCTGTTTTGGATTCAAGTAAGTGCAGGTTGTCGGCTGAAATTGAGCAGCAAGCTTGGCTTGAAGTGTTGCTCAGGCGACAGTTTCTAAAGTATCTGGGTCAACGAGAGTGGAGGCTAAGCTGTAAATTGCTGGTCCTCAATAGTTTAGGAAAATAGCCCGTTTCCTGTCGTCATCTGCATCTTGCAGGTTGCTTGCTTGTAGAAAGATTCTAAATTTGGACATGTATGATGTCCAGGATTCCGAGTCTGAATTGAAGAAAGGTGGTGGTGGAGCCATGACCGAACTCATGGTTGCTTGGCGGGAGTTCGACCTCCTCGTCGCCACTGTTAAATCACTGCACCGGAGACTTCTGTTGATCCATAACACGTTTATTCAATAAAACACAACGAGCAAGCGTTCTCCTGAAAGGCAACTCCCAACAAGGGCAACGGCTAACCCGTTGCCCTATTTATACCTTTTCTTAAGCGCGGGCTTTCTAACTGACAACCGTTTAACTTTGGCGGCAACTTACATTTAGCCGCGTCTTAACCAATCAGTGAATTTCTTCAATTATTTAAACGAACACAACACAGGGCATGCCTGGTGGCTCGGGGGGACAAAAAGTGGGCCTACCAAAAGTTCGAGAAGGCTGGAAATGGGCCCGGAGAGCATCCAGAGCTTGGAAAAGCCAATTTCACCCTTCTGGCTGTTCGAGGAAAGCCTCTGGAGCCCAGGGAGGGCAAAAACGCCCTGTCTGCATGGTGCAAGAGACTGACTAGGCCACACGTACCATGTCCATGCCCACCCAGCAACCGGTCAAAGAACTCCTTGCTAAACATTTTGAAACCCATCCCTGAGTATAAGTCCATTAAATATCCTGTTGTTAGGAATGCAAAGTTATATATAAAATTAAGAATAGGGCTCTTAAAATACAGCTTAACCTCTGGAATAAGAGTATAGAAAAACTATAACTTCATCCACATTCTAATATTGCTATTTCAGCATCCAAGAACGAAGATGGTGACAGTACCAGTAATTGCGCTGTTCTACAAATAGAAGGGCAAAATTTATATGTTACAAAATTGATCCTATGATAGAAAATGTTCACTATCAAATAGAATATTTACTGACCTTTCATAGACATTAGTGTCATGATGAGAATTCCCCCTAAAATCCTGACAGGGATTTATAAAATCTATAACACAACACTCCATGTCCTGCTATTTATTTTTCATTTGGCATTTTAAATTAGAATACTTCTTACTCCCAAGATCCATGATGCTTTCCGTAAAGGATAAAATGCAACTCCTATGATTTTTAATTACTATGACTGGAGGTGATAGTTACTACGTGAGCAATGAGTGATTTTGAGATGAAAGAAAGAGGAGAGAGATGGAGAGAGAGAGAGAGATAGAGAGATGAGAGAGTGATGGAGGGAATGGGAGCGAGAGAGAGGGAGGAACAAAGAGGAAGGATGAAAGGGAGAGAAAGAGATGGGGAGAGGGAAGGAGAGAGAAAAAGATGAGGGAGAGAGAGAGGGAGGGAGGGAGGAAGGTGAGACATGGAGGGAAAGGTATGAAGGAGGGAGGGGGTCAAAGAGAAAGAGATGGGGGAAGGGAGAGAGGGAAGGAGAGAGAGAGAGAGAGGGAGAAAGGGAGACATAAGGGAGAGGGAGAGACATGCCTGTTTTCATAGAAAAGAAAACACTGAGAGCCATAAAACCTGAATAGGCATGGCTGGGGGGGGGGGGGTGTCATGTGACTCGGCAGAAGTGAGTGACATTAAGTTAGCCAAACCCACCCAGTCATGTGACCATGAAGCCACACCGACAAAATAAGCCACACTCACAAAACCGGTGCTAAACATTTTTTTAGAACCTACCCCTGCATATGTTTGCCTGAGGGCTTTTGTTTCCATCTGTAATATAATAAAAAATTGCTTTTGAAAGACCATGTTGTTTAAAGTTTCAGACCTGGAGAAATCTATTTTGGAAAATTATTGTAATTGTATATAGTAATAGCACAAGGTTCAGTCATATCTTGAGTTGAAAGCAGTTTAACAAGCATAATAAATTACATTTATATTGAAATTGATTATATGACCAATTTCACGCCTGGACCATATCTGGAACATTGAGAATGAGTAGAAAAGAAAATTTTGTGAGAAAATTAGGGAACACCAAAACTTTCTTCGACTGGGACACTGAACTTTATACACATTTATAACAAGAAATACGTTTTATAGTAAAAAAAAGTTTTATAAAAATAAACAAACAGTGCTTATATTTTTGGATTTATCCCCATGTAATTTAAACATGGGTATTACAAAATGGAGGTTTGAATGCAGAATTCAGTGACCCAAAGTGAAGATACCTCAGTGCGTTTGTGAACTTTTTTCGTACAAGAACAAGCAGAACATTACTGTTTAATTTCAAAGATTACATTTTTGCATAAGAAATAATGAATAGAAGCAGTACCACCCATATAATGTATACATTTGAGTAGGCGTTTAAAGTCTTATACAACAATTTCTGTAAACAAGCTCTTGGACTAAGCTGAAAACAGACGTCATGTAAACAAAATATTCTTTTTTGTTTTGTAAATTATCCATTTTCTCTCAGTTACAGATATTCAGTATCCATCTACCCAATGAACATTTCTTATGAGAAGCAGCCCAATTACTCTGGCTAAGTTCCCAAGAACACATGGGACTCTTTAAAAAACCTTTCATGCCATTTTGCAAGCTATATTTGAGTGTCTTTTCCACATGGGAGAGTTGCTTGTGAAACACAACAAACAATTCCCCTCAGGCAAGCACTTAATTTCTTTTGACCCAACCAATATTTAATATCTCAGTTCTCATCTTGCAAAGTTGACATTTTGTGTGAATATAGTGGAAAGCACACAATGGCATTTTGAAGGATTTTTAATTTCTAAAAATAAAAAAATATTTTTTGGACACCTCATCTACAAAAAGATATTGATAAAATTGAAGGGGTCCAAAGACGGGCTACAAAATTGGTGGAAAGTCTTAAGCATAAAACTTATCAGGAAAGACTTAATGAACTCAATCTGTATAGTCTGGAGGACAGAAGGGAAGGGGGACATGATCGAAACATTTAAATATGTTAAAGGGTTAAATAAGGTTCAGGAGAAAAGTGTTTTCAATAGGAAAGTGAACACAAGAACAAGGGGGCACAATCTGAGGTTAGTTGGGGGAAAGGTTAGAAGTAATGTGAGAAAATATTATTTTACTGAAAGAGTAGTAGATGCTTGGAACAAACTTCCAGCAGAGGTGGTCGGTAAATCCACAGTAACTGAATTTAAATATGGCTGGGATAAACATATAACCATCCTAAAATAATAATAATAAAAAAACACTACAAGAAATAGTATAAGGGTAGACTAGATGGACCGTGAGGTCTTTTTCTGCCGTCAATCTTCTATGTTTCTATTTGACAGTATAAATGTGTGTGTGTGTGTGTGTGTTGAGGCCAGAACAAGGCTAGCTGATGAGGCCAGAACAAGGCCGAAATAGCGCTAGCCTAGTCTCCCTTAATATATATATATATCACATGTTTTTTGCTGAAATTTTAAAATTAAGGGAGACTAGGATGGCACCATTTCAGCCTTGTTCTGGTTTGATCAGCTAGCCATACCCTTACTGGGATTTGATCCAGAAGTTTCTGCCTTGTAAGGCAGAGAATTAACAGCTGAGCCACCAGACCTGATCCCTTCAGCTCTGTACCTGAATCTATATATATATAATCCTGAATTTTACTGGTTTCTTACTGGTTGCAAGTTAATGGATAACAGAAAGGAACAGTGGTATTATTTTTCATATAACTTACCTGTAGAATAGAATGATAACTAAAAGTTTGGACATAGATGTGAGAAAACAGATTTATTCTTGACACTTGTTAACCAATTCTCACCTAATTATATTGGACTAGATTGTTCTTTCCATGTTAGAATCTCTGGCAACTTCAGAAAACTCCTTAACTGCAGATACAGTTTATATTATTTATCAGAAAATGTGAAATTTGGAAGTGTTTATATTATATTTTGTGAATGTACAAAAAAAGGAATGTAAAATTCTGTAACCTGAGTGTCACATTTTCTCTCTTTATTTTTAGAAGCGAATGAAGACAAGCAAAAACTTTCAGCTTTTACCTGTGAGGTCGCTAATATGTTCATACAAATGTTTTTACCAACGTGATCGTGAAATCTTTGGAATATCTGTATGGTAAAGCATGCAGTAAAATAGTGCACCAATCAACTTGCAGCTATTGTAGTTTTCCAAAGAACTTTAAAACTGAAGCCAGTATTTATTGCTACATTAGTATTTAATTAAAAATTAATAGGGTTTTTTTGGAAGCGTAATTTCAGAAAAATGATGGCTGATAATGCATTTTGGCAAACTCCACTTCTCAGATTAGATTAGATTAGATTTATTGGATTTATATGTCGCCCCTCTCCGCAAACTCGGGGTGGCTCACAACAGGGTAAAAACAGTACATAATAACAAATCCAATACCCACCAATCCAATTACAATTTTAAACTAATAAATTCATAAAAAACAGTCCCAGAATATTTAAAAAAACACGCATACAATCAATCTAACACCAAAACAACATGGGCAAGGGGGAGATGTTTCAGTTCCCCCATGCCTGACGGCAGAGGTGGGTTTTAAGAAGTTTGCAAAAGGCAAGGAGGGTGGGGGCAATCCTAATCTCAGGGGGGAGCTGATTCCAGAGGGTCAGAGCCGCCACAGAGAAGGCTCTTCCCCTGGGTCCCGCCATACGACATTGTTTATTCGACGGGACCCGGAGAAGGCCAACTGTGTGGCCCCGAACCGGTCGCTGGGATTCACGCGGCAGAAGGCGGTCCTGGAGATATTCTGGTCCGGTGCCATGAAGGGCTTTATAGGTCATAACCAACACTTTGAATTGAGTAGATTTAGCTGGGCAAGCGGCATTATTTAACTTTCAGGTAAAGTTTTCTAATGTAAGCTAACTGATTTGGATTATATTCTTTCTCTTGGCTTCTCTTTATCCAGACTAATGTGAAATTATTTGTTTCTCTCTCTGTCTGAAAATCTAGGGTCAGAATTTAAGAGCAAAAAATTCTTTTAACATATGTGGGGTGATTGACTTTTACTTTAAAGCCTGTTTTCTAGATGTTTATATATAGGCTATAACATTTGGCATGTAGAACTTTCAACACTGGAGAAAATGTGTTGGGGGATTTTAAAAAGAAATGGCACGTAAAAGGGATTTATTTACTCTTAGGTGCATTGATTACAAAAAAATCTATTGGTATCATGACAGATTTTGAAAAAAAAAATCAACTTTCTGTAAGGAAGCAGGAAGTTAAAGTTATGTGCCTGTTTTCTTGCTTTTCCAGTTATTATATGAAGGGTTGTTTTTTTAATTCTTACAAATGTTTCTATACTGTAAGCCAGCGGTCCCCAAACTATGGCCCGGGGGCCACATGCGGCCTGCTGAGGCCATTTATCCGGCCCGCGGGTGATGACAGGAGCACAGGATGCGTCCGTATTCTGTGCTCCTGGCCACTGTTCCCTCTAGCCTGTGTGGTCGCATGGCTGCGCAGGCAAAAAACAAACTCCTAGGGCCGGCGCCATTTCCCCCGCCCAACAGCTGATCTACTGTTGGCCGGGAGAAACCCCCGTGGGCTCTGAGCCCCGCCCAGCTTCTCCGGCTGTGTCTGGGGACCACGCCCCACCCACTCCTACCGATATTCTTCCCGCCACCAGGAAGAAACAGGAAGCAAATCCCCATTCCAGGAAACAAGAGGCAGCGGTTGGATGGCCTTGCCACCTGTGCACAGAAGCGGCGCCCTGGGGTAAAAGCGGCGTAGAGATGTGCCTACACCAGAGCTGTCACCTTGCCCTCTCTCCACCTTTCCCATAAGTTGACTTGTGAGGAGTCTCATTTTTTCAGCAGAGAGAGAGACGCACCCCCTCAAGTTCATGGCCGGGCACAGAAGTTTTGTGAGAGAGAGGGAAAAGAGAGAGAGAAAGAAAGAAAAGGGAAAGAGGGTGAGGGAAATAGAACTGGAGAGGAATGAAGGAGGGAGGGAAGGAAGGAAGGAAGGAAGAATGAAATGAATGGAGAAACAGAGGAAGGAAGGACTGTTTTGGGGGAGTAATTTTTTTTTACATTTTCTCTTAGCATACATTCAAACAACACAGTGTACCATCTAATTTTCAATGAATAAAATGCGGTATTAGTAACTAATATCAATCATCAAAAAAGTTTTTTTTCTAATTTTGTCATCCAGTTACATTCATTTTTTAAAATTAAATCCCCTCCTTAATGTTCCTTCAAAAAGTACAACACCAATTATATTTCTAAATTATTACCCATTATGCCAAAGTGCTTCCTTCTTTCTTTATACATTTTCTATAAGCCAAGAAAACCTTTTATAGCCAATCAAATGTTAACAAAAGAAAATTAAAAACAAAACATAAACATATATGAATTTCAGACTTCTCCTAACCCCTCTAAATAGTATGTTCCCATTTTGTTTTTACTTTAAAATAAGGTATGTGCAGTGTGCATAGGGAATTGTTCATAGTTTTTTTTTAATAGTCCGGCCCTCCAACAGTCCGAGGGACAGTGAACTGGACCCCTGTGAAAAATGTTTGGGGACCCCTGCTGTAAGCAGTGGTGGGATTCAATTTTTTTTACTACCGGTTCTGTGGGTGTGGCCTGGTGGGTATGGCATAGCTTGGTAGGCGTGGCTTGGTAGGCATGGCAGGGGAATGATACGGTAAAATCTCTATTCCCACCCTACCCGCTGATTATCTGTCCCTTCTGATTATCTGGGACTCGAGAGGTCCAGATAATCAGATAAGGGCAAATAGACAGGGTCATGGCCATTCAGAGGCGGTGTTTACCAGTTCTCCGAACTACTCAAAATTTCTGCTACTGGTTCTCCAGAACTTGTCAAAACCTGCTGAAACCCACCTCATGCTCATATCACTAATTATATTTTAACAATACCAAACTTACCTTAAATATAAACATTTACAGTTTACATGTAGAGGTCATGCTGAAAGCATAAGTAGAAGCAGATGATTGCCTTAAGTATGGATATGTTCGGTTTGGCACAATAACCTTATTGAAAAACTACACAGCAATGCAGACTTTTTTAAAAAAATCTTATTCAGCCTTTATATTAGGAAAGAAATGACCTTACACAATTATAGATATCTTTAGAATGTATTGAATGATTTTTCCACTTTCCTAAATTTACAAAAAGATCAAGATGTCCCTGCCTACTGTAGGCATAGAGTTTTTTGTACAAATAGTCTTCGACTTACAGCCACAATGAAGCTTGGAATTTCAGTTGGAAATTGTTGGGGTCATAAGTCGGGTCACCAACTTACAGCAGTTGTAAAGTGAATCATTGTGGTCCTTAAGCAAATGGTTGTTAATCCCATCCATTCTTCTGATTGGACATTTTTTACTGGAATTCAGAAGGGGCGAAAGTCAGAAACATCTCTCAAGCAAATTTAAAGTTATCATTCGGATAATTCAACTAACACATAATTCCAATATAATAATTTGGAAATAATTACGAAGCTGCTTCTGAATGGTTTGGACTCTTTCTCTTCTACAGAAACAGACATCTGCATCCCCCCATACACACTCCATGCTTAGAACTTTGAAAACCACATTCGTATTGCAATTATACGAACAGTTTTGTGGCATTCGGAATGAAAACAATCTAATAGCTGCTGTACCTTTAACCATGAAGTCAAGCTGTCAGGATGTTGGTTGCCAATTTCTGCAAAAGGTTTTTTTCCATGATAATTTCTACTCAATCAATCAATAAATCAATCAATCAAAGTAGAAGAATTCCAAGTGAAAACACATAGAACAGTTTTGCATTCATTTTGAAACATTTGGTTAGTACATTTGTTACATTTTAAACTACACCTTGAACTCAGCAAATTACGCAAAAGAACCACTGCAAAACTCAAGCAACCATAAATCAATGCAAAAATTTCTCCCAAGCTGTTTTCAGTCTACTGCAAAGGTATGGATTAAAATCACGAAGGTGCTATTCTGTTTTGCAACTGAAAGTGATGTAATAACTCACCGTGGTTTCTCAGAGAGATCAAATAAATGCACATTCACCATTATTGTTGCTTTGCTTAGAACAGTAGTTCCCAATCTGGGGGTTGGGACCCCTCTGGGGGTCAAACGTCCATTTCACAGGGGTTGCCTAAGACCATGGGAAAATACAAATTTCCCATGGTGTTAAGAACTGAAGCTTCTATTCTGGCACCTTGGAACATATTTTTACAATCTGACCTTCCAGCCAATCAGCTTAAAGCTCTGTTGGGAGAATTGGTGCTACACTTATGGTTGGGGGTCACCACAACATGAAGCATTGTATTAAGGGGTTGCGGCATTAGAAAGGTTGAGAACCTATTTAAATTAAAATTGATGCATTTGCTGCTGGTACTGCTTTTCAAAACTGATGAGATTTTAATAAATGCTTTATTTTTCAACATGGACTGGCAAGTTACTTTGATTTCAAGGATCCCTGAGATCTTGGGGGAACTTCCAGGAGTCCTTTAATAAACATTGTATTACATAATATAATTTCCTGAAGCCCAGAAGCATTCCAGTCTCAATTAATCAAGCAACAGTTGAACAATAGAAAAACAAGCACTATTTTATTTTGCAATTGGAAAACAAACATTTCATCAAATGCAGTGTCTCATTAGTAAACTGGTTGAGTGAAGGACACCTAACACAAAGTAGCCTAAGCTCTCATGCTAAAATATATTCAAATATAATTCTCTGTCATTCTTGCTGTTACATTCTCAGACTGAAGCTCATAGGCTTCAGTTAGGTCCTCCATTCTGGAGGGAAAATACTGACTGCTGATTGGCTACACTGTCTGGCAGCTCCCTAAAAAAGGGCTGTCTGTCTGTCCATTTTTGCTGTTAAGTACGTGTTTGTAATATACATAGATATAACATTATTTATATACATAAGATGGGTACTGATAAGAGGGAACAATTGGACAGGGATGGTAGGCACTCTGGTGCGCTTATGCGCGTCCCTTATTGACCTTTTAGGAATCAGGTGAGGTCAACAGTGGACAGTCTAAGGGTAAAATTTTGGGGGTTTGGTGACGAAACCACACAGTCAGCTAGTGAGTTCCAGGCATTAACCACTCTGTTGCTAAAGTAGTATTTTCTACAGTCAAGTTTGTATCTGTTGTGTGCTCATGTATTGTTATGGTTGAAACTCAAGTAGTCATTGACAGGTGGGACGTTGTAGCAGATAATTTTATGAGCTATGCTTAAGTTGTGCCGAAGGCGACGTAATTCTAAGCTTTCTAAGCCCAAGATTTCAAGTCTGGTTGCATATGGTATTTTGTTGTGAGTAGAGCAATGGATGGCTCTTCTAGTAAAGTATCTCTGGGCACTTTCTAATTTATTTATGTCTGATATGCGATGTGGGTTCTTGACAGATGAGCTGTATTCAAGGATCGGTCTGGCAAATGTTTTGTGTGCTCTGATTAGTAGTGTGATATTTCTGGAGAAGAAGCTACGTAAGATTAGGGTAACAACCCTTGAAGCCTTTTTGGTGATGTTGTTGCAGTGGGCTTTGGCACTTAGGTCATTTGATATGAGTATTCCAAGATCTTTGACAGAGTGAGGGTCATCTGCAAGGTCTTGTTTATTTAGTTTGTATTTGGTGTTCTGATTCTTTTTGCCAATGTGCAGGACAGAGCATTTGATGGTTGAGATTTGGAGTAGCCAGATGTTTGATTATTCTGACACAGAGTCAAGGGTGCACTCAGCACGGTAATCTATGTATAAGTTTGTTTCACCTAGATCTAGTCATCTTTTGAGACGGGAGGAGATGCATTGTAGTAGAGATACTGTAGGTCCAGTCTAGATCTAAGTTTTCTGTGATTGGGATTGTTTCTGGCAATGGAGTTTATAGTGTGGATAAATGTTGGATTTGCATTTTTCTGTGCTTGGTTTTTTTTATCCAAATATGTAAAATGTTCTAGGTACACCAGTAATCGTGATTCTAGACATGCCAGTAGTCTTGCCTCTAATTTTGTTTCAATGGTTTCTATGGTTGTTGGGTCTTTGTGGTTGCTTCTAAGGTATGGATCCTGTTATACATAGCAATGAAGTTGTCTAATTTTGGTGAGCAGAATGGGCATATATAGAAAAATGAAGGAGTTTCTTGGAAAACATTGGCTACCTGCTTGGTTATTTTTAGGCAGGAGTGGTGGGCAGATTTGGTGCAAATATTTCATTCATTCAGCTCTAGGATGTGCTATTTGAGTGTTCCCTTTATTTTTTTGAGCGTTATATTTACAACCCAGCAAAGCACACATCCAAAGCACACTGAAGATGTCTTGAACTTGGAGGGACAGCTTGGCAACCGATGGTGGAGACCAATCACCCAAAGTCATCAAACCCAGATTCGACCCATTGCATTGCCTGCCTGTGTGTGCGCGCTAGCAATGTATCCCAATCTGCTCCATTGTTTCAGCTACCCTGCTGCTCCATAACAAAACAAAGCTACCAACTTTGTTTGTTTAGCTAGAATCCCTAATATAATAGCACCCAGCTACTCCGCAGCTTGCTCAGGTGTGAAACATAGACTGCCCTAAAAGAAAAGGATTCTTTCTTTGCTTCAAAGAGGAAGCTAAACAAACCTCTGCGCACAGGGTTTAAAACCAGCCTCCTTTGCAAGGATTTTTCAGAGAACCGAAGGACAGCCTGCTCAATCTTCCCTGAGATATAGCTGCCTTCCTGTGCCGTCCTGCACAAAGAAGTAGCCTCCTTTGAAAGGGCAAAAAGATCTCCCCCCTGCATCAATTTACAAAAGACTTTGCTTAAGTATAAAGCTTAAGTATTCCTGCTTGGAAGGTGAGTAAAAAAATTGTTGTGCCAGTAAAAGTAAAATATATTTAATCTTTGGGAAAGCACTCTATATTTCTGCTGGCACAGTGAAAAGACAGATTCGCACTAAAACTATATTTGAGAAGGTGCCATAAAAAGTCTTTTTGCATTTGAATAACAAACAACCCAGCAAGGATTGGAGCTACCTAGCAAAAGAAGAAAAAAGGTGAGAATCATCAATTTTGCATTTACAAGACAGTTAAAAACAAAGGATTTGTACTTGTTCTCTCACATTTGTACCACTTTAACCCCAAAACTGTCATAACACAAGGGACAGCTAAGCCTACTCGGAGACTAGGGGTGAAAGTGAAGTCTGTCCAAGATACAGAAATATTCAACTCTCCAGGATACAGAGATATCCAACGTGCAGTAAATCAGCATGTTATTGCTTATCCTTGCTGATCTCAAGCACTAACAAGGAAACATCTTACCTTAAATTCAGACACCACAGTATAATTTACTGATAACTGATTGATAATAGATTAATATTCAATGAAACTGAATAATTGTCTGATAATTGATGAATACAAAACTATTAATGATTGATATTTGATGAAAATGATTAATAATTGATTGATTGATTAGCTAGTCCATTAACTAGTTTCTTGTTTACTAATTATTAATTTGAATTAATTGATAAATTATCAATTATTAATTATTTAGCAAACCAGAGCCACATGCAGACCATTTTAAACCATCTTAAAACTGTCTGATTGTATTCATTGTTACATACTACTTATTGGACTGAACCTACTGTATTGGGTATCAAATACAAACTAACCAGCGACCATGCCAGGCAAAAACTCCAAAAACCCACAAACAAAAGACCCGGAAAACAGCAGCAACCCAAATGACCCCAGCACATGCTATAAAGGCAATGTTGCTATCAACGAACATGACGCTTCCAAGGAATGGAAGTCCTTGTCAATCAGTGTTGCTTCCTATGTGGATTTCACAGAAGTTTGACTTACTTGAAGTTATATTCTGTTTTTTAAGTGTTTCCTTTATTTTTTGGAGCAGTGTAGCTGCTAAATAAAGAGCTGTTCTTTTGGAGCCACTTCTGTCTGCCTCTTCCACCCTATTCACTTGCTTTCTTTTTTCCCTCCTTAATTTAATTGATTTATTGTAACGTCCTTGTTTTAAATGTTGTGAGACACTCAGAGATGTTGAGACGTAGGTTGCATACAAGTTTGATAGATAAATAAAGAGGGTAATGTGTTTTTTTTGGAAAAAACATGGCAGCTTTAAGATGTGTGAACTTCAGTTCCCAGAATTCCTCATGCTCCTATGACCTAATGAACTTTGGCTTGTTGGGGTCATCTGATTGCATGAATCAAATCATGGGTAACATTGAGCCAGGGCAGAAAGCTAGAAATTGCCACGGATGATCCTTGTGAAGAAAGGTAACAGACTGTCATCAAGAGTTGAATATGGTGGACCTTCCTCCTCTCATTGTCCTGGATCTCTGGTGTTTTTTTAAACTATGATTGTGCAAAATAAAAAGGAATGAAGACGGAGAGTAACAAAGAGATAAGGAGGCCTGAGTTGCAAAATTAAATTTGGGGAAAATTGAGAGGACACTAGTTCTCCATGACTGATTGCTTGAAGAGCTAGTTTTCAATATGTGGGGAATTTTGCTATTCAAGAAGAGTTCATATTCTCCACTTATGCTTGGTGATTCTGGAAGAGGAATGGATCTGCCATATTCATATTAATATAAATTATTTGAGAGGTGATATATATTCTCTGTAGGGGACAAAGAAAGAGTCATTTTCTCTATAGAGGGAAATTAAAGGACATTAAAAGGACAAGTGGAAAGAATTATTGTTTTAAACCACTGCCTGCCTCAGATATTATATTAAAGTTTTAGATTATTATTAACACCATCATTTGATTTATAAGGCCATATAATTTCTGGTGCCTCACACCCTATCAGTGGGGCTCTCGGGAGGTGGTTTTAAAAAATTAGTGGCCATGATGAGGCAATTAAAAGTTCCTTGGCTTTACAAGTATCACAGTGTTGTGATTATCATCTTTACCTTTTTAACCATACCGCAGGACATTCCCTTATGCCAGAAGTCTCAAAACCTGGTAACTTTAAGACTTGTGGACTTCAACTCCCAGAATTCTCCAGCCAGCTATGCTAGCTGGAGAAGTCTGGGAGTTGAAGTCCATAAATTTTAAAGTTGCCAAGTTTGAGGACCCCTGCCTTACTCTACAATCTCATGCTCTGCTTACAGAAAGTATACACCAAAGTTGGGTTTCAGAAGGTTCTGACCAGTTCTGGTGAACTGGTAGTGGAAATTTTGAGCGGTTTGGAGAACTGGTAAATACCACTTTTGACCATCTATTCTCTGTCTCCTGAGTCCCAGTTGATTGGAAGTAAATGGGGATTTTGCAATAACCTTCCCCTGCCACTACCTCCAAACCACACCCACAGGACCAGTAGTAAAAATTCGGAAATCCCACCACTGAAATACACCATCTCCTAGATGGGCAAGATAATTTCAAATATGCATAAATGAGAAGGCTATGGCTAAATGTTTTAATCCACTCCAGATTAGTTGGTTTTTTACAATTATCAACAGAACAGGAAGACTTGTGAGTTCAGAGAATTTTAGTTGTTCCGCATACTAGATATTAAATCTTCCTCAGTTATTGTCTTCAGTCATGGTTCACTGTTTCCAGGAAGATGTGGTATTACTAATCTGACATCCAAAACTGTAGAAAAGTCACTACCTAAATAATTGTATAGATTATTTTGAATTTTGAAGTGCTATATAAATGTTGACCAACATCATTGACTATTGCAATGATGGGCAACCTTTTGAGCTTGTTGTGTCAAAATTCGCCAAAAAACTGAGCATAACTCGGGTGGTGTGTCACCTTGAGAAAAAAACTGGGCGGCATAGAAGTATATATATATATATATATATATATATATGTATGTATGTATGTATGTATGTATGTATGTATGTAGGTAGGTAGGTAGATATATAGGTAGGTAGGTAGGTAGGTAGACAGATAAACAAACAAAAAATAAATATAAATATAAATAAATAATAAATCCCTTCTTTTTTATTAAAAGAAATTAATAATAAAACAAAACCAAACTCTATTACTGTTAAAACTAAAACAACCAGCAAATTCAAAAACATAACTATTAATAAAAACAGGTGAGGGTTGGGGGTTTTCTTTCTCTGTTATTATTTAAGTGCTTTTACCATATGCTTTAAATCAGTGATTTTCAACCTTTTTTGAGCCGCGGTACATTTTTTACATTTACAAAATCCTGGGGCACACCACCAACCAAAATGACACAAATCTAATAAATAAATAAATAAATACATACATACATACATACATACATACATACATACATACATACATACATAAATAACCCCCTCATATATACAATCCCATGTAACATCCCCTTATAAATACAGTCAATCATCAATCATCCCTCCTGAAATTTATACCACTGTCTCATTTCTGGGTACTTCTCCTGTCCTTCCCCCTTTTCTCTCATGTTTCTCATTTCTCTCTCTTCCTCCCTTTTCCCCTCATTCCTTCTCCCTCTCACTTCTCCTCTTTTTCCATCCCTGTCTCTCTCCCCCCCCCTTATGTGTGTGTGTGTATATACTCGAACCATTTCCAAAACCAGTTGAGGGCTGGGTTTTTTTAATCTTTTATTCTTTTCAAAAACAGGTGTGGGCTGGGGGGGGGTTTCTTATTATTTGGATGCTTTTTACCATATGCTTCAAGAATCACCTCTCTCTTTTGTTTCTCTCTCCTCTCATTCTCTGCCTCAATCATTTTCTCATTTCTCCTTTTTTCTCCCCTTTTTGTTCTCATTTCTCTCGCTCTCCTTTCCTCTCCCTATCTGTCTTGCTTTCTCTCTCTTGCTATCTTTTTTTCTCTCTTGCTTTCCTTCTCTCTCGTTCTCTCTTATTTTCTTTCTCTCTCTTGTTCTTTCTCTCTAATGCTTTCTCTCTCTTGTTCTTTCTCTCTCTCTTATTTTCTCTCACTCTCTCTCTCATGCTTTCTCTTGTTCTTTAAAATTTTTTTAAAAAGTGTGGGCGCACGCTACTACGCATGCGTGAGTTCTGACATCTATAATTCGCTACCCCTCCTCTCTCTCTTTCTCTCTCCTCCTTCCTCTCTCATCTCTCTTTCCTTTCTCTCATTCCCTCTTTCTATCTATCCTTTCTATCTCTCACTCTTTCCTTCTCTCCCTCCCTTTCTCTCTTTCCTTTCTCTCATTCCCTCTTTCTATCCTTTCTATCTCTCACTCTTTCCTTCTCTCCCTCCCTTTCTCTCTCTTTCCTTTCTCTCATTCCCTCTTTCTCTCTATCCTTTCTATCTCTCACTCTTTCCTTCTCTCCCTCCCTTTCTCTCTTTCCTTTCTCTCATTCCCTTTCTCTCTATCCTTTCTATCTTTCACTCTTTCCTTCTCTCCCTCCCTTTCTCTCTTTCCTTTCTCTCATTCCCTCTGTCTCCTGGGGCTGACTGCGCCTGCCCTGCACCCCCAACCGCGGAGGGAAAGCATTTGCCTTTCAGCACCGCCAGCCCCCCTCCACCAGCAGCAAAAGCCTGAACGACGGAGCCGAAAGGCAAACGGTGCATCCCTCCAGAAGCAGCAAAAGCCACCCTAAGCGGCGGGGCGCGCCGTTTGCCTTTCGGCTCCGTCGTTCAGGCTTTTGCTGCTGGTGGAGGGGGGGTTGGCGGTGCCGAAAGGCAAACGGCGCACCCCGCCGCTTAGGGCAGCTTTTGCTGCTTCTGGAGGGGTGGGCGCCGATGCAGCAAAAGCCTTAGCGGCGGGGTGCACCGTATGCCTTTCGGCACCGCCAACCTCCCCTCCACCAGCAGCAAAAACCTGAACGACGGAGCCGAAAGGCAAACGGTGCATCCCTCCAGAAGCAGCAAAAGTCTAAGTGGCGGGGCGCGCCGTTTGCCTTTGGTGCCTTCCCCTCCACCAGCAGCACAAGCCTGAACGACGGAGCCGAAAGGCAAACGGTGCATCCCTCCAGAAGCAGCAAAAGCCTAAGCGGCGGGGCGCGCCGTTTGCCTTTGGTGCCTTCCCCTCCACCAGCAGCAAAAGCCTGAACGATGGAGCCGAAAGGCAAACGGCGTGCCCCGCCGCTTAGGGCGGCTTTTGCTGCTTCTGGAGGGGTGGGCGCCGATGCAGCAAAAGCCTAAGCGGCGGGGTGCACCGTTTGCCTTTCGGCACCGCCAACCCCCCCTCCACCAGCAGCAAAAGCCTGAACGACGGAGCCGAAAGGCAAACGGCGCGCCCCGCCGCTTAGGCTTTTGCTGCTTCTGGGGGGGGGGTGCACCGTTTGCCTTTCGGCGCCGTTGTTCAGGCTTTTGCTGCTCGTGGAGGGGGGGTTGGCGGTGCCGATGCCAAATGCTTTCCTTCCGCGGTGGGGGGTGCAAATGGCGCGACGTCTACGCAGGGTTTTTTTTCAGACTCTCTTTTTTGCGAGCCCGGCATGATTTTTTTAAATTACAAATTAATAATAACCCCTCATCCTTCCCCTCTTCCCCTCCCTCTTGTTCTCCTTCTCTCCCTTTATATTTAACCCTTCCTTCCTCTCTTCCTCTCTCCCTCTCTCCCTCTCTTTCACTTTTCTCTTTGGTGAACCCCCCAAACTGTTCAGATTCAAGAAAAAGCTTATCAAGGGGGCTGGGGGAGTTGTGAAAATCTAGTTATGAGCCGCCAAAGGAGGAAGCAAATGGCGCGACGTCCACGCAGGGGTTTTTTTCCACTCTCTTTTTTGCGAGCCCGGCATGATTTTTTTAAATTACAAATTAATAACCCGGTAAGGGTTTACCTGTTAACAGCTATAAGAGAAATGGCAATTAAGTTATTCAGCCCTCCCCGATGCGATCGACCCAAGGTGAGGAGACACCATGCGCTGCTCGTGGAGGGAAAGAAGCGAAGGAGGGGAGGGGAGGTTGGAGTAGATTTCCTGGCGGAGCGATATGGGATGAGCAGTTTAATGTAAGCAAAGTAGGACCCCGGGTAAATAGCCCTGGGAGTGAAATTAAAATTGCAACCGGCGCAATTTTTTAAAAAATTGGTGCAAAACAAAATTAAGGGGAGAGGAAAAATAATAATAATAATAATTGCAGTTGCTGTACTTGCAGTCGGTGGGAAATTGGAAAGCGGGGAGATTTGCATCTTCACCACTCTAAGCTCCCTGTTTCTCCGGCGGCCGCGTGTCACCTAAAATGGCTCCGCGTGTCAGTGCTGACACGCGTGTCATAGGTTCGCCATCACTGGACTATTGCAAGAGAAAAACATGGCTATTCACAACCAGGTGTAACAGTATTGCAAAATCTCATTAGATATTAAAATTCCATTTAACTCTCATGGCTAATAATCAGTTGTGGATTTCTGTTCCTGTTCCTAAATTGACATTGTGATTCATTATATGAGGTAATCATGAAGAAGAGCAGGTGAATCCAAGATATCAAGGGAGAAAGGAAACATGCAGAAATCCTGCTGAAGTATTTCAAAAGTATTTTAGATTGTGGGGGTGACTCCAAGATATATTTTTGAAGCATTCACACTGATTTAGAATAGAATAGAATAGAATTCTTTATTGGCCAAGTGTGAGTGGACACAAAAGGAATTTGTCTTTAGTGCAGATGCTCTCAGTGTACATAAAAGAAAAGATACATTTGTCAAGAATCATGAGGTACAACACTTAATGATTATCATAGGGGTCAAATAAGCAATCAGAAAACAATCAATATTAATATAAATCATAAGGATACAGCAGCAAATTACAGTCATACAGTCATAAGTGGGAGGAGATGGGAGATAGGAATTATGAGAAAACTAGTAGTAATAGTAATGCAACCTTAGTGAATAGTTTGAGTGAGGAAATTATTTGTTTAGCAGAGTGATGGCATGTGAGAAAAAAAACTATTCTTGTGTCTAGTTATCTTGGTGTGCAGCGCTCTATAGCGACATTTTGAGGATAGAAATTGAAACAGTTTATGTCCAGGATGCGAGGGGTCCATAAATATTTTCACAGCCCTCTTTTTGACTCGTGCAGTATACAGGTCCTCAATGGAACGCAAGATGGCAGTACAGTGAGCCCTCGATTTTCGCGGGGGTTACGTTCCAAGATCTCCCGCGAAAATCGATATTCCGCGCCCTTTTTTTTCCATGGCTGCGCATGCGCAGATGGTGGAGGTGGGGAGCGACAAAAGTTCGGAGGCTGGCAATGGTTGTTTTCAATGCCGGCCACCCCCCCAGCGCCTCCGGCCTCTTCGCCGCTCGCCCGCTCGCTCGCCCGCCCGCCCGCCGCTTCCTCCGGCAGGTAAAATCGCTGCTACCGACACTGGCGGTGATCGCCTGCAGGGTCCGGTCTCACCTGCCTCTTCTAAGACACAAGCTTTTACGACTCCAGCCCCCGACGGCTCCATTACGTTTGGCCACAAACTCGCCTGGAGTCGGGCTGGCAGAGACACGCAGGAATGGCGGTTACTATTTACAACTGAGCCGCGCTGCCTGGAGTGAGTCGGGAGTGAGTCGGGTGAGTCGGAGAAGGGAAGAGTGGAGGACCATGACGGCCAGGGAGAGGGAGACAATTGATTTTAGTCTCCATTTTAAAAATCTTTTATTTAAAGCTTTGCTGGCCCTTTAAAGGACCTTTCGGAAGTGGAAGGGAAGCCTAAGAACGGGCGGAAGAGAAGGGGTGAAAACAGCTGTTTTACCTACTGCGCACGCGTTGCGCTTCCAAGCCAGTTGGCAGACCACTGATATGGATATGGACCTGCCCGCCGCTCGCCCGGGGAGAGGGGGAGAGATAGAGAAAGAGAGAGAAGGAAAGAAAGAGATGAGAAAGGAAGGAAGAGAGTGAGAGAGAGGAAGAAAAAGAGAGAGAGAAGAGTGGAAGGAAGAGAGAGAGAAATGATAGATAAATACCGTGGAGTATTTTTTAATCAATATTTTTTTTAAAACTGTGGTATAGCGTTTCGCGAAGTTTGAAGCCGCGAAAATCGAGGGATCACTGTAATAGTTTTTTCTGCAGTTCTGATTATCCTCTGAAGCCTGTGTCTGTTTAGCTGGATTGCAGCACCAAAGCAGACAGTTATAGAACTGCAGATGACAGACTCAATGATTCCTCTGTAGAACTGTATCAGCAGCTTCTTGGGCAGTTTGAGCTTCCTGAGTTGGCGCAGAAAGAACATTCTTTGTTGTGCTTTTTTGATGACGTTTTTGATGTTAGGTGACCATTTTAGGTCTTGAGATATGAATCTAGAAATTTGCAGGTCTCTACTGTTGATACTGTGTTGTTTAGTATTGTAAGAAGTGGTAGGATGGGTTCAGAAAAATCTGAACATTTGTTTGGCCGTGAATAAGTTTACATATAAAAAAGGATGCATGATTAACTTTAAATTGGAATCAAACAGTAGCCATTAAATGAGGGGGAGGATTTTGGCACCCAGGTGAAACTGTAGAAGAAATAAATGGGAAAATAATTCATTAATTCCCCATTTCTTCTGCAGTCCTTGCATTTTTGTTCTAAAATTTACCTTAATTAAAATAAACTGTGTTAGTTGTCTTCTTACAGTCTTCTGCCCATGAGAACCAGAATTTGCTAAGTGAAATTTCTTGATCCATCCTATTATTTAGATCATTGTTTTTCATTAACATGTTATTTGTCTGGTATAAAAAAAATACCAGAGCTTCTTTGTCCTGCTAAAACTCAAATCATTTTCTCTCCCTGGATGTGAGGGGGCAGGATGCCAATTAATTTTATTTGACTGTCACTTCAACAAAAAACTAAATACTTCTTTCTCTTTTATACCTCACATGGTAGTATCAACTGATGGTAGTATAGAAACATAGAAACATAGAAGACTGACGGCAGAAAAAGACCTCATGATCCATCTAGTCTGCCCTTATACTATTTTCTGTATTTTATCTTAGTATGGATATATGTTTACCCCAGGCATGTTTAAATTCAGTTACTGTGGATTTATCTGCCACGTCTGCTGGAAGTTTGTTCCAGCAGACGTGGTAGATAAATCCACAGTAACTGAATTTTACTGAATTTTACACAGTAACACAGTATATTGGATAGCTGTGGATGTCAAGCTTGGACAATCTTATTCAAGATTAAGAAAAGCAGAAATCATATAGATTTAGAGAAGAATGATCAGATTATCTGTAAATGCCACTGGATGTCACTGTTGCTCATCTCTAATGAAAGCTTATGGTGTAGAAAGGCAGAAACCTTTAGCATTCGATATTTAATATCTAGGACATATTTATGTCCAAATTTAATATTTAGGACATATTTTCATACTTTTGCCTTAAATTGACAGGAAAATGTCTAATTTGGTTCCACTTTTATAAACAAAACTGGAAGTCATGTGCATGAGATTCAACATTCTGAACAAATGTAATTATCAAGTATTTGTGTAATTGTATATAAACATGCTTTCATGATCAGAAAAGGACTTCCTCAAAGACACAGTGGACAAATAAGTTTGAGATAGGTTATAGTTGAGATAAGTTTGCATAGGTTATGTTCGCTTGTAATATAATTTAAGCTATGAATGGAAACTACTGCTGAGCTATTTACATTTTGATACTTACATAACTTGTGTAAATAATGAGTGTTCACGTGTTTTATGTCCAAGTCACCTATGAAAAGAGCATAGGACAGCAATATGCGAATGTGCCTTAATGGAAACGTTAAAGAATAATTTCTGATTGAGACTTGGACATATTTGCCCGCTTTGGTAGCATTTGATTAAGGGTGACTAGACCAACACATATAGCATATAATTTCTGGTTAAATGAAATATGTACCCTTATGTAACCACATCATTGCGCAGAAGTAACGAAATCTTAAAATGATTGTGGAGCCTTTCAGGATTCAATAATTATAATACAACAACAGAACATATAGAAACATAGAAACATAGAAGATTGACAGCAGAAAAAGACCTCATGGTCCATCTAGTCTGCCCTTATAATATTTCCTGTAATTTATCTTAAGATGGATATATGTTTATCCCAGGCATGTTTAAATTCAGTTATTGTCGATTTACCAACCACGTCTGCTGGAAGCTTGTTCCAAGCATCTATTACTCTTTCAGTAAAATAATATTTTCTCATGTTGCTTCTTATCTTTCCTCCAACTAACCTCAGATTGAGCCCCCTTGTTCTTGTGTTTACTTTCCTATTAAAACCACTTCCCTCCTGAACCTTATTTAACTCTTTAACATATTTAAATGTTTTGATCATGTCCCCCCTTTCCCTTCTGTCTTCCAGACTATACAGATTGAGTTCATTAAGTCTTTCCTGATAAGTTTTATGCTTAAGACCTTCCACCATTTTTGTAGCTCGTCTTTGGACCCGTTCAATTTTATCAATATCTTTTTGTAGGTGAGGCCTCCAGAACTGAACATAGTACAGTGGAACCCCGACATAAGAGCTGCTCTACTTACGAGCAACTCGAGATAAGAGCTGGGAGGGGAGAGATATTTTTGTTCTACTTACAAGCCCAAATTCGAGATACAAGCGCCAAGGAGCTGTCTCCTGAAGCCGAACGCTAACTTCCACGTTTGGCTTCAGGAGACAGCTGCGAAGCGGCGTGCGTGTTTTAAAAGGTTGCAGCCGGCCTGGGGGGCTCGGGGGGTGCTTGCAGCCAGCCTGGGGGGCTTGCCAGCACCCCCCCGAGCCCCCCAGGCCGGCTGCAACCTTTTAAAACACGCGCGCGGCTTCGCAGCTGTCTCCTGAAGCTGAACGCGGAAGTTAGCTCTTTTTCTTTCTCTCTTTTACCTTCCCTTCCTCTATTTCTTCTTTTCTTTCTCCTTCCCACCTTCTTCCCTCCCTCCCTCCCTTCACTCATTCCTCTCTTACTCTCCCCTTTCATAAATTTCCTTGCTTCCTTCCTCTGTTCCTGTCCCTTCCCTCTTTCCTTCCTTCCTTCCCACCCTCCGTCCATTCATTTATCCCATTCCTCTCTTGATCGCTTAAAGCCGGTCCCTGGTGCAAAAAGGGTTGGGGACCTCTGTCCTACAGGATTGGGTGGCAGAGAAGTTGAACATATGTAAATTTAAAAGTTTAAGAAAGTTTACAAGTTAAGTGAAAGAAACTTCATTATTCATTTATATGTACATGTACATTTCTTCATTAAAAACTTGTCTTTCTGCATAATTTAGGCTAACTTTGTGAGTTTTTTGAGGGCTGGAACCAATTAAAATTATTTACATTAATTCCTATGGGGAAAAGTCGTTCGAGATAAGAGCTGCTCGACTTAAGAGCCCAGGTCAGGAACGAATTAAACTCGTATCTCGAGGTACCACTGTATTCCAAATGTGGTCTCGACAGCGCTCTATAGAGCGGGATCACAATCTCCCTTTTCCTGCTTGTTATATCTCTAGCTATGTAGCCAAGCATTCTACTTGCTTTCCCTACCACCTGACCACACTGTTCACCCATTTTGAGACTGTCATACATCACTACCCCTAAATCCTTATCTTCTGAAGTTTTTGCTAACACAGAACTGCCAATACAATACTCAGATTGAGGATTCCTTTTCTCCAAGTGCATTATTTTATATTTGGAAACATTAAACTGCAGTTTCCATTGCTTTGACCACTTATCTAGTAAAGCTAAATCATTTGCCATATTACAGACGTCTCCAGGAATATCAACCCTATTGCATACTTTAGAGTCATCAGCAAATAGGCAAACCTTCCCTACCAAATGTTCCCCTATGTCACCCACAAACATATTAAAAAGAATAGGACCCAGAACAGACCCTTGTGGCACATCACTTGTAGTATACATTGTTTGTTTGTATATACAGTGGTACCTCAAGATACGAACCCCTCGTTTTACGAACAACCCGAGATACGAACCCGGGGTTCAGAAAAATTTTGCCTCTTCTTACGAACTTTTTTCGTCTTACGAACGCCAAACCCGAACTTCCGGGTTCGGCGTTCGGGAGGCTGCTGGGAAGCCCCGCAGCCCAGCTGTCACCTTTTAAAACAGCCGGGGGGCTTCCCAGCAGCCTCCCGAACGCCGAACATGGAAGTTCGGGTTTGGCGTTCGTAAGATGAGGGGCGGGGAAGCCTCTTGCAGCAGCAGCTACAGCTGCTGGCTTCCCCACCCCTCTTCTGCCGGCCACCGGCGAGGGGCGGGGAAGCCTCTTGCAGCAGCAGCTACAGCCGCCGGCTTCCCCGCCCCTCGCCGGTGGCCGGCAGAAGAGGGGCGGGGAAGCAGTTGCTGCAAGAGGCCAAGCCTCCCTCGCCAGGTGACCGACCGCCTTCCGCCGCTGAGCCTCGCCGGCCCGGAAGATTGCGGCGTGCGATGCCTGCGGCGGCCAGGGAAGCCAAGCCGGGCGCTGCTGCTCCAGTTGCCTGGTCCTCTCTTGCCTCCAGCGCCAGAGCCACTAAGATGTTCTCTGCTGCGTTGGGCACTGCCAGCCTCGAGTCGGACGCGCCCTCGCCGCCGCCGCCCGCCCCGTCCTCGCCGGAGGTCTAGCCGGAGCATGAGCCAGGGCCGCTCGGCCACGCCTCCTCACCCACCGCCCACCCGCCCAGGATGCTGACCTGTTGCCTTGCCCCGCGCCCACCTCCGGCCCGATCCTGCACCTCCTGCTTCCCTCCCACAGCCAAAAATACAAAGGCGGTCTGCCGCCGCCTGCGGAGCAATGGGAAGCTGAAGCCGCTGGTGGTTTCAGCCTCCCTTTGCTCCACGCTGCTGCGCCCTGGCTCAAGCGGGCGGCGGCAGACTGTCTTTGTGTTTTTGGCTGGGGGGGGAGCAGGAGGACCTTCCTGACTCCCTCCCCCCAGCACTTCGCCCAGGACAACAGGCAGGGAGAAGCAGCGTGGGGCAAAGGGAGGCTCAAGCCGCAGGCGGCTTCAGCTTCCCATTGCTCCACGCCGCTTCCCCTGCCTGTCATCCTGGCTCAAGCGGGCGGCGGCAGACCGCCTTTGTGTTTTTGGCTGGGGGGGGAGCAGTAGGACCTTCCTGACTCCCTATCCCCAGCGCTTCACCCAAGATGAGATGCATGGCAAAGGGGCGGGGAGGATCGGGAGGATCGGGAGGCTCAAGCCTCTTTCGGTGGTGGCGTCCGGCTTCCAGGTTTCTGAGTTTTGGGCTTGCATGCATTAATCGCTTTTCCATTGATTCCTATGGGAAAAAATGTTTCGTCTTACGAACTTTTCACCTTACGAACCTCCTCCCGGCACCAATTAAGTTCGTAAGACGAGGTATTACTGTTTATTGAACATATAAGTCATAATAACAAATCTTTGTCTAACATCTATTTATTGTGTAATAAAGCTTTTATTGTGCTTCATTTTTAAAAGGATAATTTTTGTCTTCAATAAGAAAGCTATTGTTTAAACTAAGTAAAATTTTGCCATAATCTAGAATGGCCAAGATCCTTACTGGATCATAGTTTTGAGCGTTCTTCTTCCTTTAATATCAGTAGAACTACATACATTTAGGAAGAAATATAATAAATTCCTAATCCTTAGCAATTCAGAAGAATACTTCCAATTCGGTGTTTCTCAACCATGGGAACTTTAAGATGTGTAGACTTCAGCTGCCAGAATCCCATCGCCAGCTTCCAGGATTTGAAGTCCGCACATTTTAAAGTTCCCAAGGTTGAGAAATAGTGCTACAGTCAATAATAATACATGCTGCTAAGAAATGTAAAAGAACTCGGATGCTCAATCCTCTCTATGGGCTGTTTCACAGGTGGGTGGGTTCCTCCTGGTTCGCACCGATAATGGGAATTTCCTCTCGCTTGCTGAACCGGAAGTGATGGCCGGCTGGCCATGCCCCCAAACTGGTCCTCTTGTGGCAGCCTCTGGTGCCGCCATCTTGTTTTTCGCTTCTGCACAAGCGCAGAAACTGTTTTACAGTACTACGCATGCGTGCGTGCCCACAGAAAAAACACACGCGTGGCATGGGAGGAAGCGAACTGGCAGCAAGGAAAGTTTGAACCCACTCCTGGCCAGGTTCTTTTGAAAATCATCTATAAGCACAATTAGTGCTATTTCTACACAGAATCCAGGCCTGAACTTTGATTGAAAGAAACCTAGGATGTCCATCTTCAGCTTCCTCCCCGTGTAAAATTGCATTTATAATTTATTAGATTTGTATGCCGCCCCTCTCCGAAGATTTAGCATAAGAAATGATGAAATAAATCTTTCCGTCATTCCTGGACAGAAGAGATTTCAGATTCTTTTTGCATTTGTATTCCATAATCTCTCTCTCTCTTTCTCTTTTTTAATGTACTATTAATTGGATTGTATATTATTGTTTTCTGTATATGCTATGAGCCGCCCCGAGTCCTTGGAGAGCGGCGGCATACAAATCCAATTAAATCTAAATCTAATCTAAATCTCTCTTGCCATCTTTTGCAATGTTACTTTTGTGCATTCCTCAGTGCCTTGTGTTTCCTATAACCTAAGTTTAGAAGTTTGTCAAAATTAAAAACTGCATTTTAGAAAAAGATGAATGACTTTTATGCAAAGCAGATTACTTGGAATGTTGTTCATTTCACACTGGGATGGTGGAGAAAATCCTTAATGAGTTCTATATCCTGGATTATTTGACATTCATGAAGTTACCTAATCGTTTCCACGTAAATACAAAAGCATAGCATATACTTTTAACAGAATGCCTTTATTTCCTTCTTTCTTTGATGCTAGTATAAAGTGTATACTAGCCTAGGTTTAATGCCTAGGTTTTTACAGTAAAATCATATATTCAATAGAATAACATCTGGAAGAAAGTATTTAAGTTTGGCGCAATAAAAAAATTGCTAGGCATCAAAGATATTTAGAGAATGGTCTCCATGGAAAGCATATTAGCTGTATAAACTTCCAGTAGGGGAGAGGAGATTAAATAGCTATAAAATAAGACATGCTGGGCGCAAATTGCATATTAGAAATTGTGTAGCTAGGTAGTTGTACTTATCAAGGCCAGATTAGTTGCCCTGCAAGGCGCACTGCATCTTCAGTTATTTACATCATTATACTATGTAAATCCCAATTTTTTCATTGTAACAAATGCAGTCTATTTCTCTCTCCACTGGATGTCTTTTAAACTCCTGGTAATTCTCAACAGTTATAAGTTTATTTCAAGGTACAGATACAATATCCATCTCCTCAAGTAGATGAACGAATATGTCAGCAGTTTCTGATATTTACTTTTACAAGCTTATCACTTTAAACATATTAGGTCCTATGGCTACAGATATTACCCAAAATTCAAAATCCTAACAAACTCTAGTGGTGTACAAGGTAAGAGTGACTGGTATCATTTACATATTGTTTACCTTCTTTGAGCCTTTTTATGCATATAATTCTGTTCTTCCGGGCTTTCTGGTGGGAGCCTCCCGAAAATTCAAGGGTACAAATTTCAGACACACACACATTTGAAAATTAAAAACAATGTTCTTTATCACAAAAGTCAAAATAAACTAAGCATTCTTTTTGTATAGCAAAGAGCACTTTCCCCCAAACAACTGGGTAGTCTGTACAATTTCCCTTAAGCAGTCATTAAGTACTTAGCCAGCAGCTGTGGAGAAACTTCACACCCCTTCTTCTTCCAACAAAGTGAAACACACACACACACACTTTGCTCTGCTTTGGTTTCAAAGGCGTGAAAAATCAACAAAGTCCAGCACACAATATCCCTGACGAACTGCAACACATATTCTCCCACAATGGCCAAACCCAGATGCTGCTATTTATAGCAGCAGCCCAAATTACTGGAGCCCCACCCAAACACAGGTGGCCTCCCTTATTTCCTGTAATATGTTCTTACTGGGTCTCTTCTACGCATAATTCTGTACTTGCGTGGGTCCAAAATGTCAGCATCCGAATTAAAGGAAGATAAGGAAGATTGACTGCCTTGGCTGTGTGCCAAGCCCTCCTCTGCCGAGTCACTCCCACCTTCTTCTTCGTCCGAGGAAACTAAACTCTGAACTGATTCTGTCGGCAATAACACAGGCCTGTGACATGTTGAAGTTTCCCTTGCATCCACCTCCCCATTCCCTAGGGCAGGAGCTGGGCCAGAGCCAACCACAACATAATTCATGGGCACTTCATCCAGGTAGTCATCTAATTTCATCTTGCTTTGCTTTAGAAAAAATATTTGTTAGACTTGTTAACAATTTATGTCCAGGATGCAAGAGGTCAGTAAATATTTTCATGGCCCTCTTTTTGACTCATGCACTATATACAGATACTCAATGGAAGGCAAGTTGTCAGTAATTGTTTTTTTTCTGCAGTTTTTCTGCAGTAGCAGGTTAATATGACAACAGACACCTTTACACCTTGTGATGATGTATTTCTCCTGATTTAAAATAGAACAGGTACGGTATATCCTATGGCAGACAGCTTCAGGTTAGAAATACCTCCAGAATTGGCAAGAAACACAGCATGGACTAAAACACTAAAAAAAAAATCCTTCCCTGAGCATTTCTTTAATCCCTTCTCATTGTTTTACCGAAGTTGCTTTCCTGCTTCACAGAGTTGAAGTCAAAATAAGTAGGGATGCCTGTTCAATTATTATTATTACTCAATTATTATTTTTTTCATTTTCTGATTTTTCTCTCCCAAGTCACAAGGAAATGACAGGTTGTTCTTAAGGTTGTGTTTGTTTTGAGTCAGAGCTCAGCTTGACTGATTTTTGTTTTCTAACCAGCTTTTGAAATTTACCAAGGGTTATCAATTGTTCATCTTCAGAGCAGAGAGCTTGGGTCATCCCAGCGGACAATATGGACTAAGAGCCCAATTCTGGCTCTTGTCCTGGCAGCTTCTGAAGCAGCATTGCAAGCTGTTTCCTAATTCAGTGTTTCCCAACCTTGGCAACTTGAAGATATTTGGACTTCAACTCCCAGAATTCCCCAGCCAGCATTTGCTGGCTGAGGAATTCTGGGAGTTGAAGTCCAAATATCTTCAAGTTGCCAAGGTTGGGAAACACTGCCCTAATTGATACTTTAATCAGTGGCAAGTATATATGCATGGTCATACTAATATTGAATTGGTCAAGATCAGAGCACCTGACAATTTCTTCATTTTTAAATTAGCAGGAACAGTCCAGGCAAAAGTTGATCTTTTCGGACCAAATGACAACAACCACCTTGTCTTCAATTTGCTTTCTCTTCCAATTTACCAGAAAAACTGCTGTGCCTTTTCAACGGGTATCAACTGTGCCAAGAACAAAGTAATCTCAACTGGTTTTTTTCCCTTGAAAAGAAAATGCTTTAAGTAACCTATCATATTGCAGGAAAGAAAAAAAAAATCCAAAAAACCTGGATCCAGCTAAAATTGCAGAACATGTTTAGTAGCATTGGAATGTAATGCACTGATGAATCTTTGGGCAAAGAGGCTGTTTTGTTTTTTCTCACAGTAACAGATTTATTTTTTTTAATAAAGGTTGGCAAGGAAACTCATGTTTAGCTGGGCACTTCCTGATTACATTAGCATAGCCCATCCCACATCGAACAAACGCCCAGCACAACCTCGTTTTAATTCTGGATCCAGGCCAAAAGACTAAGTATACAGTGAATATAAGGAGGCGAACAATCGCAAAGAGAGCCATGAACTGTAATAGCACTGGGATATATACTATAAGACTTTAGATACTTACACAGTTGGAAATATATTTAGCAAGCAAGCAAATGAGCTATGTTTCTCTTGTGGTCAGAAAAACTATAATCTAGATAGACGCTTCACACAAATCTGGTGTAATTCCATAGAGGTGTTTTTCCCCCCTTCTTTTTCACAGAAAAAGGAATATACAAAGGGAAGGAGGAAACTGGAAATAAAACATGACAGGAGCAAAGAGGAAACAGGAAAATACCATATGGAGGAAGATCCATGCCTTTCGCTACAAAAACTTCAAACTCTGGTGTGTAAGCAGACTGCCTCTTTTGGAGTGGGCACCACACTATTGTTGGAAAATGGACCTGCTCCCTGATATAATTTCTGGGATGATGTTGGCAATTCAACAGGTGACACAAGGTACTGTGTTAAAAAGTGTTAGTGACTTGTATTGTTTTAAACTGAACTGCTCTAGCCTTGAAAATAGAAGCTCTGTTTGCTTATTTATTGGGGTTTTTTTTTTTAAGGAAGGAGATGGACATCTTTGCTTTTCCAAATCTCTGTTTGCCTTGAAGCATCTCCTACTATATTTCTTGGGCCTTATTTTAGGCGATTTTAATTTTAAATGGGAATACTGTAATTACTTTTGATTCTGTTAACTTAAAACAGTTTTATGGACCAGTTATTAAACAACAGTGTACCTCTATAACTTGCAAACAATGTTCATCATACATTTATGTCTACACATGTACACACATACGCTCATTGTGATGGTTTGCATAATAGATGTAGCTTGTCTTTCCATCTCTTCTCTTCATATCTATGCAAAGAGATTTATCTTTGTTTTTTATTTATGGTTGAAAAACTGCATTGTGCAACATCAGAAAGAGGATTGTAGATATCTAGCATTATGCCCTTTGATTTAAACCTTAGTGAAAAGACTTGTGCTTTAGGTTAGAGTTATACTAAAATTGTGTGTACGTGTGTTTATGTATGTATGTGTCTTATAGAACACTGGGGGTTTTTTTTGAATATTCAGCATTTCAGTCTTAATGTAGTAGTTTTCCTTCTCTTCCTCAAACTATGAAAACAATAAAATAAAAAAGCATTACTTTGAGCATTATCTGGTATTCCTTTGAAGATGGTAACCTTCAAGACAGAAATTTTCTGGGTATAAAAGGCCAAGGCTGTGATGCCTTATTTTTAATATCCTGAACTACCTTATACCATCTTCTCCATGATATCTTTTCTTGGAGAACTAAACAAAAATAGCAGTCCCATTCAGCTAATCATCATTGATAAGAATAATTCTGGCTTATATATAAGGCAATTTTTAAGTGTTCAGGGGATATATCAAAAAAAGCTACAATAGCTAAAGATTTCTCACATTATGGCATTTTGGGGGATTTCTGCCTGGGATCATTATATTAAAATGAAATATAAATCATTCAGAAGCAAGAGCTTTCTGATGGCTGTTATTTTTTTCAGATTCCCTAACAGCTTGGTCTAGTTTTCATTCATGCCATGAAAATTATAAGCAGTCCTTTAATTGAATTATTCTGCAGCTGGAATCATCCGGTTTGTGTACATACTTGTACTTTTGGAATAATTAGTAACATCTGCATTGGCATGATTTAAGTTGAAGACCTTAATACTGTAGTGCTAAAAAAAGGCTTGTTCCCTGATACATTGATACAAAGAATAGCACATTAAATGGTGTTAGTACTTACATTTTAGAAGCCAACTAAAATAATGAGCTTTTTAAAAAAAGGCAACATGGGTACTTATTTCTGTCCTTTCTGTGAACTTCCACAGAGCAGGATTTTTACTAGTTATGGCAGCTTTTCCCAATTCAATTGTTTCCAGATGTGCTGGGACTACAACTCCCAGAATTCTCAGTCAGTATGCAGTGTAGGAATGAAAGAGTTAAACTTCCAAAAAAATTATATGTGATATGAAAAAAAGGGGATGTCTTTAAAAGCATACTTTAAAAATATATATTGATTTATGTACTTAGATTTATCTAGTTCAGTGCTCTTTACAAAAAGGTCATAAACATTCTCCAAAAAGTGTTTATATTATATGTCCTATGATATTGCCAGCCGATAGCTAATGCAACCAGAAGATATATTTATCTGTCCCGTTAGGAAGTAACATATCCTCTTTTATCCCCAAGCTATGTTTTGCTGTAAACCCGATTTGAAATAATTCAAATTGATTAATAGTATCATCATGGATTGGCATTTATGTAACTTTTGACAACTGGGTTGCTATTTTGGGTACCAAAGTATACACAAGTTTCTTATAAAGGTAGTTCTTCACTAATGTCTGGTGGATTAATGATTGTTTAAAATTATGACGAAAAGAAAAGATACATTTGTCAGGAATCATGAGGTATAACACTTAATGATTGTCATAGGGTACAAACAGCAATCAGGAAACAATCAATATATAAATGGTAAAGATACAAGCAAGTTAGAGTTATACAGTCATAAGTGGGAGGAGCTGGGTGATTGGAATGATGAGAAGAGTAACCGTAATAGTAATAATTAATTAATAATTTATTAGATTTGTATGCCGCCCCTCTCCGCAGACTCGGGGCAGCTCACAACAATAATAATAACAATATGACAATATAACAAATCTAATGTTTAAAAGAATCATCTAAAAACTGTCATTTAAAACCACACAACACAAGCATACCATACATAAAACTATATAAGCCTGGAGGAGATATCTCAATTTCTCCATGCCTGGCGATACAGGTGGGTGTTAAGCAATTTATGAAAGACAAGGAGGGCGGGGGCAGTTTTGATCTCTGGGGGGAGTTGATTCCAGAGGGCCGGGGCCACCACAGAGAAGGCTCTTCCCCTGGGGCCCGCCAGACAACATTATTTAGTCGACGGAACCTGGAGAAGGCCAATTCTGTGGGACCTTATCGGCCACTAGGATTAGTGCAGCAGAAGAAGGTTCCGGAGGTATTCTGGTCCGATGCCATGTAGTAATGCAGCCTTACTGAATAGTTTGACAGTGTGGAGGAAATTATTATTTATTTAGCAGAGTGATGGCGTTTGGGGAAAAACTATTCTTGTGTCTAGGACACAACTTATGTCTAGAACACAACTGTTCTTGTCTTGGTGTGCAGTGCTCTATAGCGTCATTTTGAGGGTAAGAGTTGAAACAATTTATGCCCAGGATGTGAGGGGTCAGTAAATATTTTCATGGCCCTCTTTTTGACTCATGCAGTATACAGGTCTTCAATGGAAGGCTGGGTGGCAGCAATTGTTTTTTCTGCAGTTTTCTGCATGTATATGAATTGGCAGCTTTTTAAAATGATCACTGAAGCTGCTGCTTTTATGAATGAGCTAGCTAGTGCTGTATGACTTGAATCTGCCATCTATGTGTTACTGATGTCACCAGCAAATACATAACTGAGTTTCTAACCCCCAAAATAGGTTTTATTTTTGTAGCTTGGACTGTTTTTATTACTTTGCGGAATTGGGCAGAATGGCCTGTCCTTCTGCCATGTGCTGTTGCTGACAACAACAGTTGTTCAGGACAGAACTCACTATTATTAGTTGTTTGTTTACATTTCTCTACTCTTCTTGCCTGGTTGCAGAGATGGGCATGGGATAAAGTGGGAGGGAACTCTATAGGAAAGAGAGAGAACCTCTAGCATGTCTTGCAATCCCTCTTCTGCCCTTGTGATCTATGAGATACGTGTTTCTGAAATGGCCAATCTCAATAATAATAATAATAATAATAATAATAATAATTATTATTATTATTATTATTATTTATTGGATTTGTATGCCGCCCCTCTCCGCAGACTCGGGGCGGCTAACAACAATAATAAACACAACATGTACAATCCAATAATAAAAAACAACTAAAAACCCCTATTATAAAACCAAATATACACACAAACATACCATGCATAACTTGTAATGGCCTAGGGGGAAGAGCTATCTCAACTCCCCCATGCCTGGCAGTATAAATGAGTCTGACAGGTGAGTAACCTCTTCAAAACATTCACCTATGCTTGCCTAATTGTGCTTTACCAGCTCCGTTAAAGACAGTGATAGGTAATTGTTTTTTCTACCTGCAGTTGATGCTTGGTGGAACCTGCTTGTTGCTTTCCTTAACTTGTCCCACATTAAACATTTTAAGGATAGCATCACTCATTAATGGCCTCATTAAAGAACCACTCTAGGGCTCATCCATCGGGACTGCATAATTTATGCTAACGTTTTTATCTGCCAAATCAAAAACATGTGAATTGAAGAGTGCAGTTCTTTGATTGTGCTGCTGACTGGCAATGCACTTTACAGAAGAGATTTAATTTCATCAGTTGCAGTCTACCTTTTTTGTTAAATCTGAAAACGTCAGGTATGTCAGCCTTCCAATTAACACCCGAGAAATAAATCAGAGTCCAAATCTTGGCCTTCTTCCAAGTTCCAATTTATTAACATAATCATATTGCCCATGGACTGTAGGCAATCCAAAAGTAACTTTTGCTACAGTTAGCATTAGCATTTACACTTTTATACCGATTCACAGTGCTTTACAGCCCTCTCTAAGCAGTCTACAGAGAGTAAGCATAATTCCCCCAGCAATCTGGATCTTCATTTTACCGACCTTGGAAGGATGGAAGGCTGAGTCAACCTTGAGCCTACTGAGATTCAATCTGCCAAACTGCTGACAGTTGGTGATCAGCTTGCACTCTAACTACTGCACCACCAAGTTCTCTACCTGCAAGCTCATCACATGAACCAATCCGGTTCTTTCAATGTCCATGATCCTCCCATGTACTTCTGGCTGGTGCTGAACAAAAGATAACCTTGACACTCTGGAAAGAATTTGTTGTGGCTAGTACTTTTCCCTCTTATGCAACCACCCCTCCCCAATTCCCACAGTAGTATTCTACTTGTGGCAGACCAAAGTTTTCAACTCAAAATGATGGCTTAGGCCTGACAAGGAGTTAAACCTGGAAAATTTCATGAAAATCATCTACTTTACCACCAAATTGGCTTTTAAACTGTTAAATCACACAAGTTATTTATATTTAGTTGGTACTCTTGAATCCTCCTCGCATGTACTCCTGCTAAATCAGTTCTCCCCAATGTTGTGATAATGGATATGATTTTTCTTATTTGGACACAAAAATCACTGACTATCATCCTGTAGAATTTGGCCTGCTGCTCAAGCCTGTTGAAGTCATACAGTATTAAACTCATATAAGGTATTAAAGTGCTAGCTAATATAACTAATTTTCTATCATTAAAATTTAATAAGCATTGCTTTGATTACAGTACATCCTCTAAAGCAGGAGTGTTAAACTCAAGGCCCAGGAGCTGGAGCCGGCCTGTGGGTTGTTTAGATCTGGCCCTTGGAAACAGTGAAGGATTGGCCAGCAGTGCCTCTGTCAACAAAAACTCCTGAGGTCTGATTTTGCTGGTGGAAGATTGCAGGAGGCCGTCACAATCTAAAATAGTGTTTGGGAGCCTGTTTTCTCTGGCAGGGTGCTTGGGCCACTACAGGTATCCCCAACATGAATGATGTTGAGCTGGCCACACCTACTCTGGTCATGCTCACTCCACCCCCACCCTCGAGATCAAACACAACCCTGATGAAAGGTTGTGAAATCAAATTTGACACCCCTGCTCTAGAGAGCTGGATAACACAAATATGCGGATGGAATATTTGGAGGATGAAGTGTTGGGGGTTAGGGGATGATACTACGGAGTCCTGTAGTGAGTTCCACACTTCGACAATTCGATTGCTAAAGTCATATTTTTTACAGTCAAATTTGGCGCAGTTAATATTAAGCTTGAATCTGTTGTGTGCTCTTGTGTTGTTGCGGTTGAAGCTGAAGTAATCATTGACAGACAGGGCACTGCATCATATAATCTTGTGGGCAATACTTAGATCGTGTTTGAGGTGTCATAGTTCTAAGGTTTCAAGAGATTTTTTGTAGAATATAGCTACTCCGCCTCCTCTGCGGGATTCACGGTCAAAGCGAGAGACAAGATAGTTCCTTGTTGTAACAATGGAGTCTGGGTAGGATGCATTGAGCCATGTTTCACAAACAAAGATGATATCAAAGACTAAGGAGTCAAGGAGGAGGAGGAATTCTGACATCTTATTGACTACATCTCTAGCATTTAATAATTTGCATATGAGATTGTTTTTCCCAGTATCTCAAATTACAATTTGAGATTGTAATTCCCAGATTCCCAGATTCCTTTGAAGCTGTTCATTTTAAATAACATAACTTATTAATATAATGTTTAAAGAAGTTTTCATTAGTTCCTATCATTAGTTCCTATCCCTGCTCTTTAGTAATTTCCATTGCCTTGGACGGGAAATGAACACTCGGACACCAAGCTGGGTAAAATGGGTCACTTTATTAAATATTAACAGAAAGACCTGCAGGGGTCGCTAAATGGGGTGGAGTTTCCTGAACACAACATACTTGGGCAACTCAAATGGGCATTACTCCATGCCTGGTCAGGGTGAGGCGTGCCCCGCCTACTCCCGAACCGCAAGCCACGCCCAGCATGTGGGAGGGCTCGCCTTGCATGACCCGGAACCGGAAATGACGTAGGTGAGCCCCAAGGGCACCCCCTTCACACCTCTCTGTCCGTGGAGGAAGCTTGAGTTGTGCAATGGGGGTGCCAATCATCTTACAAAAGATGCCCAAAGGAGAACACACAGTTGCTACTGATACCCTTTCCACCCCGCTTCTGCCATATAGTGACCAAGAATATAAACATCCAATTGTTGAATCAGAACCTATTTAAATACAGATGTACCCCGTAACCACAAATCCTTACCCTCGTCCAGGTTGGAGTAGGCGAAAAACAATCCGTAGAAAATGCCATAAGACTGCAAAAATTCCTACTCGGCCCCAAACCAGGCGACCTATAAAAACATCCTGGATTGAGCGGAGGGTGGGTGGGTCTCCATTTTGTGGTGAGCTCGGGAGCAAGAGAAGCCGGGGGGGGGCAACCAAGCCCTGATAAAGGGCATATGTCCCGCCCCTCGGCTTTCCCAGAATTCCCGAGCAGCCACTGATTGCTCTGGGGCGTTCCCGTGCTATCGCGGGGAACACCCCCAGTTAATGGGGGAGCCGAGTTGGTTCCCGCCATTGGCAATTTTCGACCGGGCGTTATTTCGCCCGGCCTCTCATCTAAATTAAAAGCACCTAATTTTTGCTTTCACAGTAGAATTTTCTACCAAAGGATTTAGTTATCGTCTATAGGACAGAGTCCATCAACTATCTAATGAAGCTCTCTATCTTTTCTTTGGATTATGGGTTTCTTAGAAATCCAAGGAATTTAAAGGCTTCTTAAGTTGGCAAAGGTATTCTTTCTTGGACCACTAATATGCATGCTTGAAATGTGTACTTAAAAAAAAAAAATCAGAGAAAAATCGTGAGAGCTCCATTCAAACTATATCCCACTTAAACTCTTCAGTTTGTCTACAAGGGCAGAAAGGATGCATTGTTGAAATTTTGAATTAAATTTCCTCAAATAGATTAACTTACAGCATGTGTCTAAAATATAGAACTCATGACTCTGGTGGAATGTAAATTTAACCAATTTTATAAAATATTTTTTACAATACAAAATATCATAAAAGATTATGATCAACTCCTGATGTTTGATGGTGATAAGCAATTCATCATGGGCTAATTTCAAGGTAGATGCATCTCTGTTTATCTCCTTGAATTTTAAAGATTAGATTAGATTAGATTAGATTTATTGGATTTATATGCCGTCCCTCTCCGCAGACTCGGGGCGGCTCACAACAATGGTGAAGAACAATACATAGTAACAAATCTAATATTTAAAAATCTAGGTTACAGTTTTAGATTAAAAATCCAAAAAAAGAAACCCCAATATATAAAAAACAACACACAATCTCTACACAAAGAACTTTTTCAGTGGAGACAGTACATTAGAAATTCTGACATTGTTGAAAACATTGAAGAACATGGTAAGGAAATATCTCTGAAATGATGACTGAACAAGACATGTCTGTCTAGAAACTTCTTGTAATTTTAGAAGGTAAGGACTAAAAAGCTGGTGAGTTAAAACTGGAGAGGAATATTTTTTTTGTAAATACTAGCATTTTTGTTAACTGCTGGCTCTCTCATTCTTGAGTGCATCACCTGCAGGAAGTTAGGAATGTTTACATTTTTCTGAAATTGGTTGGATTAAATATTTAACGGTGCATTTCTATACTTGTCTACTCAAACAAAACTCCCTATTAAATTTAAGTAGATATACTCCATTGGACTGAGCTCTAGCTTAAATCGAGCTTCGTTTTAACTGGATTTTAAAAAAATTGGTGTCATAAATGTGCACTAGATTGTTCAAAGTTGTGCTGCTTCCCAGGTAATTTTTGAAATTTATTTTTAGAGGGTTAAATTGGCCATCAAAGAGCATGAGATCAAAGAAGCCTCTTATTTATTTATGCATATCCCACCTTTATTATTTTTCATAAATAGCACAATCACCCTCGGGGAATGCCCCCAAATCATCCACCAAAAAGTCTACTCCAGTTCCAGTGGTAACAATGAGGTGTTTATGGCCTTCTGGAAATCTAATAGGTGGGCTCCTGTTGGATCAATTGGGGGAAAGTGTTTCACAGGATAAAGAGATTGCAGAAAAATTATGCTTCTTAGGTCCCACTAGAAGGCAATGTCTCAGGAAGGGACCTGGAGCTTGTACCGATGAAAAGATTGAATGAAGCTTCTTGAATGAGAAATGAAATGTCGTCAAAGAAAAACCAGAAAGTCCAGTTGCCTCTTGAAATATTGTTTCTCACAAGCAACCATAGTTCCCTCTAAGCTGAGCAGTGAGCAATCGCTCACTTAAAAATCACCATCAACTCAGAGATTTCCAAACCTGCCCAGAAGCCGAGAGGGAACGAGTGAGGGGGAAGGAGAGAGAGAGGAAGAGAGAGAAACAGATAGAAAAAAGAGAGGAAGGAAAAGAGAAAGAAAAAGAATGGGAGTAAGGAAGAGAGAAAGAAAATCAAAATCTACTTTGAAACTCGCTCAACTATTTGAGTGGCATTTATGATATTGATAGAGTTGCCCTATTATGAGCTCACTGTTATAGACACACAGTACAGTATTTTATTTTGAAATTCTCTGAGGCAAAACAGGGTGGGTTATTTGTTTGTTTGTTTGTTTATTTATTTATTATTTCTGTGCTGCCCAGTCCCGAAGGGACTGCCGCTCAGACACTATACTTTTCCACCCACCCCCCAAAAAAATTAGAGGGAACACTGCAAGCAACGTGAGAAAATATTTTTTTACTGAAATAGTAGTGGATGCTTGGAACTTCCAGCAGACATGGTTGGTAAATCCACAGTAACTGAATTTAAACATGCCTGGGATAAACATATATCCATCCTAAGATAAAATACAGGAAATAGTATAAGGACAGACTAGATCAGTGTTTCCCAACCTTGGCAACTAGAATATTTTTGGACTTCAACTCCCAGAATTCCCCAGCCAGCAAATGCTGGCTGGGTAATTCTGGGAGTTGAAGTCCAGATATATTCAAGTTGCCAATGTTGGGAAACACTGGACTAGATGGACCATGAGGTCTTTTTCTGCTGTCAGTCTTCTATGTTTCTTCTAGAAAGTATATTTAGGGCAACCATGACCTGGATGACTGAGAATCTCTATAGACATCTCTATAGAACTAGTTAAACTTTTGATTTTTTTCCAAAAAGTTATAGAATACAAGGCCAAATTCCAGCTTATAAGAATGACCATCGTGCTCCTTAATCATGGATGTTGTTCTAAGTACTGTAGGTTTTTTTGTCCTTGTAGTTATAACCTTGAATACAGGCAACTTGGAAGTATTTATCAGCACAGCATTTTTTCCCCTATCATTGCCTTTGTCCCAACTTCATTAAAGTCCATTACTTGGCATTTTCTGCAACTAGCAATAATACAGCCAGAGGTTATTTTCTTGGCAGAAATACTATGATTAGCAAGGGAGGTTTCCAGTTGAATTTTGCTACAGGTGCTCATTCATGCGTGCGCATGCATCCCACCACATGATTTCACTTCCATACATGCTCAGGACCAGATTGCAAGCTGAAACACATAAAGGTCAGCAATAAGATGAGTGCAGGTCGGAGGGCTTCCTCTGACACGGAAATGCTGGGGAAAAATCGCCGAAAATTGCATCATCAGTGGGTTGCACGCTGATGGACCGTACCGGTATGGAACCCACCACGGATGGTTAGTGGTTAGTGTTCTGTCATATAGTACAGCAGTAAGTAGTAGCATTCCAAATATTCCAAGATAACAAAGGAACATATTTGTTGTGGTTAGCTCTGGCCCAGCTCCTACCCCAAGGACTGGGGATGTGGGGGAGATATCCACATGCTGCAGGCCTGTTTTGCCCCCGGTGGAATCTGATGATGAAGGCTCCTCTGACCAAGAAGACATGAGTGACAGGGAGGAGGAGAGTGGGGCAGACAGCTCAGAAGGAGATCAATTATCTAGCTCCTCCTTGGATTCAGAACAAGAGTTAATGATACAGCCACACATGCTGAGAGCGATGCATAGGCAACAACAACTGAGAGATTATTATCAAAGAAAATGAGGCCATCTATAAATAGCAGCCTGTGGGTTTGGCCATTGTGGAGGATTATCTGATCATTGTGTTTCGTGATTGCTTTGCTGCGTTTGACCTTTTGTGTGCTGATTTTCCCCCGCTTTGAAACTAAACAAGAGCAAAGTGTGTTTCACTTTGTGAAAGAAGAGGGACTGTGAATTGCCTCACAGCTGCAAGCTAAGTATCACAGAACTGATAAGGGACTTGTACAAATTACCAGTTTGTTTGGAGACGAGTGCTCTTTGCTATACCAAAAGAGGGCTTAGTTTAAGTGAATTTTCATTATAAAGAACATTGTTTTGAATTTTCAAACGTGTGTGTGTCTGAAATTTGTATCTGTGAATTTTCGGGAGGAGTCTACCAGAGAGCCCGACAGAACAATATTGTGTACTGATTTCATATTAGCGTGATATTCGGGTGTACACTAATGGAACTTTTTATTTGTGCATTACTTTATCTCTTTGCTTTACCTTTATATGATTTATAAAAACAATTGACATGCTTTTCTATTATGTAATTTAGAATATTCATTCATTCGTTTACATCCTGACAGAATGAGTAAACTTTGCATCGGCAGTGGGTTGCGCCCGGTTTATCCCATTTTGTGAACGGGTAGCAGCGGCGGTAGGAGACTCTTCCCACCTGACGCTTCTGCACATGTGCGGAAGTGTAACATGTGAACCGGTATCTATGGGATTTAGAACCCACTACTGCTTTGCATGTTTCTTTCTTTAGAGCAAATAAGGTGTAGCTATAATTTATTTTGCTTTTTTACATAACCTGTCCTTGTATTTTATTTAATATTGGATTTAGGATATTAGATCTGGGTTGCAAATATATGGTTAATAATAATAATAATATATGGTTAATAATAATAATAATAATAATAATAATAATAATAATAATAATTTAAATTTGTATGCCGCCCCTCTCCGAGGACTCGGGGCGGCTAAAAAAACTATAGGGCTAGTTTGAGAAATGGTGCAGCTTTATTCATAAAAATATTAGAATGTGGAGTAAGTCATTAAATGTCTATGTGCAATACCATGCAATGCCATTAATTATTCCAGATAACAAAAGCTTTCAAGGGCCACAAAAGATATTTTATTAGAAAGGACAAGATTGCAGGAAATCAGGATTATAATCCAGCTAGTATACCACATGACCTCTTAAAATAGCCCTAGAAGGAAATTCTTCCCATCAGTTATGTTTATATTTTCGTAATGGCTTATCTTGTTCTTCCCATTTACCTTTTCTACAGGGCTGGCTTTTGCTATTCTATCATCAGTGCATCCGGTGTTTGGTTTATATGGATCATTCTTTCCTGCTATTATTTATGCCATGTTTGGAATGGGTCGTCATGTTGCCCCTGGTAAGTTATTTCTAAATCCTAGTAGTTCAGTGTGAAAAATTTAGCCTTTTTCGTTGTAACTCTATTTAGGTCCCACAGAGTCGGCCTTTTCCGGGTCCCGCCGGTGAAACAGTGTTGTCTGGCCGGACCCAGGGGAAGAGCCTTCTCTGTGGCGGCCCCGACCCTCTGGAATCAACTCCCCCCGGAGATCAGGACTGTCCCGACCCTCCTTGCCTTTCGCAAACTCCTTTAAACCCACCTTTGCCGTCAGGCATGGGAAAATTGATTCCCCTGGGCCGTTCCGTTTTATGTATGGTTTGTCTGGGATATATGACTGTTTTTTATATTAAGGATTGTAACTGTAATCATTGGATTTGTACTGTGTTTTGCTATTGTGAGCCGCTCCGAGTCTCCGGAGAGGTGCGGCATACAAATCTAATAAATCTAATCTAATCTAATGTAATCATGTTATTTTGTATTTTATTCTGCAGTATTTCTTACAGTATCAGTTAAGCCACATACATGCACAAAACGTATATACACACTAAGCCAAAATCAAGCTCAACAAATCATTTTGATAGAAGCTCATAAAATCATATACCAAAATGTCCTTCCTGTCAATGATTACATGAGCATGTAATAGATTCAAACTTAATGTAAACCACTTTAAACTTGACTGCAGAAAAAATGACTTCAGCAACAGGGTGATAAATGCCTGGAATGCACTACCTGACTGTAATTTCTTCCCCAAACCCCCCAAATTTTAATCTTAAACTATCTACAGTCAACCTCTTTCCCCATTTCTAGGTTGTACAGGTCTCTAAGGGAGCATGCATAAGCACACCACTGCGCCTACTGTCCCTGTCCTACTGTCCTATTGTCCTCATTTATCCTTACTTTTTTTGCTTATGTTATGTTTAAACAAACAACTACTATTCTGTACATGTTTGACAATTAAAATAAACAAACAAATTGTATCTCAGTGCTACACACACAGAGAAAAAATACATTTTTGCTCCTTCCATGAGTCTTTGGAGAGGGTCGGCATACAAATCTAATAAATTATTATTATTATTATTATTATTAAATAATATCCTGTTGCCTTTTCTGAAAGTTGCCCAGAACTATTCAGCTTCTGTTCTTTAGTAAGAACCTCTTGCAAATTCATTGAGTGCAAGTGGAGGCTGTATTTCAGCAATGCGTAATGAATTGGATTCTTAGTTCCCTATGTTGTTCAAGTGTTTGAGTCGGTGATACTTGTTTTAAGATGACTGCCCTAGTGATTATGATTTCAGTCCTAGACTGTATTTTAGAGAAGATAAAAAAATAAATCCCAGAAGCAAGATTCTTCTTTTGTGCGTCTCTGTACATCCTTTACATCAAAATTCTTTCCCTTATTCCTTTTTTCCTATTTATGAAATTTGGGGGGAGCATGCGGAACAAGTTTAAAATATCCAAAATTATATTCCTTCTTAAAATTCTTGGAGCTGAGGTATAGGATTGCTATGCACTTTATATGATTAAGTCAATAGTAGGTTCATGAAATCCTTTGTTTAGGTCTTGACAAATGTTTCTTTCCTGTTATGTACACTGAGAGCATATGTACCAATGACAAATTCCTTGTGTGTCCAATCACACTTGGCTAATAAAGAATTGTATTCTATTCTACTGTATTCTACTCTATTCTATCCTATTCTTCCAATTCCAATTCCTATCCTATCCTATCCTATTGTATCCTATCCTATTCTCTGCTATGTTGTTCTGTTCTGTCCTATTCTATCGTATCCTATCCTATTCTATCCTATCCTATCCTATTCTCTGCTATGTTGTTTTGTTCTGTCCTATTCTATCCTATCCTATTGTATCCTATCCTATCCTCTGCTATGTTGTTCTGTTCTGTCCTATCCTATCCTATCATATTCTATTGTATCCTATCCTATTCTCTGCTATGTTGTTCTGTTCTGTCCTATCCTATCCTATCCTATTCTCTGCTATGTTGTTCTGTTCTGTCCTATTCTATCCTATCCTATCCTATTCTATCGCATCCTATCCTATTCTCTGCTATGTTGTTTTGTTTTGTTCTGTCCTATTCTATCCTATCCTATTGTATCCTATCCTATTCTCTGCTATGTTGTTCTGTTCTGTCCTATCCTATCCTGTCCTGTCCTGTCCTGTCCTGTCCCGTCCTGTCCCATCCCGTCCCATTCCATTCCACTCTACCCTACCCTATTCTACCCTACTCTACTCTACTTCCTATGAAGTTGTCATATTGCTCAAAAGTGTCTTTCAATATATTAGCAGTAGATGCCAAAGTTTTAGACTGTCCTCTTTCCCATCCCTAGAGATTGAGACCCTTGCTTACAATGTACACAGTATAGATAATCTTTGACTTACAACAATTCATTTAGTGACTGTTCTAAATTGCAAAGTCACTGAAAAAACTGATTTTTCACAATTGCAAAGTTTGTATCATCCCCATGATCATGTGACCAAAATTCAGATCCTTGGCAACTGGTTCCTACTTCTAACCATTGCTGTGTCCCAAGGTCATGGGATCCCCTTTTGCGACCTTCCAACAAGCAAAATCAATGGGGAAGCCAGATTCACTTCACAACCAACTTACCAACAGTAGCGATTCATTTAGAAACTGTGACAAGAAAGGTCATAAAATGGGAAAAATTCACTTAACAAATGTCTCACTTACCAAAAGAATTTTGGGGCTAAAGTTTGGTCATAAGTTGAGGACTACCCGTATGTTTTCCCACTGAGTAGCAATCTTACCTCTTTCTTCCCTTTCAATATTTTAGTATGTAATGAAGCCCAACAGTCACGGATCAGTCAGGTTTGTCTGTATTTCATTTATTCTGAAACAATGATAATAATGAAAGACAACTTAATAATGAAAGACACTGACTTTTTAGAATGTGAAGCAGGCTTATATCTGGTCAGTTGCAGAAAACAATGGAGCTGGGTACGGGGTCCCATAATTCAATATGGGTTGAACACAATGTAGGAAGGTAAAGAGTTGTGTCTTTCTGATATTGGGAATGGTGTCTCTTTATTTAAAAGGCAGAACTCTATGGAACCTCACACAAAGCTAAACTCTCTGGGGCTGAAAAGCTCAACTACAAGCACATTCCCCTTGGTTATTATTATGCTTTCTGAGAGGCAGTTGTGTTCTTTTGAGTAATTGTGTGGCTCTTTGCAAATAGCCTATGTGCCAAAAGTGCATTCAGCATTACATTTAATAACTCTGTGGGAGTTATGTGGTCTACTAGGATAGCAATATCCCATCCAAAGTACATAGAATTTGCATCGGAATGTATCCAAAGCATTCTGTTAAAGCTCTCTTGCCACTCACAGGCAAGCTGGATTTGAATTTTGTGGCGAATTCCTTGGAAGTGATGATAATGTTGAGTCAGCAGAATATATTTGTTATGTAGTTATTTCATTTTAAGTGTAAAAATTGCCCAACTGGGACACAATGCACCATTGGTTTCATTAAAAAAAAAGCATTTATATTATCTTATACTTTGAAAAAATGTTGGATGCACTTTCATTTTTTAAAGTGGTAAATATCTGAGCAGATATTTACAGATTCTGCTGTTACAGTATTTAGTTTATCATTAAATGAAATAAGAATCAGCAGGATGAAAGAATTCTATTTAAATCCACATACTGAAACGGTAGCAGAAACAGTTAAACAAATATTAAAATAAGTTTTTAATTGTTATATTTTCTTAAGTATCTGTTGGTTCAGTAAGGATGTGTTTGTTGTAAAAGTCTCAGATATATCAGAGATGAATAGCCCAAGATCTCAGGGCTATACAGGAACTTCAAAATGCTTGACTTTACTTCTCAGGATCTTTAAGAATTATCAAATTATAACTGTTTGACTAGAGGAAGGAAGGAAGGAAGGAAGGAGGAAAGTAAGTAAATAAGTAAGTAAGTAAGTTAAAGAATGATCATATTAATGATATTTAATTTTAAATAAAGCAAATATAAATTAAATCTTTGACTTTTTTTCTATAGGTACCCGTTTTCATAATTTTCAATTAGCGTATTTCTTAGCTAATTAGATAAGCTTCAGCACAAGGATTGCACATACTGTATATGCAATCATATGACTCATGTATATACAAGAAAACAGTATACAGTTTGTTGCCTAGAATTTGTATAATGTACAATGGAGTTCTCAATATGGAAATAAATGCTCATGGCAAGAGGAAGTGTATAAAGGTGATGTTTGCAGAAAGCAAAGTGATGATGATGGCTGGTGTCAGCTCTTATGGTGTAAAGAAAAATAGGTCAGGAAGACTTAGTGCTTAGGATATCTTGATATAGTTATGGCATACTGACAATGATCAGAATTCAATCAATCAGTTAATAATTCAATATCACCATATCTCACAACTTTCAGAAGTTCGAAATGGTTATAAAACATAACATGTTCAAAGAATTCAAGTTAATATTAGAATTAGTTGGACATAGTCAACATGACTATGGTTTATTCAACCATGATTTTGTTAACTGTGCTAAATGAGAAAAGAACTAACATCACCATAATAAGATATATTAAAATGCAGAGGTTGGGTTCACACAACATGTCATGTCCGAATCCAAGCAAACTGAACCGTAGTTTAACTGTAAAGATATTTATTTCCTCCTAAGCAACTTAGAGTCATCTGATGGGAATTAAACAAATGAAAACTTCTTTCTTCTTCTACAGGAACCTTTGCTCTGACCTCCTTGATTTCTGCAAATGCTGTTGAACGTCTTGTTCCTCCCGTAAACACCAATTTCACTTCTGACAATACGTCTGAAGTATTGGGCTTGTCTGAGTTTGAGATACAGAGGATTGGAGTTGCTGCAGTAGTTTCACTACTAGGAGGGTTGATTCAAGTAAGTTTTTCAAAATAGCTGAATTTTATAACTAGAAAACTAGTTCTTGTACTAAAATAGCAATAGCACTTAGACTTATATACTACTTCACAGTGCTTTTGCAGCCCTCTCTAAGCATATTGTCCCCAACATTCTGGGTCCTCATTTTACCAACCTCAGAAGGATGGAAGACTGAGTCAACCTTAAGCTGATGAGAATTGAACTGCCGAACAGCGAACAGTCAGCAGAGGCAGCCTGCAATACTACATTCTCACCACTGCGCCCCCAGGGCTTCCAGAAGAAGCAGGTCAACATGGAAGGATGTATTTCCACCTGATTTGTGATTATATTTCACATATTATATTAAATATGGCATCTTCTTTTAAAAAAATTAATCATGATTTGTAATTTAAGTTGAAATTGATTTATTTCACTTAGCACAAAAAAAAAAAAATATAAACATGGCATACAAATCACAGCACTTAGGTTTTCACAGCACTGAGATTCAAAATTGAACAAAGTCTGTTTGGTGGGAGTAGATAATATGTCCATTCCAGAGGTTAATAAATGATAACTTTGCCATTCTTGGGAAGATACATTCTTGGGTAGGAAAAGCAAGTAGGATGCTTGGCTGCATAGCTAGAGGTATAACAAGCAGGAAGAGGGAGATTGTGATCCTGCTATATAGAGTGCTGGTGAGACCACATTTGGAATACTGTGTTCAGTTCTGGAAACCTCACCTACAAAAAAATATTGACAAAATTGAACGGGTCCAAAGACGGGCTACAAGAATGGTGGAAGGTCTTAAGCATAAAACGTATCAGGAAAGACTTAATGAACTCAATCTGTATAGTCTGGAGGACAGAAGGAAAAGGGGGGACATGATCGAAGCATTTAAATATGTTAAAGGGTTAAATAAGGTTCAGGAGGGAAGTGTTTTTAATAGGAAAGTGAACACAAGAACAAGTGGACACAATCTGAAGTTAGTTGGGGGAAAGATCAAAAGCAAAGTGAGAAAATATTATTTTACTGAAAGAGTAGTAGATCCTTGGAACAAACTTCCAGCAGACGTGGTTGGTAAATCCACAGTAACTGAATTTAAACATGCCTGGGATAAACATATATCCATTGTAAGATAAAATACAGGAAATAGTATAAGGGCAGACTAGATGGACCATCAGGTCTTTTTCTGCCATCAGTATTCTATGTTTCTATGTTTCTATGATGAGGTATGATGGAAGCTGTAATTCTCAATATCCTAAATGCCTCTGCTCTGTATACCTTTAAACCAATTCTCTGGCTTAGCATGATTTATAGCCCACCAATGGGACAGCTGTGTTGGAGAAGAAGTGCTGGATCAGCAATGTTCATTTGGATGACTTTTGTACATGAAATGGAATGGAAAAGACGCCTTCTCCTTCACCTTGCATAGTAAATGTTAGTGTAGTGTGTGGCTGCATATTCCACGCTTTCATTAAAAAGTCAATCCTCTCAATAACTCTGGTGACTTTGCTTATATCATTTATAAATAAGGTCAAATAATCAGTTGCACACGTGCTCTTATATCTGGAAATGATAATTATGCTTCTTCCATTTTCACGGTGCAGATTCAGTCTTTAAAAAATGTGAATATGCGAAAGGTGAACAATAATTTGTGTTGCTGAATGTTGCCTGTTTATCTTTAAAAGTCTATGGCAAAATGGAAATGTGTGAATGGATCATATCCATAATGAACTACTAGAGCATTGCAGTTTCGTAACGAAAATTATTTTTATACAAATTGTATAACATACAATTACCCAGCTTCGATGGCTGGGTGGAGCTCTTTCCTTACAATCAGGAGATTGTGAGTTCAATCCTAGGTAGAGGCACGTGTAAGGGTCTCCTACTTGGGCAGGGGGCTGGACTAGATGACCTTCAAGATCCCTTCCACCTCTGTTAATCTGAAATTAAGTGAAGCTTCTGTTTGTATACTTTCTTTCTGGTCAATTAGATGCTTTGCAAATTATACAACACCCAGCTCAAATCATCGATTGAATTATGAAATACAGTATTTAGAATCTTTTGAAAAAAAAATGTATTTGTGTAGGCGCATCTACATTGGTTTTAGAGGCACTCAATTTTTCCAATATGAGATTCAACTGAATCACCTTTGAATGTAATATCTGAATGAAATGTTATTGTATTAGAAGTTGAACATATATCAGCAGTAGAACTAGTTGGTTTTTTTTGTTTTCTACCCTAGCTCCTTGTGTATTTAAAGGACTTATCATCACTTGCTGATAAATACTATCAGAAGAAAAACATATGTTATTCTCACTGAGTATGAACATAAATACTAATCAGTGTTTTTTGTTCTAATCTTTGTTTATTCAATGGAGAAGTAAGACATGCTTTTGAATTGACATACACTGGGTATTGAATTATGGAAATATTTATTTCTTTTCAGAGTTTTATTCAATCTTTCCTCTCTCAGCAGTTTTAGTCTTTTTTTTTCATCAGCTACAGCACATCTTCCAGCGATTTCCAGGATAGCACATCCTAGTTTTTAACCTGGCAAAAGACAATTGTTAAATACAGTACATGTGATTGGAGAGATATCATATATTTACTAATCCCTGCTGATATTTGTTTTGGACACCATTTTCATGGGTAACCTTGTTATGCGAACCCAATCAACTGCAGCTTGTATTACAAATCATGTTTTAACTGCTCATAGCCTAGATAGCGCAATGCACAAATGGTAAATGATATTTTTGTTCTATAGCCAAACTTTGTCGAGGTGTTCTGAATAGATGTATTCATGCTCTGCTGAGACTTTTTCTTTTTTTAAAGTATCAAATATTTAAAGGTCAGTATGGCAAGGAACAAATCCAAGCTGTTGAAGTGCTTAACTTTTATTTCTCAGAATATCATCTTCTTATTTTCACTATGAACAGATAGATGTGTATTTATGTGTGTGCGTGTGAAAGAAAATAATGATGAGTTGCTCTGTTATAAAAGGTAGTTAATGTACTAACAAGCTTTATATACAATTGATATAAGCCATAACATTCATTTCTAACCCAGGATATATTCAGTAAAACAAATTAGAATGACATGCGATAATTCTTCCTGGAACACATCCTGGAACACATCCGAGGCCAGGCCACTGGAACACCCATGGTCAGGTTATAATGCAATAAGATAAGAAAGTGGCCCAGGGGCGAAAATACTGGAGGACAAGATAAGATAGCCATGACTATGGAGAGAATTGTCATGCTGACCCTTTAGAGTATGGAATAACATAGAAAAGGACTTAGCAAAATAAAGAGGTGTGGGGAAGGATTATTAGGCATGACTTGTACTGCGTAGAAAATATAAAGTATATGGATTGAAGAATGTGCTTTGCTCTCCTTGTACTCAATCCAAATTGAGTTGTGAATCAGATCTGTTTCTGTATTGTGAGTATTAAAATAATTGGCTATCATATCTCACACACATGTTGTTGTTATTATTATTATTATTATTATTATTATTATTATTATTATTATTATTATTTATTAGATTTGTATGCTGCCCCTTTCCGTAGACTCGGGGCGGCTCACAACACAATAAAAACAGTTTATAACAAATCTAATAATTTACAATATAAAATATTAAAAAACCCCATTATTAAACAAACATACACACAAGCATACCATACATAAATTGTATAGGCCCGGGGGAGATATCTCAGTTCCCCCATGCCTGACGACAAAGGTGGGTTTTAAGGAGTTTGCGAAAGGCGAGGAGGGTAGGGGCAATTCTAATCTCTGGGGGGAGCTGGTTCCAGAGAGTCGGGGCCGCCACAGAGAAGGCTCTTCCCCTGGGGCCCGCCAACCGACATTGTTTAGTTGACGGGACCCGGAGAAGGCCCACTCTGTGGGACCTAATCGGTCGCTGGGATTCGCGCGGCAAAAGGCAGTCTCGGAGATATTCTGGTCCGATGCCATGAAGGGCTTTAAAGGTCATAACCAACACTTTGAATTGTGACCGGAAATTGATCGGCAACCAATGCAGATGTGTGTCAGGTGAGGGTTGCTGCTCCTGCTGCTCCTGGTGCGCTGTGTGTGACTGGCGGTTGTGCACCTGTGCCCCAATGAGATCTTGCTTCTGCATATGCGCAGGAAGCAAAATATCATGTGTGTGTGTGTGCATGTGAGATTTCAGCGATTTCTTTGCTTCTGCGCATGCAGAATATTAATAAGCTCGAAATAGACCTATACTAATCTCCCTTCCTTTTCATTATCAGCAAAAATATATCACACACACACATAACTCAACCCAGACAAGACGGAGTGGCTGTGGGTTTTGCCTCCCAAGGACAATTCCATCTGTCCATCCATTACCCCGGGGGGAGAATCATTGACCCCCTCAGAGAGGGTTCGCAACTTGGGCGTCCTCCTCGATCCACAGCTCACATTAGAGAAACATCTTTCAGCTGTGGCGAGAGGGGCGTTCGCCCAGGTTCGCCTGGTGCACCAGTTGTGGCCCTATTTGGATCGGGAGTCACTGCTCACAGTCACTCATGCCCTCATCACCTCGAGTTTCGACTATTATAACGTTCTCTACATGGGGCTACCTCTGAAGAGTGTTCGGAAACTTCAGATCATGCAGAATGCAGCTGCGAGAGCAATCATGGGCTTTTCCAAATATGCCCATGTTACACCAACACTCTGCAGTCTGCATTGGTTGCCGATCAGTTTCCGGTCACAATTCTAAGTGTTGGTTATGACCTATAAAGCCCTTCATGGCACCGGACCAGAATATCTCAGGGACCACCTTCTGCTACACGAATCCCAGCGACCAGTTAGGTCCCACAGAGTGGGTCTTCTCTGGGTCCCCTCAACTAAACAATGTCGCTTGGCGGGACCCAGGGGAAGAGCCTTCTCTGTGGTGGCCCTGACCCTCTTGAACCAACTCCTCCCAGAGATTAGAATTTCCCCCACCCTCCTTGCCTTTCGTAAGCTGCTTAAAACCCACCTCTGCTGCCTAGGCCTTTACAATTTTATGCATGGTATATCTGTATGTATGTTTGGTTTTTATAATAATGGGTTTTTAACTGTTTTTAGTATTGGATTATTATTATATGCTATTTTATTATTGTTGTTAGCCGCCCCGAGTCTGCGGAGAGTGGCAGCATACAAATCCAATAAGTAAATAAGTAAATAAGTAAATAAGTAAATAAGTAAATAAGTAAGTAAGTAAGTAAGTAAGTTAGTAAGTAAGTAAGTAACTAAGTAAACAAACAAACAAACAAACAAACAAACAAACAAACAAACAAACATTCAGGGGTGGGCTCCAGCCGGAACACTAAATTGGGCTCACCGCCATGGCTCGTGAGTGCTTGCAGGGCCAGCGCGATTTTGCTTCTGCACCTTTGGAAATAGCAAAATCACACATGGAGCTGCAAGTGCGCCCATGTTTTAGCATGCGCAGAGTCAAAAAACCCCTCATCGAAATACGGGCGCACCTGCGGCTCCATGCACGATTTTGCTATCTCCACAGGTATAGAAGCAAAATCAAGCTGGCCCCAAAAGCACTCACGAGCCCAATTTAGTGTTCCGGCTAGCAACCCACCCCTGTATATATTTGTATAAACATAAGAGAGGTAGCATTTAATAAATGTATGAAAGTTAACATGGGTTGAAAGGCTATTCATGCGTGCAATGTGTAGTGAAATGACTTCTGTTTGATTAGCTCATGGATCTTTCTCATCTGCTTTTTTTTTTTAAAAAAGAATGCAAGTTAGCACTTCTCTTTCGAATCTTTAGAATCAGTAACTGCATCTGGATGCAATCTCTATTATATTTCTGGTTTTCTCAGGTAGCAATGTTTATGCTACATTTGGGCAGTGCTACCTTCTTGCTAACAGAGCCGGTGATAAGCGCAATGACAACTGGGGCAGCTACACACGTTGTGACTTCGCAAGTGAAGTATCTCCTGGGAATGAAAATGCCGTATATCTCAGGGCCTCTGGGATTCTTTTATGTGAGTATACCGATAAATGTTTGTTGCGCTGTTTTGCTCATATTTGCATGCTTATTAAAATTGCAGGATAAACTCCAAATGGTGTTGTGACCTTTTGGATCAGGCCTGACTCTGTTATGTCTAATTGAAGTCCATTCTGGATGCAATTCAAGGTTTGCTATCTGATCCTATCAGGAACTCCCCCCTCGGTTAAAGACCTTGGTATACTAATAACAAAAGATTTAAGTGCCAAAGCCCACTGCAACAATATAGCCAAGAAGGCTTCAAGAGTTGTAAACCTAATCCTACGTAGCTTCTGCTCTGGCAATCTCACACTACTTACCAGAGTTTACAAGACTTTTGCCAAACCCATTCTCGAATACAGCTCATCTGTTTGGAACCCATATCACATCTCAGACATTAACATCTTGAAAATGTCCAAAGATACTTCACCAGAAGAGCCCTTCACTCCTCCACTCGAAATAGAATACCCTACGAGACTAGACTTTCAATCCTGGGCCTAGAAAGTTTAGAACTAAGACGCCTTAAACAAGATCTAAGTATTGCCCACAAGATCATATGCTGCAACGTCCTGCCTGTCGGTGACTACTTCAGCTTCAACCACAACAACACAAGAGCACACTACAGATTTAAACTTAATATTAACTGCTCCAAACTTCACTGTAAAAAATATGACTTCAGTAACTGAGTTGTCGAAGCGTGGAACTCATTACCGGACTCCATGGTGTCATCCCCAAATCCCCAACACTTTACCCTTAGATTATCTACGGTTGACCTATCCAGATTCCTAAGAGGTCAGTAAGGGGCAAGTGCACTAGAGTGCCTTCCGTCCCCTGTTCTATTGCTATCCTATATCTCCTATACCTTTCTTTTATTCCTATATCTCTTCTTCTATTCTTTCATTGATATGTTCTATTACTATACCTTCTTTTAAAAAAGGCCATCTTAAAAGCCACTGGACTGTATGTAAGACAAATAACTAAAGGTAAAAGGAAGAAGAAACCGCTATGGTTTAGCAATGATGTAAGGGCTATAGTCAATGAAAAAAAGGCTGCCTATAGGAGGTATAAAGAGTCTGGAAGTATAGCTGATAGGGAGGTATATAAAATGAGACAGAAGGAGGCGAAACAGATAATATATGCTGCTAAAGCCTCAAAAGAGGAAGAAATTGCCAAATCTGTAAAGAAGGGGGATAAAACCTTCTTCAGATATATTAATGATAAGAAGAAGAAAAACTGCGGCATCACGAAGCTTAGTACCGGGAATAATACATGCATTAATGGGAATAAGGAGATCGCTGACCATTTCAATAGCTACTTCTGTTCAGTTTTCTCAAAAGACACCTTACAAAATAATACTATAGAGGGATATAGCATTGCTTCCAGCTGTACGGATTCAGCTCCAGTGATCTTAGAAGCCGATGTCTTAGAAGAACTTGAACGATTAAAGATAAATAAGGCAATGGGTCCAGATGGCATCCACCCCAGAGTTCTTAAAGAACTCAGATCTGTCATTGCTACCCCCCTGACTGATTTGTTTAACCAATCCTTGTTAACAGGAGAAGTTCCTGAGGATTGGAGAATGGCCAGTGTTGTGCCTATTCACAAGAAGGGCAGTAGAGAAGAAGCTGGTAACTACAGGCCAGTTAGCTTGACATCAGTTGTAGTTAAAATGATGGAGACTCTACTCAAAAAGAGGATAAATCAGCACCTAAAAAACAATAACTTATTAGACCCAAATCAGCATGGCTTTACTGAAGGCAAATCATGTCAGACTAATCTCATTGATTTCTTTGACTATGTCACAAAGGTGTTGGATGAAGGTGGTGCCGTGGATATTGCCTACCTGGACTTCAGCAAAGCCTTTGATACGGTTCCACATAAAGAGCTGATAGATAAATTAGTGAAGATTGGACTTAATCCCTGGATAGTTCAATGGATTTGCAGCTGGCTGAAGCGTAGACATCAGAGAGTTATTGTTAATGGCGAGTATTCTGAGCAGAGTCAGGTTACAAGCGGTGTGCCACAAGGATCTGTTCTGGGTCCTATTCTTTTTAATATATTTGTGAGTGACATAGGGGAAGGTTTGGTAGGGAAGGTTTGCCTATTTGCCGATGACTCTAAAGTGTGCAATAGGGTTGATATTCCTGGAGGCGTCTGTAATATGGTAAATGATTTAGCTTTACTAGATAAATGGTCTAAGCAATGGAAACTGCAGTTTAATGTTTCCAAATGTAAAATAATGCACTTGGGGAAAAGGAATCCTCAATCTGAGTATTGTATTGGCAGTTCAGTGTTGGCAAATACTTCAAAAGAAAAGGATTTAGGGGTAGTGATTTCTGACAGTCTCAAAATGGGTGAACAGTGCAGTCAGGCGGTAGGGAAAGCAAGTAGGATGCTTGGCTGCATAGCTAGAGGTATAACAAGCAGGAAGAGGGAGATTATGATCCCACTATATAGAATGCTGGTGAGACCACATTTGGAATACTGTGTTCAGTTCTGGAGACCTCACCTACAAAAAGATATTGACAAAATTGAACGGGTCCAAAGACGGGCTACAAGAATGGTGGAAGGTCTTAAGCATAAAACGTATCAGGAAAGACTTCATGAACTCAATCTGTATAGTCTGGAGGACAGAAGGAAAAGGGGGGACATGATCGAAACATTTAAATATATTAAAGGGTTAAATAAGGTCCAGGAGGGAAGTGTTTTTAATAGGAAAGTGAACACAAGAACAAGGGGACACAATCTGAAGTTAGTTGGGGGAAAGATCAAAAGCAACATGAGAAAATATTATTTTACTGAAAGAGTAGTAGATCCTTGGAACAAACTTCCAGCAGATGTGGTAGATAAATCCACAGTAACTGAATTTAAACATGCCTGGGATAAACATATATCCATCCTAAGATAAAATACAGAAAATAGTATAAGGGCAGACTAGATGGACCATGAGGTCTTTTTCTGCCGTCAGACTTCTATGTTTCTATGTTTCTATGTTTTCTATTATTTCTTAGATATATTTTACTATGAGTATCTCCTCTATAACCTTCATCATGTATTTTACTATGTGTATATATATATATATATACCCACTAAAACCCTCATTGTGTATTGGACTAACTAACTAACTAACTAACTAACTAACTAACTAACTAAACAAACAAACAAACAAACAAACAAACAAACAAACAAACAAACAAACTTGCCATGAGATCTGAAGCCCAGCTATAGAAAAAGAAAGAGAGAGAGTGACAGTGATTTTTTGTTGTAATTATAGAGCAAAAGGGTAAAGGTTCCGCTCGCACATATGTGCTAGTCCTCCATTTCAAAGGTGAAGAGCAAACACTGTCCGAAAACATCTCCATGGTCATGTGGCGAGCATGACTAAACACCAAAAGCACACAAAACGCTGTTACCTTCCCACCAAAGGTGATCCCTATTTTTCTACTTGCATTTTTTACATGCTTTTAAACTGATCGGTTGGCAGAAGCTGGGAAAAGTAATGGGAGCTCATCCCGTTATGTGTCACTAGGGATTCCAATAGCTGAACTGCCGACCTTTGGATCGACAAGCTCAGCATCTTAGCCACTGAGCCACCATGTCCCACAATCATAGAGTAAGGAGATAAAGTAAGGAGTAAGCAGAAAAAACAATTGCTGCCAACCTGCCTTCCATTGACCTGTATACTGCACAAGTCAAAAAGAGGGTGGAGAAAATATTTACTGACCCCTCACATCCTGCACATAAACTGTTTCAACTCCTACCCTCAAAACGTCGCTACAGGGCACTGCACACCAAGACAACTAGACACAAGAACAGTTTTTTTCCCAACGCCATCACTCTACAAAACAAATAATTCCCTCAACACTGTCAGACTTTCTACTAAATCTGCACTTCTCTTCTACTAGTTTTTCTCATCATTCCTATCACCCATTTCCTCCCATGTTGACTGTATGCCTGTAACTTGTTGCTTATATCCTAAGATTTTTATTAATATTGCTTCTTCATTGCTTATTTGACCCCTATGACAATCATTAAGTGCCGTACCATATGATTCTTGACAAATGTATATTTTATTTTATGTATGCTGAGAGCATATGCACCAAGACAAATTCCTTGTGTGTCCAATCACACTTGGCCAATAAAATTCTATTCTATTCTATTCTATTCTATTCTATATAATTGCTGTAAACAAGATGGAAAGCAACTTATTTCTATTTCTTTTCATTCTCTAAGAGACATACAGTTGGTTAAGAAATAGAAAATATAAATAAATACAATTATTATACTTTATACCAGTTATGGAGGATCTATGGCATCGGTGCCACAGGTGGCACACAGAGCCATATCTGCTGGCACACGAGCCATGGCCCTAGCTCAGCTCCAATGTGCATGTGTGTGCTGGCCAGCTGATTTTTGGCTCACATAGAGGGTCTGGGAGGGCATTTTTGGCTTCCAGAGAGCCTCCGGAGGGATGGGGTAGGGCGTTTTTACCCTCCCTCAGCTCCAGGGATGCCTTTGGAGCTTAGGGAGAGTGAAACACAAGCCTACTGGGCCCATCAGAAGTTGGGAAATAGGGCCTCTGGGAGGCAGGGGAAGCTATTTTCGCTCTCCCCAGGCATTAAAGTATGGGTGTGGGCACTCACGCATGTGCAATAGTGCACACCCACGCTCTCTTGGCACCTGAGGGAAAAAAGGTTGGCCATCACTGCTTCATACTTTGACTTTTTATTTTTTTTCCTTTACTTGATGTTAGCTCCTGTTAGTTTTTATGTTTGTCTCAAAAGACTTAATACAAATTATATACTGCATTGGCTACCAATTTGTTTCCGGACACAATTCAAAGTGTTGGTTATGACCTATAAAGCTCTACATGGCATAGGACCAGATTATTTCCAAGACCGCCTTCTGCCGCATGAATCCCAGCGACTGGTGAGGTCCCACAGAGTTGGTCTCCTTAGGGTCCTGTCAACCAAACAATGTCAGCTGGCGGGACCTACGGGAAGAGCCTTCTCTGTGGGGGGCCCGGCTCCCCCCAGAGATTCATACTGCCCCCACCCTCCTTGCCTTCCAAAAAAGTTTAAAAACTCATCTTTGCCGCCAGGCCTGGGGTTCCTTAGACTTTCCCCCCTGCCCGATGAATGCTTAGTTTGACTGGTGAATGAATGATATTGATCGATATTGATACAACAGTAGCATCGGTAGCGGCAACCCCTGCCTGGTCACATCCATTTTTCTAAGTAGCTTTTTCCAGCTGTACTTGGCTATGCAGAAAGTTGAGATATGCAATATTAAAAATACAGTGGTACCTCTATTGAAGAACTTCATTCATTCCGTGACCAGGTTCTTAAGTAGAAACGTTCTTAAGAAGAAGCATTTTTTCCCATAGGAATCAATGTAAAAGCAAATACAGTGATCTCTCGATTAGCGCGGGGGTTACGTTCCAAGACCTCCCGCGCTAATCGATTTCCGCGTTATAGTGGTGCGGAAGTAAAAAACACCATCTACGCATGCGCGCCATTTTTTTCATGGCCGCACATGCGCAGATGGTGGAGTTTGCGTGTGGGCGGCGGGGAAGACCAAGGGAAGGTTCCTTCAGCCGCCCAACAGCTGATCTGCTCCGCAGCGCGGAAGCAGCGAGGAGCCGAAGATGGGGTAAAGGCAAAGGGGAAACCCCATCTTCGGCTCCTCGCTGCTGCCACGCTGCGGAGCGGATCAGGTGTTGGGCGGCTGAAGGAACCTTCCCTTGGTCTTCCCGCTGCCCAGGCAAAGGGGAAACCCCAAGATCGCTTGCCGCTTGTCGTATTGCAGCTTGGAGCCTTGCTTCGCCTCCTTCGCTGCAATACGGCAAGCGGCAAGCGATCTTGGGGTTTCCCCTTTGCCTGGGCGGCGCTGGGGCCATGCGGAGCCGCTCATCTAGGGGGGCGTGGACCGGCAAGGTGCCCTCCGCTCTCTCTCTTTCTCTCCCTGTTACCGGTGTAGTATAAGAGAGAGAAAGAGAGAGAAAGGAGGGCGACTTGCCAGTCCACGCCCCCCTGGATGAGCGGCCCCGCATGGCCCCAGCGCCGGACTCCGCCGTTGCCTCTGCCCTTGCCTCCGTCCTTGTTCGGCTCTGCAGCTGAGAGGCCACGTCCACCCCCTCCTCGGTGTCCCCGGCACCCAGCGTCCCCACGCCGCCTCCACCTCCCGGTAATGCGCCCGACCTCTGCCTCTCTCTTTCTCTCTCATATACCACGCCGGCAACAGGGAGAGAAAGAGAGAGAGAACTAGGGCGGACTTATTTTTTAATTAATATTTTTTGAAAAACCACGTTGCAGCGTTTCGCGCTAATCGAGACCGTGCTAATCGAGGGATCACTGTAATGCATGCAAACCCATTAGGAAATAAATAAAAGCTCGGAATTTGGGTGGGAGGAGGAGGAGGAAGAAGAGGAGGAGGAGGAGAGTCGCTGCGGAAGGAAGAAGGTGAGGTGAGGGGAATCAAAAATATCCAAAACTTTAAGGCTTAAAAAGAAAAAAGAGGGACTCTGAGGTGGCAAGGAAGAGCACGCGCCTCCAATACACCCAGCGCAAGGCTGCCTCCCATACACTGCGCCAGAGAGAGAAACCCAGGGGGAATGGCTGGAAACTGGCCGGATCTTTATGCTGCTCTCAAATTTCATGGGAAATTTTTCTGGGCTTGGGTTCTTAAGTAGAAAATGGTTCTTAAGAAGAGGCAAAAAAATCTTGAACACCCGGTTCTTATCTAGAAAAGTTCTTAAGTAGAGACGTTCTTAAGTAGAGGTACCACTGTGAAGTATACAACTTTCAAACCGGCTTTTTCAAGACAAGGCATGGCAGGATTCCACTTGACCGCTGAAATGCTGTGCAGCACATTTTCTGAAAATAAGAACAAGCTAAATAATTATTTTAAAATGAATGTTCATATTTAGAACCTGATCTCTTATTTTTCTTACAAACGAGTTTCTGAATTAGATGATTCAAGACTTAGATTTAAATTATGTTTGGAAAGCAATTCCATTCTAAATTGGTATTGCGTTTGGCTGCCAAATGTTGGAGAAAAGGACTTTTTAGCAATTTAATGGGGCTTTCTGCCTGTAAAATTGGATTTGTTAGTATAGGTTCCAATCTTTTCAATAAATCTGTTCGCTTTGATAGCTACACCCATTTAGAACTTCAACCTTAATTGCTTTTCTTTGCAGTTATACTTTTTGGCATGATAACTCTATGATGTCATTAGAATGTCTTAGTATGCACTATTCAATGATGTGGCTGAATTATATAATTGTTGAAACTCAGTCTTGCCATGTCCATCAGCCACTGATTTATCCTTCGTCTGTTCAGAAAATCTGTTTGAGCTTTCCAGCCCAAAAATAAATTTTGATTTGGGGTCCTGAGATGAATTTGCTTTTCTTTGCTGATGGATGAATGTCACATGTCTTCATTCGGTTTGAAAATGTTCTCTATGCAATTTTTGTGTTGCCATGATGACCTGTTGAATTGATTATGATTTAATTAAATGTCAACAAGGACCATAAAAGAACTTTAATGTCCTTTGGTCTCACCAAGCGTCTTATTGCATTTTTGTTGAAAAGTCCAAAATTCTCCACAACAACTTTCATGGGTGGACAAAGAGATTTTAGCCATCTATAATTCAGTTCTGGAAAACTAGAAATGGCAGTCTCAGTTTCTTTGTGTTGTTGGACAAGGGCAATGTGGCTAATAAGAATATAAGCAGTTAAGCTTGATGGTAGAGTTCACGGCAACTTGAAACTCACAAATTACCTTTTTGGAGGTTATTTTCACTGGAATTATCATTAGGACTCTCTCTAGGTTCATTTTATGGCCGTTTGCCTGGAATGGTTTAGTGCAGTGATGGCGAACCTTCTTTTCGTCAGGTGTCGAAAGAGCGTGTGTGGACTTGGAGCGGCTCACTACAAGAAAAAACCCAGCACAAATCCAATATTTAAAAAACAGTTTAAAACTAGTGATGGGCGAACCCAACGGTGTTCGGGTTCGGCAAGTTCAGCCAAATTTTACGCAAAATTCGGCCGAATCCGAACCGAACCTGAACTCGAACCTGAACGGGGAATCCCTCCCATGAAGAGATTCCGGGGACAGAGTTTTGACCTCACCGGCAGGTTGCTAAGGATGCCAAGGTGATCACTTCCTGGATTCCATGGAATCCAGGAAGTGGTCACCTTGGTGTGCTTAGCAACCTCCTGGTGAGATCAAAGCTCCGAACGCCGAACACGACCCCGAACTTTGCCCAAAGTTTGGAAAAATTTCGGGTTCGTGTTTGGCATACTGAACACCGCAAAATTCGGTACGGCCCTGAATTGTGCGGGTTCAGTTCGCCCATCACTATTTAAAACTCTTAACATAAAAACAATTGTACATCTCAAGCAGACCATACATAAAGTGGAAACGGCCCAGGGGAATCAATTTCCCCATGCCTGACGGTAGAGGTGGGTTTTGAGGAGTTTGCGAAAGGCAAGGAGGGTGGGGGCAGTCCTAATCTCCGGGGGGAGTTGATTCCATTTCTGGGTGTTTTTGCATGATTGACGGGGCATGCATGTGAAAGAAGCCAGTAAGCACACACAAAACTCACATTTCTGTCACAGTGTGAACCGGTAGGGAAGGTAAATGGAACCCATCCCTGCCTTAGACCCTGTGTGTGTGTGTATTTTGAAGGTGAATTTTAGAGCTTGGTATCATTGCCTTTCTTAAACTTTGCCTTGACTTGTTTCCCTGCCATTAATAGCAGATTCTTTTCTAGCTCATTGGCTATTAGTACTGATATTCCATGTCATAATTGTTGATGTTTTAAAAATTAATATTAATTTTGGAAACTGTTACAAGAATAGTTGACTCAACTTGCCATGTCAGTTGTCTACCTTATATCTTTTGCATATTAAATAGTATATATTTGTGTTCACCTAGACTTCTGTAGGTATATAAAGCAAATATCAAAGATTCATACTGTATTCCAGAAGATTAAGAAACTTAATGGAAATTAGAGGAAAAATGAAACATTTAGCAGAAGTCCCCCTCTCTTTTCTCTAATAAAGATTTGAACTGAATATGTATCTCTTTGACAAACAAAAGAAACACTATTGTTTGTGGAGGGAATTGTTTGATCCAATTTATAATATTCAGAATTAGGTCTTAGTATCAGTAGCACCATCATATCTGAATGTATCTTTAAATATTGCTTATTTATAAGGTATGATTTTTCTTTCCATATAGATTTATGCCTACATTTTTGAAAACATCAGATCCATTCAGGTGGAAACTGTGCTATTCTCTATATCTAGTATTGTCATACTTGTACTTGTTAAAGAGCTCAATGAAAAATTTAAGAAGAAAATTAAAATGGTGCTTCCTATCGATTTGGTTCTGGTAAGTATGACTTTTTAGGTACTGCATTGATAATTTGCTATGGTTCTTGATGCTTTCTGCTTATTTCATGAAACAAATATGTAAAGATTTACCATGATAATGATTTTATAATAAATCTGCTATGAATCAATTGAAGTCTGTTCTCAGCCATGGGAACTGTCAGGATGGACCGACACACATACATACACATCAAGGGTGGGTGTTCTGGTACAAGTTCAACTTTTCCCATTCAGATAACTCAGCACAATGAAATATCACAGATCATTTTATTACAGGCACTCTCACATTAACTCACAATTATGATGTGATTCTTCTGCAGTATAATCTTTTCCATTGTGCAGGTAAAAAGAGGTTGAATTGACCCAGGCTCTAGGTGGAGCATCTACATGCTGGCTGGCTTAATGAAAGAGAGAAGACCCTCTGGAATGTTCTCTCCAATTACCCCCCATCCCGAGTCAGAGCCAATAGGAATACACAAATGTGGTCACATGTAAAACTATATTACCCAGAGTGCAATTTTACTACATTTCCCCTAATGCAATATCTTAAAGAGACATGCCTAAATACAATGCAACTTTCTCTGTCTCTGGGGACAACATAGTGGGTTCCACTCAGTGATGGGCTACCAAAATTTTTACTTTACAGTGTTAGTGTGGCTTATGCATTTTGTTTCAACATCTTTCAGTGCAAATTGGGTGCTCTGGGGTGGAGCTCCAAATTTTGCTACCGGAATTGAATTCCTGACCGTTCCCGTAGGAACCCATCACTGGGTCCACTTACCTTCCCTACCATTTTGCATCGCGACAGAAGTGTGCGTTTTTGTGCGCCCCATCACGTCACAGAAATGACCCTCTGCACATGTTCAGAAGCCTCTGCACATGCTCAGAAGATCCTTTTTCGGCCGTGGAGACTGGAGAAACGGTTCGAGGGCATGAACAGCCAGACATTGCTGCTGGTTCGGTGAGCAGGGAGAAATTTCCGCCACCGGTACATAAAAACTGGTCCGAACAGACAGCAACTCACCACTGATGCACATGGACATACATGGTCTGCATTGGCTGACAATTGGTTTCTGGACTCAATTCAAACTGTATTTTAATTTACTGTTTTATATGTTGTAAGCCACCCCAAGTCTTCGGAGAGGCGCGGCATAGGAATCCAATTAATAAATAATAAATAAACAAATAATAAAGGTACTCAACAAGGCAGGAAGAAAGAAAGAAAGAAGGAAGGAGGGAGTGCTGTGATATATATTATTTCTAAAAGGAAAGGCATGATTTAAAAAAATCTTAACAAATACACAAATCAGCTACAGTTTTATTTTATAATGCAATATATCATGTTACAGGATAATTAAAAATTAAAATTCCCAGTTAGCACTGTAAGTAAATAATTCTAGAAAGCTTCACCATTAAAAAAACCTTTTCCTTCTGCCTGTAATAATCAAATAAACAAAATGATGTTGATAAGCAGCGTGTCTCAAAGTCTACTGCCACAAGATTTGTATATTGTCTCTCATAAAACCTCTGAGAAAAATATTACATTCTTCTGAAAGAAAAAGATAATAAAGATTTAATCAATACAGTTTGTGCCCATTAATGTCAGTCAGACAAGGTTGCATAAGCTAAGGTAATTAATTTGAAGAATGCCCCAATTTGTTTCTCTTAAAAATGTCAGATGAGCTAGCTACATTGATACTTTTTATTTAAATCAATGTATATTGTGGCTCCAATATAAGGATGTATAAATTTAATGCCAAATCACCATCTTTAGGCAGGCTAGTCCAGGACTGCTCAGGCAGAGATTTTAACTTATACTTCTCCTGGATTTTTACATATTTAGAAAGGATAAATACTCTATGACCGTGATGGCAAAGATGGAGCAATATCGGAGGACACACAAGGTGTTGCCCTATGTCAGCTCCAGCATTCATGCCAGCTGATTTTCAGCCTTGGGAAGGCCATTTTGCCCTCTGGAGGTTTCAGGGAAGCCGTTCTGCTATTTTTCACACTTTGGAAGCTTCAGGGAAGCTTCCTGAATCCCTGGAGTACAAAAAACAGCCCAATGGGAAAACCAGAAGTTTGGAAAGGGGGCTTCCAGTTTCCCCGTTGTGTTATTTTTTGCACTCCAGAGGTTTCAGGGAAGCTTCCTGAAATGTGAAAAACAGCACAATGGGAAAACCGGAAGTCCATTTTTCTGAACTTCCAGTTTGCCCATTTTTTTAGCGTCCCAGGCTTCAGTGAGCATTTGCACATGTGCGGGAAGAGGGGGAATTGTTCGCATGTGAAGGGACAGTGCAAGGGATGTGCATGCGTGGGGGCAATAGGTATGGACACGTGCATGCATGCTAACACACACACACACACACACACACACACACACACACACCCTTTTGGCCCGCAAACCAAAAGTTCATCATCACTGACTTTATGGCTATATGACTATATAACTATATGACTATATGGATATATAATTATATGACTCCTTCCTGCCCCCCCCCCCCCGGTCCACAACCTTCTGGATTCCAGAAAGTGCCCGTAGAAGGGTAGGGACTCTCTTCAGTTATATGAGTTATATAAAATGCTGATGAGTTTGGAGGAAACACCTTTTAACTTATTAAGACATGTCACCTAAGGAAGTATGGCTACAAGGCTCCCATTGTGTTTCCTAATAAACAATGTGGCCTTTGGATCAAAGAACATTCCTTTATACCTCCCCTGAACCCATAACCTAAGTCGATAATTATGGTATTCAACAAGTGATCTCATAGTTGGCTGCATGGTTGGTCTTAATCCCTGTTTCTAAGAAAATAGAAAAACAGTTATGCTACCTATTGTATGTTTTAAAAAACTATAACCTTATTTCAAATCACTTAATCTCTATTGTTGCTTGACAATAGGTAATTGCTACCTCTTTCATCTGCTACTCTGCTGACATGGAGCACAGTTTTGGCCTGGAAGTTGTGGGACATATTCCAAAAGGGTGATGAATCTTCTAAAAATAAGTTTTTGTGTTTATATATATGTATTCACATATGGAAATATAGTTATTTCTTATTCAGATTTTAAACAGTGGGTGTCAGTTGAACTAATTGAAGAATTAAACCAAAAGTACACAATTTGCATGAATACAAATGATATCTCAGGAGAAGAAATGAAATCAGAATCTGGTAGCTAATATTTTTGTTTTTAAATATCACTATTGGCAAGTGTTTTCTGCATCTCTTTGAGTGCACTTTCTGTAATGAATACTGTACAGAGAGTTTTCATAGGGATAAATCAAATGCTTTTAAATTAAACATTCCCTACCAGTTCTGTGGGGATGGCTTGGTGGGCGTGGCTTGGCGGGCATGATAGGGGAAGCAGGGGTGGGCAGCAGGCAGAACGAGATGGAACACACTTCCATCGGCAGAAATGAAGATGCGTGCACCGCTCCAGCTGATTGGCGGCTGTCACTTCCTGGTCTCACCTCGACTCTCCTTTTCCCCCCCTGCTACTGCTGTGTCTGCGCTCCTTGCTTTTTTTCCTCTTTCCTCCTTCCTGGCCTCAGACTAGCTTCTCTCTCTCCTGCCGGGCTCCCCTCCAGCCTCATGCGGCCACCTCCCACCTGAGGTGCAAGCAGAAAGCATGGGTGAAAGTGGCACTGGCAGCATTTATGCTTCTGGCAGCACCTGTTCGCCTAGCTACCCAGCCTGAGGCGGGAGGGCGACCCAGGAAGGAGAGCGTGGAAAACATGAAGCAGATTGTTACCCCAGCGAGCGACATTGGTAAGGTTGTAAGTCGAGGACTTAACAGTTCACTTGAACGATGATGATTGTTCAAGCCATTCCCGCCTGGTCACACGACCATTAAGCCACACCCACAAAATAAGCCACACCCACAAATGTGGCAGTAAAAAGTTTGGCTGCCCATTACTGAGGGGAAGGTATACTGCAAAATCTCCATTCCCATCCCACTCCAGGGAAAAGATACTATAAAATCCCCATTCCCACCCCACTCTGGGTCCAGCCAGAGGTGGTATTTGCAGGTTCACCGAATTACTTAAAATTTCCGCTACCAGTTCTCCAGAACCTGCTGAATTTCACCCCTGTATTAAAAAATAAAATAATCTATCCTTTGTTTTTCTCTCTGCTACTTTCACAGTAATTTATTTTGGTATTGGGAAATTTAAAGGCTAGTGTTCTCCACCCCCGCATATCCCCAGGACCTAAAATGCATTGAAATAAGCTCAGGAGTTGCTATAAATATATTTCCTTTCATTGAGCCTTCTGGGGGCAGGAATGTTTTTATAAAAAGCAGAAAAACATAACTGGATTTATCAGAACATTTTGTTTTCCCAGCACCCACATCTAGGTTTTGTTAAAAGACACTTTAAACTTTAAAAGTATTTGACAAAGAACAAGATAAGAATATAATTTTTATTAAAAAGTTATGCATGGCATTTGAAAGACACGAGTTAAAGCTTTGGCTTCTTAAACATCTTGGGTCCTTCACGTGGTTTGTTTGGCCACTTTATTTAAAATCACATACACTGTCTGTGCATATACAGATAATCTTCGAATTACAACCACTCATTTAGAGACTGTTTGAAGCACAGTGGGTTCCACTTACCTTCACCACCAGTTCGCATCGCAATGTTTCGCACGCATACGATCGCTCCATTCACAAATTCACTTCCATACCCGCTCAGAAGGTGGCTACAGCCCAAAACACAGCTGTGCAGTTGCTCACCTGTTCTTCGGGTGAAGAAATAAAGGTCTGTATTAACCTGGGAGCAGGTTAATTTCAAAGTAGAGGAGAAGCCAAACAATGGAAAAAATCATCAAAAATTCCAAAAAAAGATGGCGGGGCTCACATATCGGGACAGACATAACCGGATCCATGATGCCATCTTCACGTCATCAGCGGGTTGCTAACAGTTCAAGCAATCTGGTCTGAACTAGGAGGAACCCACCCTTGGTTTGAAGTTACAATGGCGCTGAAAAAAATGACTTATAACCATTTTTCACACGTACAACCATGTGTTCCGCTTTTGTGACCTGTTGTCAAACAAAATCAATGGAAAAGCTAGTTTCACTTAACAGCCGTGTTACTAACTTAACTATTGCAGTGGTTCAGTTAACAACTTGTGCCAAATAAATGTTGTAAAATGCGGCAAAACTCACTTAACAACAATTATCTATCTATCTATCTATCTATCTATCTATCTATCTATCTATCTATCTATCTATCTATCTATCTATCTACTTACTGGATTTGTATGCCGCCCCTCTCCGTAGACTTGGGGCGGCTAACAACAGTAATAAAAACATCATGTAAATCCAATACTAAAAACAACTAAAAAACCCTTATTATAAAGCTAAAGATCCATACAAACAAACATACCATGCATAAATTGTAAAGGCCTAGGGGGAAAGAATGTCTCAATTCCCCCATGCCTGACGGCAGAGGTGGGTTTTAAGGAGCTTGTGAAAGGCAAGGAGGGTGGGGGCAATTCTAATCTCTGGGGGGAGTTGATTCCAGAGGGCCGGGGCCGCCACAGAGAAGGCTTTTCTCCTGGGCCCCGCCAAGCGACATTGTTTTGTTGACGGGACCCAGAGAAGGCCCACAATTAACCCTAACAATTAAGCTAAGACATTTGCTACGTGAGCTTTGCCCATTTTACGACCTTTCTTGCCATATTTGTTAAGTGAATCACTGCAGTTGTTAACTGAATCTTGCTTCCCCACTGACTTTGCTTGTCAGAAGGTTGCCAAAGGTGGTCATGTGATCCTGGGACACTGTAGCTGTCGTAAATATGAGTGAATTGCCAAGTGCCTGAATTTTGATCACGTAACCATGGGGTGGGTATAATAAGTCACTTTTTTCAGTGTCGTTGTAATTTCTAATGGTCACTAAAAGAGCTATTGTAAATTGAGGGTTATCTGTACTAATAAAATACTTCTTTCACACAGAAACACTAGAGGTACTAATGAAACAGAGCCAAACCAATCAACAAGCAAGCAAGCTGCAAGATAGGCCAGTTAAATTACTCTAACATTACAAAGAAAACATGGAGACATTTGAGGTTGAGACTTGCATACAGTTTTCAAGAAATTAAACTGAAGACTGAGTCCAAATTTAAGCTGCATAATAGAATAGAATAGAATAGAATAGAATTTTATTGGCCAAGTGTGATTGGACACACAAGGAATTTGTCTAGGTGCATATGCTCTCAGCGTACATAAAATAAAATATACATTTGTCAAGAATCATGTGGTACGACACTTAATGATTGTCATAGGGATCAAATAAGCAATAAACTCCAGATCATGTTCTTAGCCTTATGCTTTAAACATGCCTTGGATAAACATATATCCATCCTAAGATAAAATACAGAAAATAGTATAAGGGCAGACTAGATGGACCATGAGGTCTTATTCTTCCGTCAGTCTTCTATGTTTCTATGTTTCTATGCTAACAGTTTAACAGTTTTTAAAAGCACAGAAATGGGCACATGATTGATAAACAGATTCATTCAGTTTTGAGAATTGGACATGAATGAACTGAATAAAAACAACAACAAATATGTAGGACTTGGTCCTTTTTAGGTTCCAATGATATTTGTAATAGTAGAATAATGTTCAGTACAGCTGATTTCTCTGGGATATTCACTTAATATTCACAGCAGTTTTGTTTTGTTCTCCAGTGGGGCATTTTATGCCACCTAAAAGTGTCTTTCATTTTACAGTATACCAGCACCAAGGTCTCCCCCTTTGAAGATCCTCCCTGAAGTAGTAACAGAGGCTTTTGGAGTTGCATTAGTTGGTTATGTGGCATCTCTAGCTCTGGCCCATGACTCTGCTCAAAGATTTCATTACCATGTGGATGATAACCAGGTAAAAAAATATCTTTAAGAATAGAATAGAATAGAATAGAATAGAATTCTTTATTGGCCAAGTTTGATTGGACACACAAGGAATTTGTCTTTAGTGCATATGCTCTCAGTGTATATAAAAGAAAAGATACATTTGTCAAGAATCATGAAGTACAACACTTAATGATTTTCATAGGTGTCAAATAAGCAATGAAGAAACAATCAATATTAATAAAAATCGTAAGGATACAAGGAACAAGTTACGGTCATACAGTCATAAGTGGGAGGAGATGGGTGATAGGAATGATGAAACTAGTAGTAATAGTAGTGCAGACTTAGTAAATAGTTTGATAGTGCTGAGAGAATTATTTGTTTAGCAGAGTGATGGCATTCAGGAAAAAGATAACTGTCCTTATGTCTAGTTGTCTATTGTCCTTCAGGATAGATTTATTTGAGGAAGACTTCAGTTGAGGCTATTTGATTCTATGGGACTTTGGTCTAGCCTTTTTCTTATTTTTGTAAAAAAAAAACTTTTTCAGGAGTTCTTGGCTCATGGCCTCAGCAATGTCATCCCTTCGTTTTTCTTCTGCATACCAAGTGCAGCAGCCATGGGACGAACCGTACTTCTGTACAACACTGGAGCAAAAACACAGGTATTCCTACCGCCATAATGGATGGGTGGAGACAGTGGCCTATATAGAGTGACTATTCAACTCAGAAAAGTAATAGTTTATAATACATCCTCTTTAAAAATTCTGCAAATTTTAGTGTGATTAAGAATCTGATCAGTACGGGGGGAAAAACTTTAAAATTTATAGTACTTATTCGTTTGAAAATTAGAGCAGAGTCACATTTATGAAAGGGATGAGTTGTTGTAGAAAATGCCTTTCCTTTTAGAATAGAATAGAGTAGAATAACATGTGCCACTTTTGAGTTTATGCTGTATATACTATTATTTGATACATACATTTTATTCTTGTGTAATGTAGGGATACCCTATAACCAGTGAAGGGCTACCGAAATTTTTACTATCACACTGTGGGCGTGCCTTATGCATTTTCTTTCAACATCTTTCAATGCAAATTGGGTGCTCTGGGGTGGAGCTCCATTTTCACTATCCCACTGCGTTCCCCCCCCATCCGGGCAGTAGCCCACCCCTGTCTATAACCAGTAGTGGGTTCCTACCGGAATGGTAGGGGATAGCATACCAGTAATAAAATTGAAGCTGTGTGTGTAGCTTCGGATCTCTGGTGTGCGTGTGAGCACATCCCAGTGAGATTTTGCTTCTGCTCATGTGCAGGAAGAAAATTTTTGTGAGGGGATGCACATGAGAGAGAAAGATTTCGGTGATTTTTTGGTTCTGTGCATACGCGGAAACAACAAAAAATCGCTAAAATCTTGCACACGTGCGTGTCCCCTCACAAGATTTTTGTTCCTGCGCATACGCAGAAGCAAAATCTTGCTGGGATGTACGCGCATGCCAAAAACCTGAAGCTGCGCATACAACACACCTGTAGATGGTGAAACTATGGCATGCAGAGCCCTCCCTGCTGCCACAGGTGCTGTTGCCCCAGGTCAGATGTCTGTGGCATTTCTTTCGTGATTTTCTGTTTCCCTGCAAACAATGAATCAAAAGCACATAGGAAAAAACCTTACCTCTTGCCGTGCTGTCGGTGTTGGGATGCCCTGCCTCCTGCCAGCCAGGTGGTCTTCGGATCTCTGCTGTGCATGTGATCATACCTGTGCTTGTACGCGCAGGTCTGCACAGGCACATCTGCACATGCACATACATGTCCATACATGAATTTGTGCATGTATGCTTTTCCATTTGGGCATGCGCACATGCAGTTTGGGCACTAGGTGTCTAAAAGGTTCTCCTTCACTGCCCTACAACAAGAAAAAATATTACTTTATTCCTAAACGTTTCCAACTACTGAACATGAGAGATCAAAACTTCGCTTTTAGTATGTCTGCAGTGGTTTGTTATGGTCAGCATCTTTGAGAAAACCAAGGATTTTTATTTGTAGATGTTTTAGAATCTGAATAATATGATTTTTCCTTTCCAATTCTTTTTAGGTGGCTTGCCTGATATCTTGTATATTGGTGCTTTTGGTTATCTATGCAATAGGACCAATGTTATACTGGCTACCCATGGTACAATTCTTTTTTTAAATTCTTTTTTCTTTTAACTATTATTGTGTGCTTATTATTTAATTACTATTCTATTTTTATTATTCTATTTTTATTATTATATGTTTTTTAAATTATGATGATGATGATTGGTAGGGAAGGTTTGCCTATTTGCCGATGACTCTAAAGTGTGCAATAGGGTTGATATTCCTGGAGGCGTCTGTAATATGGTAAATGATTTAGCTTTACTAGATAAATGGTCTAAGCAATGGAAACTGCAGTTTAATGTTTCCAAATGTAAAATAATGCACTTGGGGAAAAGGAATCCTCAATCTGAGTATTGTATTGGCAGTTCAGTGTTGGCAAATACTTCAAAAGAAAAGGATTTAGGGGTAGTGATTTCTGACAGTCTCAAAATGGGTGAACAGTGCAGTCAGGCGGTAGGGAAAGCAAGTAGGATGCTTGGCTGCATAGCTAGAGGTATAACAAGCAGGAAGAGGGAGATTATGATTCCACTATATAGAATGCTGGTGAGACCACATTTGGAATACTGTGTTCAGTTCTGGAGACCTCACCTACAAAAAGATGTTGACAAAATTGAACGGGTCCAAAGACGGGCTACAAGAATGGTGGAAGGTCTTAAGCATAAAACGTATCAGGAAAGACTTAATGAACTCAATCTGTATAGTCTGGAGGACAGAAGGAAAAGGGGACATGATCGAAACATTTAAATATATTAAAGGGTTAAATAAGGTCCAGGAGGGAAGTGTTTTTAATAGGAAAGTGAACACAAGAACAAGGGGACACAATCTGAAGTTAGTTGGGGGAAAGATCAAAAGCAACATGAGAAAATATTATTTTACTGAAAGAGTAGTAGATCCTTGGAACAAACTTCCAGCAGACGTGGTAGATAAATCCACAGTAACTGAATTTAAACATGCCTGGGATAAACATATATCCATCCTAAGATAAAATACAGAAAATAGTATAAGGGCAGACTAGATGGACCATGAGGTCTTTTTCTGCCATCAGACTTCTATGTTTCTATGTTTCTATGTTTCTGTGATGATGATGATGATGATGATGATTATTATTTGGATTGCATAGCTATTGAGCTAAAATTATTATTTCTGAATGTGATCATTCCACTTTTCTTCAGCATTCCATTATAGCACACTCCATTGCTGTGTGCCAAGAACAAAAATATGTGAAAAAGTACTCTTGGAAAATAGATGGACCAGAATATAAGATTAACCTTTTTCTGATGAATAAGGAATTTCATATTGTAATGACTGTTCATTTCATCCCAGGGTGTGCTAGCAAGTATTATTGTGGTGGGCCTGAAGGGAATGCTGATGCAGTTCAGAGATTTAAAGAAATATTGGAGTGTGGATAAAACTGAATGGGTAAGTAAAGTTGAACTTAACTGAATGATTTTTTCAGAATATGGTAGTGATGGCTGCATAACCCAACTACACAGTGAAGGGCTACCAAAATTTTTACTTCCACACTGTGGGCGTGACTTATGCAGGACGCCCTGCATATCCCATTCTGTATATAACACTTAGAATATTGCTTCAAAATTAGCTTTCTCCTTTGGTCGATCATTAGAGTGTTTAGCCAGGGTTCTGCCGGGCTCTCTGATAGGAGTCTCCTGAAAATTCAAGGGTACAAATTTCAGACACACACACGTTTGAAAATTCAAAACAATGTTCTTTATCACAAAATTCAAAATAAACTAAGCACCCTTTTTGTATTGCAAAGAGCACTCTTCCCAAAACAACCGAGTAGTCTGTACAATTTCCCTTAAGCAGTCATTAAGTACTTAGCTAGCAGCTGTGAAGAAACTTCACACCCCTTCTTCTTCCAATGAAGTGAGACACACACACACACATGTTGCTCTGCTTTGTTTTCCAAGGCGTGAAAAAGCAACAAAGTCCAGAAAACACAGGATTCCTGATGAACTCTGATCAGATATTCTTCCACAACGGCCAAACCCACATGCTGCTATTTATAGCAGCAGCCCTAATTACTGGAGCCCCACCCAAACACAGGTGGCCTCACTTATTTCCTGTAATATGTTCTTACTTGGTCTCTTCTACGCATAATTCTGCACTTGCGTGGGTCCAAAACATCATCATCTGAATCAAGGGAAGATAAAGGAGATTGACTGCCTGGGCTGTGTGCCAATCCCTCCTCTGCCGAGTCACTCCCACCTTCTTCTTCGTCCGGGGAAACTAAGCTCTGAACTGATTCTGTCGGCAATAACACAGGCCTGTGACATCTTGAATTTTCCCCTGCATCCGCCTCCCCATTCCCTGGGGCAGGAGCTTGTTCCAGAGCCAACCACAACACTCACAATTCGTATAAAGTTTTCCTGAGTCGCTGTTTGTTGTCTCCTTGTCTTCTCGTTGAAATTCATAGTCATCATTTTAATATGTAAGTGCTGAGCCAGTCATTTTCCCAAGTTCTATGCTTCAGTGCTTTTGTAAAGAAATGACTTCACTCCAGATGTGATTGTAATTTCAATTTGGCAAATTTGCTCTAAGGCCTATGCATTGTGGTATGATTTATATAGGAATTTATCCACAATAGAAGAGATTGAAAATAATCAGACTGCCTCATTCAAATGTCAATTAGTCACCAGAGGATAATTTCCCATCATTTTGATTTCATTATAATTCCATATGCTAGAGATGAAGTGGATCTTTGTCATAATTCCTGACTATTCCAGCTTCTGTTTTGTTTCTAAACACAAATAGCTCGTTTTTCTGATTAGAATATAATGTTTTATTCAGTGTTCGCTCTGACTTTACAGCAAAATTTCTACATTACAATTATGCTTTGAAATGAAAAGCAAATAAAACACAGTAGCATTAAAATAAGAAATATATGAAAATTTCCAAGCAAATAAAAAATAAATGGTTTCACTCCAGATTTGTTGTACGGCACTTTTTAATTTTACATTCCTGATTTTTCCTTCTTTTCCATGCTATTATATTTTTATTTCATAAGAAATCCAAAGGATGTCAGAATGCTATAGTCTTTGAGCGAAAGCAGTCAACCTTATAAGGACATGATCTAAGAAAGCAGAAGAGATGTGCATAGAAATATATTCTGAAATTTTTAAAATCATGCTTTCTCTGGTTGTTTCCACACGTATGTGGATTCACATCTGCTTTTCTGATTTTCAGAGGATGTAATTGCTTCACTGTTTTGAGAAGGAGGGCTGCAGGGCTTCATTAACGTGGTTTGAAAAACACCCCTTATGAATGCTTTGTATAGCCATAATTTCATATATGATTTATCAGATGATCAATGTTCTAGAGCAGTGTTTCCCAACCTTGGTGACTTAAATTTGTATGCCGCCCTTCTTTGTAGACTCGGGGCGGCTCACAGCACTAATAGAAAAACAATATACAATACAAATCTAATAATTAAAACTAAAAACCCATAATTTAAAAAACATGCACACAACATACCATACATAAACAATATGGGGAAGTTATCTCAGTCCCCCCATGTCTGATGACAGAGGTGGCTTTTAAGGAGCTTACGAAAGGCGAGGAGGGTGGGGGCAATTCTGATCTCTGGGGGGAGTTGGTTCCAGAGAGTCGGGGCCGCCACAGAGAAGGCTCTTCCCCTGGGTCCCGTCAAACGACATTGTTTAGTTGACGGGACCCGGAGAAGGCCAACTCTGTGGGACCTAACTGGTCGCTGGGATTTGTGCAGCAGAAGGCAGTCCTGGAGATATTCTGGTCCGATGCATTCACTGGCTGGGGAATTCTGGGAGTTGAAGTCCAAATATATTCAAGTTGCCAAGGTTGGGAGACACTGTTTTAGAGCAGGCAGTATCAGGTTCCTACCTGGTACACAGCGGTGGTAAAATGGGTGTTGGTGCACAGTTTCAGGTGTCTGGCGTAAGAGCATGCGCGTCCCAGCAAGATGTTGCTTCTGCACATGCACAGGAACCAAAATCGCAGGAGGGGATATGTGTACGCACAAGATTTTGGCAATTTTTTGCTTCTGCACAACTCAAAGCCCATGGGCCGGATCCAGCCCTCAGAGTGCTTAGATCTGGCCCATGTGGCTGTCCTGGAAACAGTGAGTGACCAGCCCACAGTGCCTCTGCCAACTAAAACAGCAGCCCTCCCCAAGCTCCGTTTTTGCTAGCAGAGGGTTGCAGGAAGTTGTTGAAGCTGAAAACAGAGCTCGGGAGCCTGTTTTTGTTGGCAGAGTGCTCGGGCCGCCACAGGCACCCCTGACTTGAGTGACGTCGAGCTGGCCACTCTCAACTTGGTCACACCCACCCCAGCCCTCTAAGGTCAAATAAAACCCTGATACAGTCCTCAATGTAGTCGAGTTTAACACTCCTGTTCTAGAGAAGGAAATATTCTTCATTTACCAGTTTAGAAGGCCAACATAGAATAGAATAGAATAGAATAGAATTTTATTGGCCAAGTGTGATTGGACACACAAGGAATTTGTCTTGGTGCATATGCTCTTAGCGTACATAAAAGAAAAAGATACATTTGTCAAGAATCATGTGGTACAACACTTAATGATTGTCATAGGGGTCAAATAAGCAATGAAGAAACAATCAATGTTAATAAAAATCTTAGGATACAAGCAACAAGTTACAGTCTTACCGTCCTAAGTGGGTGGAAAAGGATGATAGGAATGACGAGAAAAACTAGTAGAATAGAAGTGCAGATTTAGTAAAAAGTCTTACAGTGTTGAGGGACTTATTTGTTTAGTAGAGTGATGTTTAGTAGACATCTTCTGAGATATGCGGTTGTTAAATTGTTTAAATTTAAAATATGTATCTTGTGAAATAGCTTTTCAGATTTTACGTTTGTTTCTTTCTAATTAAAGTAATGAAGATGTTAATTATATAATAAAACCACTAGTAGAAAGAATTTTGTGTAACTAATTATGAAATATGTTTTCATCTTTTGAATCTTTCAGAGTATATGGGTCAGCACTTACGTGTTTACAGTTTGCTTTGCTGCTAATGTAGGGTTACTGTATGGTGTCGTCTGCACAATACTTACAGTGGTTTTCCGCTTTTCAAGGTGAGGACTTTTAAAATATTTTTAGAAGGAAATAATTTCTGGAAATGCTGAATGATTCTATTCTGCTCACGACAAATGTATACTACAAACTGCTTTTGTTATGTATAACTGTTCAGGTTTTTTTTAAAAAAACCCTACAAATAATCTTGGAAGTTTTAATGAGTCAGAAGTATAATTATTCTGCTATTTCAGTCAGATTTATCCTTGACAGGTTTGATTAGAACAGATGAATAGGCTCATAAGGAGACAAGAACTTCTGATTTATAGTATCAAAGTCAAGAGGGTATTTTCAAAGGAATTCCAGTGGCTGCTGTATTTCGAGTGCCAGTTCTGTGTATACTGCAATGTGTTCAAATTCCTGTGCCTCTTTCTCTTATCTGCTCTGTAAAAGAGGTTAGAAATTGCAGGTCTGTATTTGTACTTAAGTCCTTAACTTATGACTGTTCAAGCAGAACAGCTCAAAGATATCATGGCCCCATCAAAGGTGATTTGCCTGGCGCAATTTACAATTGAAAGCTTGATAATCAGCTTGCACTTATGACAGTTGCCGTGTCTTGCCGTCAAGTGATCCACAATTTACAACCTTTGCAGCTGGCTTCCAACAACCAGAGTCAATTGGGTAAGCCAGATTCACTTAATGACCACGTGATTTAACAAACACATGACTAAGGACTGCAGTAAAAATGGTTGTAAAATTGAGTCTGGTCACATAATGACTCATTTAATGACTGAAACAATCAGTAATAAAAAAATATTTATTTATTTATTTATTTATTTATTTATTTATTTATCTATCGATCAATTGATTGATTGGACTTCTAGGCCACCCTTCTCCGCAGACTCAGGGCGGCTCACAAGAAGAATCAATACAAAAATACAAAAGTAAGACATACAGTGGTACCTCTACTTACGAACTTAATTTGTTCCGTGATCAGGTTCTTAAGTAGAAATGTTTGTAAGAAGAAGCAATTTTTCCCATAGGAATCAATGTAAAAACAAATAATATGTGCGCTTGGGGAAACCTCAGGGAGGATGGAGGTCCCGTTTCCTCCCAGGAGATTCATTCATTCGTTCGTTCGTTCGTTCATTCGTTCGTTCGTTCGTTCGTTCGTTCATTCGTTCGTTCGTTCGTTCATTAATTCATTCATTCATTCATTTATTTATTTATTAGATTTATATGCCGCCCCTCTCCGTAGACTCCGTAGATTCCTAGAGAGGCCCCACAGAGGCTTCTCTCCGCCTTTTCCGGCCCTGTTTCATCCCAGGAGATTCCTAGAGAGGCCGCACAGAGGCTTCTCCCCACCTTTTTCTGCCCTGTTTCCTCCCAGGAGATTCCTAGAGAGGCCCTATAGAAGCTTCTCCCCACCTTTTCTGGCACTGTTTCCTCCCAGGAGATTCCTAGAGAGGCCCCATGGAGGCTTCTCCCTGCCTTTTCCAGTTACAGTTTTGGAGGCTCAGGTTTGTAAGTGGAAAATGGTTCTTGAGAAGAGGCAAAAAAATCTTGAAAACCCAGTTCTTATCTAGAAAAGTTGGTAAGTAGAGGTGTTCTGAGGTAGAGGTACCACTGCATAAGAAATCCAAATCTAAAATGTAGACTACAAACCCTACTTCTTAAAAATACTCACCCACATTTATCCTATCATATACGTCCATATCATTGACCGGAGCAAGGTATTAACACTCAACGGTCCCAGGCCTGCTGGCAAAGTTGAGTTTTTAAAACTTTGCAAAAAAGCCAAGAGGATGGGGGCATTATGAATCTCTGGAGGGAGTTGATTCCAAAGGTCTGGGGCCACCACAGAGAAGGCTCTTTCCCTAGGCCCCGCCTGGCTGATGGGACCTGGGGAAGGCCGATTCTGCGGGATCTGACTGGCTGCTGGGATACATGAAGCAGGAGACTGTCCTGTAGGCAATCTGGTCCTAAGCCAGGTAGGGTGTTGGTTCCCACATGGAACAATTGGTTCCAATTGTGTCAAGGACTACTCATACTTGTTATAGTATGTGAAACCATATCCACCTTTCCTTGCTTTGGTAACAGACAGATCTGATACCACATACTACATGAAAACTAATTCCCACATTTACCTGGGTGACTTTAACGACTAAGAATTATGAGTTGAGTAGGCATTAGTTGGCCCTTGACTTTTTCTGAAGGTAGTTTTCAAAGTGGAAGACTATTGCAAGGTCCAAAGTAAGCATGGCAAGAGAAATGTGAGGATTCCCAAGCAAACACAAAGATACGGTAATCATTTGCAGGGGAAAAATGGTAATCAAGGAAGGGGTTAAACGACTGGCTAATCTCCCGTCACCAGTTCATATTTACACTTCTTCTCTTTTGAACAGTATTTTTTAAATAGCTCAGTGCCCTCCTTCTGTGTTAGACCAACTCCCCAAATGTATGACCTCAGGATCGCCAATTCTGTGCAGTGCTAATGCACTATAATATTAAAGTAAAGAATGATTCTAAATAGGTCTTTGACATCTTGAATTTTTATTGCTCCAAGGAGCTATGGTGGCACAGTGGTTAGAATGAAATATTGCAGACTAACTCTGTCCACGAACTGGAGTTTGATCTTTACTGGCTCAAGTTTGACTCAGCATTCCGTCCTTCCATGGTCAGTATTGTTGGGGGCAATATGCTGACTCTGTAGGCTACCTAGAGAGTGCTGTAAAGTACTATGGAGTGGTACATAAGTATACGTGCTATTACTAATGGTAGTATCCTAGCAATTGTATGGAAATATAAACAAGTTATGTAAAATCTACTGGGAGAATGCTTATCTTTCATGACCAGCAAAACAACTTAGATAAATATACTAGTTGATTATTGCAATGTACTCTACATGAGGTTACCCTTGAAAAGTGTTTGGCCGTGCAAGCAGTTGTGGGTATACCTAGGTTACACCCACATTACACCAACATTCCGTGTTCTGCACTGGCTTCCAATTGGTCTCCGGTCACAATTCAAGGTGATTGGGATGTATTACATGGTATGATTGCATTAGTGAGATTTTAATCAGGTTTTATATTATTGTTATTATTGTGATTTAATTGTTTATACCGTTTTTGCTATTTTATTGTTGTAAGCCACCCTGAGTCCTTCAGGAGTGGGTGGCATATAGATTTAATAAATAAATGGATAGCTAGATAGCTAGATAGCTAGATAGCTAGATAGATAGCTAGCTAGATGATAAATAAATAAATACTTCTATGATTAGCTTAAATATTAAGCATTCTTAGAGTATGGCATGGGATCAGATTACCTCCGGAACTGCCTGCTACCGCACGAATCCCAGCGACCGATAAGGTCCCACAGAGTTGGACTTCTCCGGGTCCCGTCGACTAAACAATGTCGTTTGGTGGGCCCCAGGGGAAGACCTTCTCTGTGGCGGCCCCGGCCCTCTGGAACCAACTCCCCCCGGAGATCAGAACTGCCCCCACCCTCCCTGTCTTTCGTAAACTACTCAAGACTCATTTATGCCGCCAGGCATGGGGGAGTTAAGATATTCCTTCCCCCTAGGACATTACAAGTTATGCATGGTATGTTTGTGTGTACGTTTGGTTTTATTACAAGGGTTTTTAGTTGTTTTATTAATTGGATTTCTACATGCTGTTTTTATCATTGTTGTTAGCCGCCCCGAGTCTGCGGAGAGGGGCAGCATACAAATCCAATAAATAAATAAATAATATGAATGTTATGATTTAAACATGCAAGCACCTTATGCTAGGAAGTAATTTATAGCATCTGGAATACTGTACTTGGAATAGGACCGCAAGAAAAACACTTGATTTTTAAAAGATTTCTGTTTTCTGTATTTGTTACACATTCTTCTATATATTTGTCATAGAGCAAGAACACTGAGCTTGAAGCACATGAATGAAACAGAATGCAGATTCAAAACAGAAGTAGACTTTGTAAGCTTGTTTTTTGTTCTTTTTTATCTTTGGAAAAAATGTTATTGTGAAGTTATTGTTATGTAGAATGTAAAGATTTCAGTTCTTTTTCCAGATGATCAAATATGTGAGGGCTGTATGTTCAGGCTTTGCTCATATGTATCTTAAACTGATAAGAGAAATGTGACTTAATTAATCTCACCTGTTCACTCACAATTTAGTGACAATCCTATTTCATGGTAATTCAAAGCATACCCAAGACATTCCCTTAAGATCAATCAACCAGTACCCTGTTTCCCCCAAAATAAAACATCGCCTGATAATAAGCCCAATCGGGCTTTTGAGTGCATGGCTGAAGAACTTTTTTTTTCAGGGTTGGAAAAAAATATAAGTCCAGGTCTTATTTTCGGGGAAACTTGATACCATTGTTCTATTTGAAAATGCATTTGATTGTGCTTCTAATATTCATGTGGATAATGCAGGGGTTGTATGTTACAAAGCATTTAAAATATTTTATTTCCTAAAGTTTGGGTTTTCTTATTCTAAAGGAATCTTCACAACCCGTGAAAATAGTATCCGTGACTAACCCATTAGTCTTTCTGAATGCTAAAAGGTTTTACACCAATATATTAGAAATAATCCATAAGGAGTGGACATGTGCACAGCAGCTGTCGGAAGATATGACCAAGGTAAGATCCACTTAATCTGACTCCACTAAAAAGTTCAAATTTTGTTTCTGAAATATCTGACAAAGGAGGGGTGAGGCTCAATGGTGGGCTGCTAGCCGGATGCCTAATTGGGCTTGCTTCCACGGCTCTGGAGGTACCGTGATTTCGAGCGGAATTATGCTTCTGTGCCCATGCAGGTAGCAAAATCCTGGAAACAAAAAACCTTACGGGCACACCTGCGTCTTCATGGGCGATTTAGCTACCTGTATGGGTGCAGAAGCATAATTGTACTCAAACTCACGGTACCTCCAGAGCTGCAGAGGCGAGCCCAATTAGGCCTTCTGGCTAGCGGCCTACCACTATGTGAGGGCTGCAGTGGCTCAGCAGTTAAGATGACGGGGTTGTCAACTGGAAAATTGACCGCTCAGGTTCAAGACCTGAATACCGTGTGACAAAATGAGCTCCTGTTACTTGCCCCAGCTCCTACCCACCTAGTAGTTTGAAAGCATGCAAATGCAGGTCCTGGTAGCTATTAGGTACAACTTCAGTGGGAAGATAACAGCATCTGCACTTTTGGTGTATAGCCATTTTGGCCACATGACCACAGAAATATCTTGGACAATGTTGGCTCTGTCAAGTAAGAAATTAAGATGAACTCGGTCCCCGAGTGTCAGACACGATTGGTCAGGAAAAACCTTTATCTTTTGTGAGACCGCCTCCTACCGTATACCTCCCAGCGACTAATAAGGACCCACAGGGTCAGTCTTCTCCAGGTCCCATCAGCTAAACAATGTCAGCTGATGGGCATGTGGACCTTCTCTGTGGTGGCTCCAGCTCTTTGGAAGCAGCTTCCTCCCGAGATCTAGACTGCCCCTACCCTACTGGCCTTCCCAAAAGCCATAAAGAGCTGGCTCTTCCGGCAGGCTTGAAGTATGCATGGTTGTTTTAAATTGTTTTAATTGTTTGATAGCTGTTTTTAGTTTGACTCATTATTTCTAGGAGCTTTTATGGGCTTTTTAATCTGTATTTGGTTGTGAGCCACCCAGAATCCTCTGGGAGTGGGGTGGCATGTAAGTCAAATTAATTAATTCATTAGGTGTAAATATGGAAAGAGATATAAATACACTGCTAAAAAAAAAAGGGAACACTTAAACAACACCATATAAGTCCAAGTAAATCAAACTTCTGTGAAATCAAACTGTCCACTTAGGAAGCAACACTGATGGACAATCAATTTCACATGCTGTTGTGCACATTCAACTTTGTACAGAACAAAGTATTCAATGAGAATATTTTATTCATTCAGATCTAGGATGCGTTATTTGAATGTTCACTTTATTTTTTTGAGCAGTATCCATGGAACAATGCTGGTTATTAGAGAAAATCATTGCCTTCTTTACCCCTCTCCCCTGAATCCTCCCCTTGTGGAAGAGTTCTGTACCTGTATTTAATTTTATTGCAATAGAAATATTTCTGCTGATTTCACTTAAATATGGTTGAGCAGATTTCACTTAAATATGGTTGATTTTTCAAAACTGCAGATCACTGTAAGCAAAACAAATTGATTATACAGTACAAATGCTCTCCAACCATAAAAAATAATTTTTGAGGATATGGAATTCAATCAATTAAGATTGAAGCAGTAATCTGTTTAGAACTGAGACCACATTTGGAATACTGTGTTCAGTTCTGGAGACCTCACCTACAAAAAGATACAGTATTGACAAAATTGAACGGGTCCAAAGACAGGCTACAAGAATGGTGGAAGGTCTTAAGCATAAAACGTATCAGGAAAGACTTAATGAACTCAATCTGTATAGTCTGGAGCAGTGTTTCCCAACCTTTTTTGAGCCGCGGCACATTATTCATATTTTCAAAATCCTGGGGAACACTGAACGGGGGGATGGGGGGGGGCGGGGGGGGCTAAACAAAAGTTTGGACAAAAAAAAATCTCTTCCTCAATTTCACTCTATTTCTCCCTCCCTCTTTCTCTCTCTTCCTTCCTTCCCTTCTTTCTCTCTCTCCATCCCTTCTTTCTCTCTCTTTCCATCCCTCTTTCTTCCTCTCTTTTTTGCTCTCTTTCTCTCTCCCTCTCTTTCTCTCTCTCTCCTTCCTTCCATCTATGTCTTTCTTTCTCTCTCCCTTGCTCTCTCTCTGCCTCTCTTGCTATCTCTCTTTCATTCTCTCTCTTTCGCTCTCTTTCTGTCTCTTTTGCTATGTCTCTTTCTCTCTCTTTCTCTCTCTCTCTTGCTATCTCTTTGTCTCTCTCTCTCTCTTGCTATCTCTCTCTCTCTCTCTTGCTATCTTTCTTTTTTTCTCTCTCTCTTGCTATGTCTCTCTTTCTCTCTCTCTCTGTCTCCCTCCCTCTTTCCTTTCTATCTCTCCCTCCCTCTTTCCTTTCTATCTCTTTTCTTTCTATCTCTCCCTCCCTCTTTCCTTTCTATCTCTTTCCTTTCTATCTCTCCCTCCCTCTTTCCTTTCTATCTTTCTCTCCGTCCCTCAGCGGGGGCAAAGAAGAAGGAAGGCAGGCTGCAGAGGGCACCGAGGACAAGAGCGCTCGCTCGCTCCCTCGCCCTCTGACTTCCCTCCCTCGCTGCTGAAGGGACGAGCATGGGCACGCTGCAAGAAGGGGTTTTTTTGCTTTTTTCCCCCTTCCCCCGCCTCACGGGAGAGTGAGAGAGAGAAAGAGCAGCGCCCTGTCGGTTCTGAGCGCAGCCAGGGAGAGCGGCCTCGAGCCGAGTGCGAACTGCGGGATGCGGCAAAGGACTCCTTGTCAACCAAAAAAGGGTGGGGGTGGCAAAGGCAAAGCCTGGGAGGCGGGGAAGGGAAGAGCGGGAGACCCCCAGACAGAACGGCTATGGGGAAGGAAAGACGGAAGGAGGGAGGGATTGAGAAGCGAAGCCAGGGAGGGCTGAGAGAAAAGGGGAGCGGCGCGCGCGAGAGAGGGGCGGGGCGTGCATTCCCGAAACGGATGGAGAAAGCCCTCTCTCGCACCGAAAGCGCTCCCAGCCAGGGGGCTGCGAGAGAGGGCTGGGAGCGCTTTCGTCCCGAGGAGCTGAAGCTGCAGCCGCAGCCGCCACGAGAGAAGTCGCACCCCAAGGCAGGGGGCGGCAGCGGAGGAGAGGGGGCAGATCGGGCGGGGAGCTTGGCGGCACACCTGCCTATGTCTCGCGGCACACTAGTGTGCCACGGCACACCGGTTGGGAAACGCTGGTCTGGAGGACAGAAGGAAAAGGGGGGACATGATCGAAACATTTAAATATATTAAAGGGTTAAATAAGGTCCAGGAGGGAAGTGTTTTTAATAGGAAAGTGAACACAAGAACAAGGGGACACAATCTGAAGTTAATTGGGGGAAAGATCAAAAGCAACATGAGAAAATATTATTTTACTGAAAGAGTAGTAGATCCTTGGAACAAACTTCCAGCAGACGTGGTAGATAAATCCACAGTAACTGAATTTAAACATGCCTGGGATAAACATATATCCATCCTAAGATAAAATACAGAAAATAGTATAAGGGCAGACTAGATGGACCATGAGGTCTTTTTCTGCAGTCAGTCTTCTATGTTTCTATGTTTCTATGTAACTGGCAGCTGGGATCCAAAAAGGCAAGAAATTAAAGTAGATGCTTCTGATGCTCAGCAAGAACACCCATACATGCAGACTGATGACGCCTCTGTTGAAATTGTCCAAATTGTGATGAGTTGTAGAGTTTGTAGAAATCAAGAATTCTATTAAACATGCAGTATTATTTGTTTGTTTGTTTGTTTGTTTGTTTGTTTATTTATTTACTTACTTACTTACTTACTTACTTACTTACTTACTTACTTACTTACTTACTTACTTACTTACTTACTTACTTACTTACTTTTTTATTTGGATTTGTATGCCACCCCTCTCCGAGGACTTGGGGAAGCTCACAACATATATGAGACAATAATAAAATCAATCCAATTAATACATAAAACAGTCCATAAAAATCTACCTAAAAACTTCCACGGGAGTGGTATGCTGGGAGTGGTTGGGTTGATAGGCAGAATTTATCTTCTGAAGATGATTAGACAAATTCATAGAATGAGGAGCTGTCAGTGTCATTTTAAAGTAGTCCTCAGACATAAAACTAGTGGATGCTATCTACTGAAGAGACAACTACGAGTGCTTTATAGCCTTTCAGAGCTTCCAGAAATGATTTAGTTGTTTTCTAAAACTTAATGGATTTTGCGTTTAATGTAGTAGACAGCTACAGAAATAGAAGTTAGAGAATCAAATGGAAGCAAGCTCCTTTTCTATTTAATACTTGAGAACGTAAGTATATTTTGATGTAACAGTTTTAGATGTGGCTCTTCAATTGTCCAGTGATTATCAAAGTAAGCATATTGTACTCAAAAAAGAGACTGAGGGCAAAAGATGAATCCATTAATACAAATAGAGATATCTGCCTACAGAACTTTATTGTTCCCTCCTGTCTAGAAGAAGAGTGCCCTTGAAATGCAGTTAGTATTGATGCAAGATCCATGTCTTGTCAGACAAAGCATACTGTCGGGCTTGAAAGACCAGGTCTACACACAAAAAATTAATTAAATGCATTTATTGCTAAGAAGCCTATGCACAGGAATCTTCTCAATTAAAGGTCAGCACTTGCTTAGAGAGTTAGATAAGGGTCAATGATATTCCAGCGGCCGATAAGGCCTTCTCCGGGTCCCGTCGACCAAACAATGTCATTTGGTGGGCCCCAGGGTAAGAGCCTTCTCTGTGGCAGCCCCGGCCCTCTGGAATCAACTCCTCGCAGAGATTAGAATGGCCCCCACCCTCCTTGCCTTTTGCAAATTACTCAAGACCCACCTATATCGCCAGGCATGGGGGAATTGAGACATCCTCCCCCAGGCTTTTATATTTTATATTTGGTATGTATGTGTTGTATGGTTTTAATTGCTGGGGTTTTATATATGTTTTATTTTTAATATTAGATTTGTTTCACTGTTATATTGTTTCTATTATTGTTGTGAACCGCCCCAAGGGGCGGCATACAAATCTAATAAATAATAATAATAATAATAATAATAATAATAATAATAATAATAATAATAATTCAAGGGGGGTTGGACTTGGGCTTCGTTCATTTGTGGCCAAGTCAGGATTCTAGGCTGATCCCTCTTTTAACTCCACCCCCGGGTTCTGCTACTCCCTTTCTATACATAAAGTTATTCCTTGCTTACCAGCTGTCCTTTTTAGTGACTAAAGTTATGGCAGCACTGAAAAGTTAATTTTACAACTTACAATTATTGCAGCATCCTCACAGCCATATTTTATCATCTTCATGCTTCCTACGCCTCTGAAAAGCAGAGTCAGTGGAGAAGCTGGCAGTACAATCCCATGTCTCACTTAACAGCTGTTGAAGTGAGATCGTAACTCCACTACAGTCATGTATTTATTTTATTTTATTTATTGGATTTGTATGCCGCCCCTCTCCGCAGACTCGGGGCGGCTAACAACAGTAACAAAAACAGCATATAACAATCCAATATTAAAACAGTTTAAACCCCTTATTATAAAACCAAACATATGTACAGACATACCATGCATAAAATTGTAAAGGCCTAGGGGGAAAGAGTATCTCAGTTCCCCCATGCCTGGCGACAAAGGGGTATTTAAAGAAGCTTACGAAAGGCAAGGAGGGTGGGGGCAATTCTAATCTCTGGGGGGAGTTGGTTCCAGAGGGCCGAAGCCGCCACAGAGAAGGGTGTTCCCCTGGGTCCCGCCAATCATTCTCTCTCTCTTAGCGACTCAGTCATTTAGCAATAGAGTAGCCATCCCAGTTGTCACTGTTAAGTGAGAACTGCCTGCAAATGTCTCCTGAGCTCATGCACAACTTCAGCTTTTCATTTTTAAATTTATTTTTATTTATTTATTTTGTCCAATACACAATAATACACAATGGTTATAGAGGATACCTTCAAGTAAAATATATTAGAGAAAGAATACACAATAATACACAATGGTTATAGAGGATACCTTCAAGTAAAATATATTAGAGAAAGAAAGAGGAGAGAGTATCGGAATAAAATATATCAATGAGAGAATAAAAGAAAATATATAGGCATAGAAAAGATATATATGAGATATATATGAGATAGGGAAAAGACATATGAGATATAGGAAATACAATAGGACAGGGGATGGAAGGCACTACCAATCTCTTCCTTGTTAGTTTAAAGCAAATAATAGTTTTCTGTTCTTCCTAATTTGATAAGCTATGGTTTGAATTTACCTGCAAACAATGATTGAACACTAAAATAAAAACAATCCCTTTGCAAAGGAAATGCATCGAGCATTGTGTCTCAAAGCAAGAATAGAACTAGGGAATCAGTGTTGGTGGAAAGTGGGATATATAAACATTAGGCTTTTTGAAGGCTATCGAAAAACAATAGCATTATTTTACTTATGAGTCAACTACGTATGTGTGCATACGCCTGTAAGCTGATAGTTCTATATCTGCAGAAAGCATGTTGGCTTATTTCATGCTTATTTCTTAGTCAAGTTTAAAATTAATCAACACTTTCCACCCAGGCTGCTACAGTTAATGAAAGAAATCAAATGCAAATACAGTAATTGGTTTTTTTGCCTCTGTTAAGCACTGCTACTAGTAGTACTAGTAGTAGTACTAGTAGTAGTACGATAAAAACTGTTACTGAATCTAAAGAAAATTTACATAGTTTCGGAAGAATATAGATACTGATCCTGTACACGCCTTTATTTTAATATATAGGGGTTTTTTTGGGGGGGGGTTGTGTTTTTTATTTTTCTTATTGGATGTAATGTTTTATGTATTCTATCTACTTTGTATTATATTTGTAAATATTTTTTTAAAAAAATACTACTACTACTACTACTACTACTACTACTACTACTACTAATAATAATAATAATAATAATAATAATAATAATAATAATAATAATAATCCCCTGAGAATTTTGCAGCTTTCTCCTTATTATTTGTCATTATGGGTTAGTTTTGCATCCCAGGGAATAACAATGCTGCAAATTTTCCCCATAGCTTTAGTAATTTTTGGAAACCTGTTCTTGGAAACATGATTGCAGGGAAATTATATTCAAATTGTCTTTTTGTCTTAGCTTGATCTGTATATAATATGCCTTTTTAAATGATAATATTGTTATTCTGGCAGCCACGTTCTTGAAGGTCTATCATGAAGAAGCTTGGCAATTTCAGAAATAGTGGAAAAATAACTGTCAGGGTTCTTAGCAGGGCAGATACACACTGTATTCATAACAGTCAAAATAACCATTTTTGAAACAGGAAATAAGAAATAGCATTGCAATCAACCATGCTGCTTTGCTTTTTGTTTCAGTATGAACAGAATGTATTGCTCACTTCATTATCCAATGGAAACTGCCATGGTGAGTGAATAATTCAAGAAATAGTCAGCGCTGACTTTTTCTATTAATTAATTTATTTATGTTTCATGTTTTAAGATTGCCCTTTTCCCTCAAGAAGATTGTCAGGTTGTTGTATCATGGAAAAGGATCCAATTTTCTGCTTTCCACACATCTTCCATTTGGCATAGAAAGGGAAAGGACTAGAACATTGTTTCTCCACTTTGGCAGCTTGAAGATTTGTAGACTTCAGCTCCCAGAATTCCCCAGCCAGCAATATTGGCAGTTCAGTTGAAATCTACAGAACCAAAAGTTGCCAAAGTTGAGAAATGCTGGCCTAAAAGTATGAATCCCCAAAAAGGGATATCAGTTTGTCCCCTGCAATGTAATTCATGTACCTTCAATTGAAGGGATTATGCTGACCATGTAATTAATTAATTAATTAATCTATCTATCTATCTATCTATCTATCTATCTATCTATCTATCTATCTATCTATATATCCATCCATCCATCCATCCATCCTTCCTTCCATCCATCCATCCATCCATCCATCCATCCATCCATCCATCCATCCTTCCATCCTTCCATCCATCCATCCATCCATCCATCCATCCATCCATCCTTCCTTCCATCCATCCATCCATCCATCCATCCATCCATCCATCCATCCATCCTTCCATCCTTCCATCCATCCATCCATCCATCCATCCATCCATCCATCCATCCATCCTTCCATCCATCCATCCATCCATCCATCCATCCATCCATCCATCCATCCATCCATCCATCCATCCATCCATCCATCCATCCATCTATCTATCTATCTATCTATCTATCTATCTATCTATCTATCTATTTTGTCCAATCTACAATGAAGGTTATAGAGAATATACTCGTAGTAAAATATATCAATGAAAGAAGAAAAGATATAGGAATAGAAGGATATATGAGATATAGGAGAGATATTTGGACAGGGGACAGAAGGCACACTAGTGCACTTATGCACGCTCCTTACTGACCTCTTAGGAATCTGAAGAGGTCAGCCTTGGATAGGGTGACAGTCATGAGCCAATTGCACATTGTGACCCCTACTGGTGCGCAGTCATCTAGCGCAGGGGTAGGCAAAGTTGGCTTTTCTATGACATGTGGACTTCAACTCCCGGAATTCCTGACCTAGCATGATTGGATCAGGAATTCTGGGGGTTGAAGTCCACAAGTCATAGAAGAGCCAACTTTGCCTACCCTTGGTCTAGAGCAGTGTTTCCCAACCTTGGCCACTTGAAGATATTTGGATTTCAACTCCCAGAATTGCCCAGCCAGCGAATGCTGACTGAGGAATTCTGGGAGTTGAAGTCCAGATATCTTCAAGTGGCCAAGGTTGGGAAACACTGGTCTAGAGCACCGGTAGCAACCCATCCCTGATTTAGAGATGTCGATAAAGCACTCTGAAGCAATATATAAATGCTATTGCTATGTCTCCACACTTAAAGCAGATATTTGCCTGGATATTGATTATTTTCATGAGTTACATTTCTAGGACCAGTGGGTTGTTTGTTCATCCTTCAATTCTTCTATGTCACTGACCTTGTGGTTAATTAGAAAAATGACTTATGTCTGCAACATTGTTCACACCATGGCCTCTGCAGCTTAACAAACATACAGAGTCCACGACCTGGAAGGAAATAGCACAGGCTGCATTCATTTTGGAAAGAAAAGCCCATTTTTTTCAATTTCTAAAAAAGAATTATTCATTTGGAAACTTCTACTTCTTCCAGAAGGGAATATAGACCCGGCATTTGCTGACCTAAGGCGTTCATCCTTACAACAGCATCCCAGTGAAAAACACTATCTAATATTTGACTGCAGTGGATTGACTTTTTTTGACTACACTGGTATCTCTGTACTTATTCAGGTATTTATGATCTTCTATGTGTTCATCTTTCTCTATTTTTAAAAAATAAAACCCATTCTACATTTAGTTGGTTGAAGCTGTCAACAAAATCAGAAGATTGGTACATAAAACTAAATACCCTAATAGGCTTGCCTCCCTTTTAAAAAAAAAAACAACACATTTTTTTTTACTTCAAGAATATTGCAACTCCACAATTCAGAACCACATATTTCTTGATGTTCCTGAAATATGCATACAATCTCCGGGGGGAGCTGGTTCCAGAGGATCAGGGCCGCCACAGAGAAGGCTCTTCCCCTGGGTCCTGCCACACAACGTTGTTTAGTCGACGAAACCTGGAGAAGCCCAACTCTGTGGGACCTAACCGGTCACTGGGATTCGTGCGGCAGAAGGTGGTCTCGGAGATATTCTGGTCGGTGCCATGAAGGGCTTTATAGGTCATAACCAACACTTTGAATTTTATTTATTTATTTATTTTGTCCAATACATAATACACATTGAAGAGAAAGATATGTAATAATATAAGTAAAGAAAAGAATGGAAGATATAAAAGTATAGGTGAACATATTTGAAAGGAAGAAAAGATAAATGAGATAAGGAGAGACAATTGGACAGGGGACGGAAGGCACACTGGTGCACTTATGCACGCCCCTTATTGACCTCTAAGGACCTGTAGAGGTCAATCGTGGATAGTCTAAGGGAAAAATGTTGGGGGTTAGGGGTTGACACTACTGAGTTGGGTAATAAGTTCCAGAAACTGACCAGAAACTGATCAGCAACCAATGCAGACTGCGGAGTGTTGGTGTAACATGGGCATACCTAGGGAAGCCCATGATTGCTCTCGCAGCTGCATTCTGCACGATCTGAAGTTTCCGAACACTCTTCAAAGGTAGCCCCATGTAGAGAGCGTTACAGTAGTCGAACCTCGAGGTGATGAATTCTTGGTATACCATTGGAATAAGTGTAATCTGCTTTCAATTTTTTAAAAATTGTGTTCTCATGTATCAGGTCAGGCACCAACAACCTATGTCAGCATTTAAAATGACTCAGTGGAGAAGTCACATTTTGAATATTAATTGCAGATTAGGTAGGGAACAACTGCAGGATAATTATTAATGAAACTTTTTTGTTTTGGTTTTCCAAGAAAAGTAATCATTGAGGAACAAAATGTAGGACAAGATCTTCCTCCAACAAACCTTTTACTGCACTGTACTATACAAAATTGCATTTGTTTTAATCTGAATTACAAAATCGTACTGTTTTAGAGGAATGTCTACATTATAGAACACCTCCCCCTAGCGGTTATTTGGAATACAGCTTATGACCCCTTCAACCTTCAATGTACTGTATTTTGTAACACTTTTCGAATGAGTCTAGAACGAATATTAATTGTTTTCAACATTTATATATAAAATTAGTGGACCACGCAACAGTTGAATCAAATACTGCATCATTTCTTAGTTTATAAACCTCCACCATTCAAACTACTCTTTCAGATTCTTAATATTTGACTAGATTTTGCCTCCGGATTTCATTCAGTAGATGCCTATTTGGTATTCTATTAATCCTTCCCCATGTCTTTCTTTCTTCCGCACCTAAGAACCGATTTCAGATAAATTATTTCTTGATTTTTTTGTTCTTTGACTCCTGAAGTTAAAGCAAGTGACACGGTACACTGTAGATGCTATTATCACTTTATACCTTGTTTGTGTTCAGTTCATTGCTTTGAAATGCATGGGCATTTGTTATATGAATCATTGCTAACCAAACAAGCAAGGAAGCAAACAAACAAAGATTTTGTAAAGCAAATACAACAGGGATCTGTCATTATTCTGATAGGAAACAACAATTATGTTAGATATATGAGACACTGCTGAAGCATTGCTTCAGAGTCTTATTATGACCTAAACTTGGTGCAGAATAAGGTACTAATTTGCTAAAATTTAACTTTGAGAGAAGGACATTAAAAAGAATTATTATTGCTTTATGCACCCCATCCATCTCATATAATTGACTGTCATTCACCGCTCACTGATTCGCTCCATGAGACCAGACCATTTAATGAATTTATTTATTTTTTGCTACTTATCACTTAGTCTTGGATTTAATTCACATTCATTCAGCATCCATTCCTTCTTGATCTTTGGTGTTGTTATTCACCATTTACACTTCTTAAGCATCCGTTTCCCACAGCATCAACCTAGGCGTGAGTTCCAGGGGTGGGCAGCAGGCAGGACGGGGTGGAACGCAGTTCCAATGGTGGAAATGAAGATGTGTGAACAGCTCCAGCTGATCGGTGGCTGTCACTTCCTGGGTTACTGGTCTTGTCTCAGCTCTCCTTTTTCCCCCTGCTGCTGCTGCTGTGTCTGCGCTCCTTGCTTTTTTCCTCTTTTCTCCTTCCTGGCCTCGGATGAGCTTTCCTCTTCTTGCCCAGCTCCCCCCCCCCCAGTGTCATACAGCCACCTCTTGCCTGAGTTGCAAGCAGAAGGTGTGGGTGGAAGCGGCGCTGGCAGCATTTATGTTTCTGGCAGCACCAATTCACCTAGCTACCCAGCCTGAGGCGGGGCAGGGTGGGGCCTCTACCTGCTGCGGGGTGGCGCAGCAGGTAGAGTGCTGTACTGTAGGCCACTGAAGCTGACTGTAGATCTGAAGGTCAGCGGTTCAAATCTCATCACCGGCTCAAGGTTGACTCAGCCTTCCATCCTTCCGAGGTGGTTAAAATGAGGACCCGGATTGTGGGGCCATAGCCTAGCTCTGTTAAAAAGTGCTATTGCTAACATGTTGTAAGCCGCCCTGAGTCTAAGGAGAAGGGTGGCATAAAAATCGAATAAATAAAATAAATAAATAAATAAAATAAAATAAAGAAGAGCACGGGAAACACGAAGCAAATTGTCACCCCAGTGAGCGACACTGGTAAGGTTGTAAGTTGAGGACTTAACAGTTCACTTGAGCGATGATGATCATTCAAGTCACTTCCACTTGGTCACATGGCCGGCAAGCCACTCTTACAAAATTAGCCACACCCACAATGTGGCAGTAAAATTTTTGGCTTTCCATTACTGGTGAGTTCCTCCCGGTTTGCATCAGATTGCATGAACCATTAGCAGCCCTCTGGTGACATGAAGATGGCATCATAGATTTGGTTCTGTCTGTGCCGGTCAATGTGTGCCGCCATCTTTTTCTTTTCTGAATTTTCAGCGATATCTTCAGCGTTTAGACGGCTTCTCCTCTTCCACTGCTTGAAAAAGAGCCAGCCGGCTTTCCCCCAGGTTAATACTGACCTTTATTTATTCGCTTGATCAGCTCCGTGGATACCTAAACAGAAAAGGAACTGAATGTTTTAGAAACTAGTAAAATCTGAAGAGCTTTTTATCTATAGCAATGACATTATGAATCTTGGTGGAAAAGATTGCTAATAATGCCATTGAAAAATGAAGGGCAAATAATAATAATTTAGAAAAATAGACAGATTGGGATTTGGGGTTATGTTTTCATTCCTTTGTCTATTTGGCATAAAAATTAATTCTATTAATGTTTTTATTTGTATAAAACAGTTTTAAAATGCTTCATAAAACCTCAATAATATATATCAATATTTCCTCTCTTTTAGATTTATATGGATGCTCAGAAAAATAATATAAACATTTCTCTGGCAAATTGCAAAGGCAGGTACCAATTTTCATCGAAGATAATTTTTATGAATGATGTTTAACTTGTGATGTTCCTGTTCCTCTTTTACCAAGCCGCCTTCTCTTATTGCAGCTTCTTTGAAAAAGGCACTGAAACTCAACGGAAAGCTAGAACTGGAGAATGCTGTCTTCTATGAGTCTGTTTCTTCGGCTGTTGCTGCCATTCAGTTTAGCAAGGTAAATCTCAGTCTATGAGAAAAACAAATAACAGAGGTTACTTCAAGTTACCTCTTTCTACACCGAACACCCAATTTATAGACAGATAGGGGAAAGGGAAATATTAAGCCCTTATAGGTGTGCATATGTGTGTTTACTTGCCGCATACCTCTCAGAGACCAATAATTGCTCACAGAGTTGGCCTCCTCCGGGTCCTGTCGACTAAGCAATGTAGGTTGGTGGGACCATGGGGGAGGGCCTTCTTTGTGGCTGCCCTGGCTTTATGGAACCAACTACTGCCCGATGTCTGTACTGCTCCCACCCTGCTGGCCTTTCATAAGGCCACAAAGACCTGGCTTTGCCGGCAGGCCTGGGGGCCATAAATTTACATCCTTGATGGCCAACTCTATGAATGACGTGCATGTGTATGATTGTGACTGCCCTTTTAAAATAACTTTTTATGGGGTTTTAGTTTAGATAATGTTTTAGTTTTAGATAAGGTTTGACTTCTTTTTATTGCTTTGTATCTATTTATATGGTATTTATGGTTGTTGTAAGCCGCCCTGAATCCTTCGGTATTGGGCGGCATAGAAGTCGAATGAATGAATGAATCAATAAACAAACAAACAAACAAACAAACAAACAAACAAACACTTGTTTATTTTCATCATCGAATATTTAGGAGCTCTAAAGAAGCATATCTGTTTCTAGCTTGTCCCGCATAGCATATTTTCATCTTTCATTAAAGTGTTTACAGTGGGACTGTAGTTACCTGCAATAGTGAAGTTCAGACATGAATTAAAGATTATGTGAACTTTAAAATCTCCCTTTTACTGCTAATTTCTCCTACTTTCCCGATGAGGATCGCTTCCACCTGTTCCTTCTCAGCAGATTCATATCCTCTTTCCACACACAGCATTTTCTGAAATGGGGAGGGGATCGTGGTGCTGCCTCCCAAAAACATTTCCCTTTCCTTCTGGAAATGAATGACACGGGCAGGTGGGCATCTTCTTCTCCTGGCCCAGGGGCCAGATCTGGCCAGGAGGAAAGAGAAGCTGAGACCCAGCTTCTCTTTTCACACAGCACAGTGCTCCATGAGACAGTCTGGCTACCGATGTCAGCTTCTTCCTTCTCCCGCCATCAAATGAAAGCGAATGTGTGGAATTGCTGAAGGATTGTAGGCGGATGTGTGCAGCCAGACGAGCCAGAGCGATAACGGTGGACAAGGGGGAAACCTCTTTGGGCTCGGCTCTGCCCCGCTCCAAGTTTTGTCCTCTGAGGCTTCCTACAGGAACAGGAAATGCCTCCCGCTGAGGTGTTTTTTGCAGTAGCGGCAGTGGCTGAAGCCATTGCAACTAGTACACTCGAACGGGGAGCATTGCATACCTGATCCCTTCCTTCCCAAATCAAACAATCACAATTATGATTGTTGTAAATTGTTCTTAGAGGCTCCATAAATACACACCTAATTTCATAAACAGGCCCAGTGCCAATCAAATGCTAGGGCCCACTGCAACTGATATGAATACTGTATGTCTGCCAAGTTGGATTTCACTCAGTTTCTCATTTTTTTCAGTGTTATATTTATTCCATCTTGTTTCTCCATCAATTTCCATGAAACAAACAAACAAACTGAAAAACTTTATTGATTTATGTGCTCATTTTCTGATTATATATATATATATATATTTATAGACACATTTCCTTATGCACTATTTTTGAAAATAGTTTTTATTATGCCTTTTTCTCTGTATCGTTAGCAAATGGAGTGTAAAATTTGAGAAAGGTTTTTGTCAACACAAAACAGCCCTGGAATAGGTTTGAAAAATGTGAATGAATTAACTCAGTAGCACAGTTGGCTACATGATCTGCCTATCAATCGGTAGGTAGCGAGATGATGGGAATTAAAGGTAAAACTTACCAATGATGGATTTCTTAGCGGATAAATAGATCAGCGAAATTCAGGATTTGCAGCTTGAAGATTTGAAATGCAGGAACCACCTTCCTTGATGTCATGAATTTCAGCTGCAAGATGGGTGGCAAATAAATGTAATAAATATTTTATTATTAAAACAAAATAAATAATAAAATGAAATAAAATATAAAATAAAATAAATAATAAAATGAAATAAAATATAAAATAAAATCTTCTTGATTTGGGTTTAATTATCCATGAGGCATGGCTGATTCTGATAGCTGTTCACAAAATACAAGATTTTGCTGCCTTTTCCCCAGATTGTGGGTTTCAAATCTTAGCTATCAGCCGTCAACATAGCCAATGCTGAGAATTCTGGAAACTGAAATTCTCAAATCTGTTAGGAAGCCCACAAGAACAGCCCAGTAACACCACTTTTCCCCAAACTGCATTGGTTGCCATTTGCTTCCACGTGCAATTCAAGGTATTGGATTAAAGTTCTTCATAGTATGGACCAAGGTTACTGGAGGGACCATCTCACCCCATTGGGATTGGCCCTTCCCATTTGTACTAGCAGAGGAGTCATGCTGTGGGTAATGCCAACCCAATGGAAAGCCGAGATCCAGGGGTAGGGCCTTCTCTGCTGCTACTCCTGCCCTATGGAACATCTTGTCCCTGATGTGAGGCTCTGCCAATTGGCCTGGGACCCCAATGGGGGAACAACATAGTGGAGGTGGTTGATTGATTAACAACAGATCCTATCTCTCCCAATTCCATACCCATGTGCCGTTGATTTTAATCTTTGGTTTTAATCTATTCAGGTTTTAATATACCTGTAGATGTATTTTTTATGTCTGATGGCTGTCCAGAGTTACCTTACGGCAGTGCTACTCAATTATTTTCTGTTAAGCCCCACACTTAGGAAGAAGTAAACATTTCGTGCACCCCCCAATTCTCCACTGAGATGATTGTTTGCAATATTCGGCACATTTTCGCTGATAAAACTCAAGCGGCTTATCAGCGTGATTGGGGTGCAATGTGTTTAAATAATGCCTTAATTTATTTGGCTTCAAATAAATGTCTGCTGCCAATATTTTTAGACACAGAAAACATACCGGTCTTTCCTTGTCTCCCACCGTAGACACCGCAACATACATTTTGTCATATTTCCTCATCTTAGCTTTAAGGAGACTTACTTTGGTCTCATTACCTCCGTCTCTCTCCTCCTTTCTTTTCATCCCTGTTAAATATTTTCCATGGTGTCTCTTAAGGGTTTGTTATCTGCACTTCGTAAATCCTGCTCTTTGCGGTGTGCTATTGTTTAGTGCAAAGCCCCCTACTCCCTGCAGCAAAAAAAAGGACACATTTCCTGGAGTCACACGCCCCCTAGCATTGCTTTGCGCCCCCCCCCACTATTTGAGAAGCACTGCCTTATGGTAAGATGGGCGGCCAGTAAATTTTATAAACCAACCAATCAACCAACCAACTAGAAGTCTTCTGAACATTTGCTGGCTGGAAATTATATGAGTTGTAATCCAGTATACCTGGAAGGCAACCAGTTGGAGCAGTATGGTTTATGTTACACTATTAAGGACGCAGCCCTCTTTCATTGAGAGAGGAATGTAGATAGGAAGCTTTGATTTTAGCACTCTTTCATTTTTCAAAGTGATAATGAGAGAGAGAGAGAGGGAGGGGAGGATAAATAGAAATATGCATGTACATCTGAGTGGGATCAGAGGTTACGAAATATGAAATATAAATAAATAAATATGCACGCAATAAAATGGCTTTATTTTTTTACATTACAGAACTTTTGCAAGCTTAATGAACATACTGAGATTTGATGCCAGTCTGATTCCAGCCTGTCTATCAAACTGCTCACTTGCAGAAGGAATGGTGCCAAAGAATTTCTTCAGATGTTTAAACATGAGGTTTTGTTGGTGATAATTGCCAAGCATATTTAACAAATTCAACAGCAGCAGTGTTTTCTGCCTATATTTCTGGAAGGATTTTTCTCTGAGTTAACTTCAGCAACAGGGTTTATTTTTATAAACTTAGATTCTTCTTCAATGATCATATATTTTTCTATACACGAAGAGCTAAGGAATAGAAAGCAATTTAAGGTACTACTGTACTGTGATATATGCTGTTTTAGCTGTCTTATTACAATTTAAAAGTATAAGGGTGTGCAGAAGAGAATGCAACATAATTGAATTTTGTAATACAATGTATCTAAGCTAAAATCTGACCTTTTTAATGTGCAATTGCAAACTGAAATAAAAGGCCATTTTTCCCCCTGTTCACTGTCTGGAATTAACAATCATATCTTGCCACTTCCACATTCTGCTAAATTGAAGTTATTATTTTGATGTTTGTCTCTTTACTGCATATTAAATGAAGAATATAAAAGGATTTCATTATATATTCCTTTGATAATAAGTTTTAAGTTTCTATATCAGTAGAATTCCTGGCAGGGAAACCATTGCCATAAACAACGGATAACTAGCATTCTTTCTTGTATCAAAAAATACATGAAAGGTTATAAATATTGTTCTTATTTTTACACACACAAAGTTGCTAAGGGATTGTTGCAACCTTTAAAGGCCAAATGCAGTTATAGCAAAGCCAGACTTATTTCCCCATTCAGCACTTCATGGGTCTAGCATGGGACAAAAATTTCTAGCATTCATAAGCAGGTATTTTTTAATTTAGAAAAGCCTTTCTCATCAAAAACTGCTGTGCCAGTAAATGTCCTTACCAAAGCAACCAATAAAAACAGTGCACTTTTAGTATGCACGGAGCCATATCTCATTTATATTTGTTTTACTTTACTTTCTTCCCTGTAATTATGTATTGTTCCTTTCTCCAAAATTATGCATTGCTCCTTTTTAATTTTGAGCTGTTGTGAATGTAAATTAAATTAGTACTATTACATTCAGTGGAATGTACGAATATAAACTGGGGGGATCTAATAGAGACTTATTTTAAAACTATATTGTAAATGAAAGAGTCTGTATTTTTATATCAATATATTTGCACGAGAAGAGTTAATGTGATTTTTCTGCCCTAAGATTCCTGACACACAAACATAGTTCCTCAAACCTCTTTTTATTTCAATGGCTGTGAATTCTGTTAATTCACAGCTGGAATAAGTCCCAAACAATGTTAATTAGTCTGACAGAAGAAGTCTGCCACGGTCTTTTGGAAGAAGGCTGATAAGCACCAACCTTTATCTCTCTTGACACACTACCAAGACCAAACAGAACACGGAGTCAAAACAGAGCTGCTGAGTTTCACTGACCAGAATTGAACCTTGCTTCCTGCAAGGAGCACATCATGTTGCTCCTCTTTTATGTCCTATGGGAGAGGCCAATCAACTCCAAACCTTACTCCCGAGTAGTCCTTTTCTTCCTCAACCTTACTCCTGAGTAGTCCTTTTCTTCCTTCTTGCCTTCTGGTAACTCTGCATGTACGCATTGGGAACAGGCTTCCTCAGTTCCTCTGCCTTGCTCCTCTGGAGGTTCTGGAGTCAGCACACAACTTCCAGATGGCCCTGGTCCCACCTCTGGCTGTGGCACAGAGCTTTCTCCAGACTCCAGGCCTGGTCCATGGTCCTCCCCAGCCTCTTCGCTGTCTGACAACCCCACAGGCCACTGAAGGACCACAACAATGATCTGTATACACAGGGAGAATTATTAACTCCGGAGAAGGTGCAAAAAAGAGCAACCAAGATTTTATTTATTATTTAGATTTGTATGATTAAGGGATGATTAAGGGATTGGAAACCAAGACTTACGAAGAGAGACTGAGGGAACTGGGCATGGATAGCCTAGAGAAAAGGAGGGCCAGAGTGGACATGATAGCAGTCTACAAGTATACGAGGGGATGTCACAGAGAGGAGGGCATCACTTTATTCTTCAGGGCACCAGAGGGCTGGACGAGGAACAAGCTGACCAAGGAGAGATTCAACATGGAGATAAGGAGGAACTTCCTGACGGTCAGAGCGATCAACCAATGGAACAACCTATCAGCGGATGTTGTGAACTCCAACACTCTGGACATTTTTAAGAGAAGATTGAACTGCCACTTGACTGGTGTACTGTAGGGTTCCTGCTTGGGCAGGGGGTTGGACTCGATGGCCTTCATGGTCCCTTTCAACTCTAACAATAAATAAATAAATATTATATCCATAAGAATATCCCTTCATAGAAAAGCTGTGAAAAAATAATCAAAAGCTTGTGGTTTAGCTTTAAGTTTGAATGAAACCACTGTTTGTTTAAAACAGGAGATGCCCTTTTGACCTAGTCTTATGATCAGATGCGGTAAGTATGCAGACAATATAAAACTAAATAAATCAATATTTTCTGTGTGCAGTCAAGACAAAAATACTGTCTTCTCAACTCTTGGGGAAACCTGAAAAATGCCCCCCCCCCCCCCCCCTGAAAGCATTTGCTTGAGATACCTCATTTAGTAGTCTCTTCATTTCGTTAAATGTTATTGTTTGGTCGCCCATTGAGCGGAATTACTTTTCATCAGCAAGGCAGGGAGGGGCAGTGATTCCCAAGAGCCTGCAGGTGTCCCCCAATTAAATCTATTTTTTATATTTTTATTTATTCATTTGTCCAATACACAATACATATGGAAGAGAATAGAAATGAAGTCATATATATAAAGATAATATGTAAAAATAGAGGAGAAGATATATGAAAGGAAGAAAATATATATGATATATGAGATAAAGAAAAGACAATTGGACAGGGGATGAAAGGCACACTGGTGCACTTATGTACGCCCCTTACTGACCTCTTAGGAACCTGGAGAGGTCAATGTGGATAGTCTAAGGGAGAAATGTTGGGGGTTAGGTGTTGACATTATTGAGTCCGGTAATGAGTTCCACGCTTCAACAACTCGGTTGCTGAAGTCATATTTTTTACAGTCAAGTTTGGAGCGGTTAATATTAAGTTTGAATCTGTTGCGTGCTCTTGTGCTGTTGCGGTTGAAGCTGAAGTAGTCATTGACCAGTAGGACATTGCAGCATATGATCTTGTGTGCAATACTTAAATCGTGTTTTAGGTGCCGTAGTTCTAAGCTTTCTAGACCCAGGATTGTTAGTCTATTTTCATAGGGTATTCTGTTTCGAGTGGAGGAGTGAAGGGCTCTTCTGGTGAAATATCTTTGGACGTTTTCTAGGGTGTTGATGTCCGAGATGTGGTATGGGTTCCAGACAGATGAGCTTTATTCAAGGATGGGTCTGGCAAAAGTTTTGTAGGCTCTTGTGAGTAGTGTGAGATTGCTGGAGCAGAAGCTACATAGGATCAGGTTAACAACTCTAGAAGCCTTTTTGGCGATATTGTTGCAGTGGGCTTTAAAAAGGCTGAAGCTAACAAAGATGAAATTCATTTAAACACAGTCCATTAGAAAAGGTTCAGCAACAATGAATCCAAGATTTTTCTTTGCTGTTTTGAAAACAGTTTGTGTAACTTGTAAAACTAGTGGCATAATATGGAGTAAAATCCAATCAAGGGAAAATATTTTTTTTTTATCAGATGTGGAGGACTAACTCAATCAATTTAGTTATAGTTATAGTTTATTAGATTTGTATGCCACCCCTCTCCGAAGACTCGGGGCGGCTCACAACATAATAGTGATACAATACATTACAAATCCAATAGTAGAAAGTTAAATCAATTTAAAAAACATTAAAACATAGTAAAATCCCTAACTATACAATCATACACATTCAAACTAATCCATCATACATATGTAAGGCCGAAAACATAATAAAAAGGGGGAGAAGATGGTAATTATCCCCACGCCTGGAGACAAAGGTGGATCTTCAGCATTTTACGGAAGGCAAGGAGGGTGGGGGCTGTTTGAATCTCTGGAGAGAGTTGATTCCAGATGGCCGGGGCAGCCACAGAGAAGACTCTTCCCCTGGGTCCCACCAGCCGACATTGTTTGGTCGACGGGACCCAGAGAAGGCCAACTCTGTGGGACCTAATCGGTTGCTGGGATCCGTGCGGCAGAAGGCAGTCTCGGAGATATTCTGGTCCAATGCCATGTAGGGCTTTATATTTCCTGTGTCTCAGAATTCTAGGCCTTGCGTTATCTGCAAGCCATGGTCTTCCTGCTTTTCTGCATTCCGAAAAAAACCAGCAAAATATAAAAGAGAAGAGTAAGAGGATAAAGCATTCTGCACCGACCGTTATTTTCATGCCACAAACCAATCTGGGTTCCAATGAGGCAGTGTTTCTGAACCTCATCAGTTTAAGATATTTATTAATTATTTTATTATTTATTAATTATACTTATAGGCTGCCCAACTCCTTCTGAACTCTGGGCAGCAGACAGCATATAAAAACAATATAAAATTATCTAAAAACTCTTAGTGGCCAGATCAGGATGGTATCAAATTTATCAACGGCCACCCCAGGCTTGCTGGCAAAGTCAGGTCTTTAGGATCTTCCGGAAGGCCAGTAAGGTGGGGGCAACACAAATCTCTGGAGACAGCTGGTTCCAGAGAGCTGGGGCCGCCACAGAGAAGTCCCTCCCCCATGGCCCCTTGAGCCGACACTGTCTGGCCAATGGGACATGGAGAAGGCCAACCCTGTGGGTCGTTATCGGTCGCTGGTAGCTGTGTGGCAGGATGCGGTCCTGAAGATAGTTTGGTCCTAAGCCATGTAGGGCTTTATAGGTGATGACCAACACTTTGAATTGCACCAGGAGACCAATTGGAAGCCAGTGCAGCTTGTGGAGTGTTGATGTAATGTGGACCCCTACTCCCAAAATTGCCCATCCAGTATCCGGAAGTAGAAGTCAATGTATCCGCACTGCCCCCACTCTCCTTGCCTTCCATAAAAGTCTTAAGACCAGGCTTGGGGCAATTATGTCTCAGCCCCCTGGCCAACGAAATGAGATATATGTTGTATGATTGAATTGGTCTGATTGTTTTTAAATATTGGATTTTTAGATTGTTATTTAAAATTTAATTAAATCTCCATTGTACTGTATTGTTATATTATATGCTGTGAGTGACGTGGTTTGTGAGTGATTAAAGTCCGTTAAGACCTTAACCCCGCGGAGGCGATAGATGAAAGCCTTTAGTCATTTGTTCAAAAGAAGATTTCTTTATTATAAAACAGAAAATAAAACATGTCTCGAGGGATAACATAAAATATGTCTTCACATGATGGAGGTAGAAAAGAGAATGGAGAATGATGAGGAAGAAGAAGGAAGTGATGTTAGATTTGGCAGGATATTACATCACAATAGGAGGATCTTAATAAGGCACACACAGTTAACTCTTTCATTACTAAATGTCTCTGGGGCTGGCAATATTCAGCGTGACAGTGAGCCGCCCCAAGAAGGGCGGCATACAAATCAAATAAACAAACAAACAAACAAACAAATATTTTAAGGTTGTTCATGGTGGGAAACCCTCACTAAGGTATGTGGGTAAGAAAGCGGTCAGTATCTGAAGTCAGATTATCCCCTAGACTTCTTCCCCCCCCTCAAACCTTCAATTTGTCTTGTTACAATTCCCATAGCAGAGGAGATACTGTGGAGCAAGGGTCTCCAACCTTGGCAACTTTACGATCTGTGGAGTTCAACTTGGAATTCTGGGAATTCTGGGAATTGAAGTCCACAAGTCTTAAAATTGCCAAGGTTGGAGACCCCTGCTCTGGGGAACTTGCAAGGCAGTTGAAGGGGTCTTTCAATGAAAGACTCAAACTCCAGAACAAGTACAATTAGAGCTGTAACAAACTGGACATGGAATAATCTGAACTATTGCCCATATCAGAAATTTTGTTTATCTTCTGAAGCTGATTCAGAATTGGTGAGGTTCTCACATCACTTTTCATTATGGAGCTATAATCAGTAACAGCTGTTACTAATGAAAAGTGCATACAGTGAAGTGTCCAATTTCTGCCAATTCCCCAATTGTAGTTGTCTACCAACATCCCATATTTTTGAAACCCATCCAGAGTTCTGCAGGCATAATGGGAAGGGTTAGCAAAAACAAAAATAATAACTTGTTTTGGTAGTGCAGAAATGGAAATGGAACCCAATTTTTCTCATTTGAAAGCTGTATGGGGTGGGGGGGGGGGTTGATGTGGGGGAAGGATGTTTTATCAGAGCAAATGTACACTACGTACAGCAAATTGACTATTACCTGGTGGGAAATATTGTCAGCTTAATTATAAAATCCATATGCCTGTACATGAAGCAAGTTATGGAATGATACATTTTGATGATGTGTACATTATGATATTTAAGCACTGATATGGTTTTAACTGACATTAAAAACTGTTCTTGATACTGTTGTGGTTCAGCCTGAGGCTGCTCAGGGACCGGCTGGCTCCATGCCCGGAGGAGGATGACAGCGAAGAGGAGGGGGCTGACCAGTTGGACGGGGGAGAGGAAAATCAGGAATGGGAGGAAGGAGAACAGCATGAGAGCCCTGGGGGGAGGGGGGTCTCCCCAGCCAGTAGTTTGGAATCATTAGGTGATGAAGCTCAAGCTGTCATTGACATGCGACAGAGATGGTCAGATCAAAGAAAGGACCAATTCAAGAAGTATTATCAGCACTGAATTAGGAACAGCTGGGTTTGGGTGTGGTCCTCCTTAGCAGGGTTTAAAAGGCAGGCAAGTCCTTGAAGCCATGTGGAGTGTTATCAGTTCGGAGTTGCGTTATCCTGTCTTGTTTCTCGGCGTCTCTGTTCCTGGCTTGTGGCCCAGCAGCTTTGGAAGACCCGTGGGAGGTGTAGGTCTGCTATCTATAGCCTCAGCTTGGCAGCAAGAATTCTGTATTGCTGCATGGACTTTTGCCTTCGTGGATATATCTGAAGATACAGCATTTTCCTGTTTGTAAGGACATTTTCTGTTACCTGTGTTTTTCTTGAATTTTATAAAACTGCCTTTGCCTTTTACCATTGTGTCTGACTTCTCTTTTTGGGTTGGTATTGGCTTCTGGAGTGACCCAGACAGAACAGATTTTCTTTCCCGCCCATTATTACAAGGAACCAAACAGCCATTGATTCAATTCTCTCTCTCTCTCTCTCTCTTTTTAACTTAAATATTTTACACATCAGTTTGAACATTGTTTTTCCAATTAGGAACAAATGGACTGTAACAGCTCTTCACTTTCCAAAGAAAAATCAAAGTAATACTTCATTAGGGATTTTACTAATCAGACATAAACAAGCTTTGGTGTAGTAAAATAGAATGGTTACTTTTTTTAGCAGGCTAATTTCAGATAATCACATTTTTTGTAAAACAAAGACTATTTAGTTTATAATTAAATTTATTACAGTATGATTATCTTCATTTTTTAAAACTTCCCTTTTCAAATGTAGAGAGAGATTTGGGTTTATCATATGAAATCAATAAAGATTAGACTGCACGCTATTAAAAATTGCATTGGAAGTGTAGCAAGTAGAAATTTCAGGCTTTTTAAACATTGGCAATGTATGTCTGGGATAGTTATCAACAGGAGACATTTTGTCATTGTAGCATCTCCATTTGATGCAGTAAAACATGTTTTATATTATTATGGTATAGTTTTAAATAACTATTACATGATTTGTTTTATTAGTATTTGTATCCAGAAATGAAAAGTGATATATCTGCACCATTTATCATTGCTTTTATCTCCAATATAGAAGAAAGGAGAAATTTTCTGTCAATGAAAGCAATTAATGGAATAGTTTGCCTTCTGGAGTTGTGGGCGCTCCATCACTGGACGTTTTTAAACATACACCGGACAAGCACTTAACTGGGATGGTGCTAGAATATTCATGACTGGGAGAGCCAGTGGTAACAAAGTCGGCCAATAAATAGGCATAGCAACTCAGTCAGCCAATAGGAGTTAACTTCTGAGTCTGTGCAGAGAATCGAAACTAGAACTTAAGCTTAAGGCTGGGTGTGGCTCCAATCTCCACTCTGTATTCTTCCACTTTGAACACTGCTGTAATGAAGCCAGCTCCTGCTTGTGTTTACTTGAAGAAATACTCTGCTTAATGATATTGTAAATATATATATATTATGTTTATTAAGAAATTATTGGATCCAGCTGAATCAGTCATCTGTGTGCTCTTCTGGTTTTGATTTTGCAATGAACTCTAATAGATGGTATAGTTTCCTGCCTTGAACAGGGGGTGAGACTAGAACAGGGGTGTCAAACTGAAGCATGGTGGGATGCTTAGATAGGTCCCATGGGGCTGCCCTGGAAACAGTGAAGGACCAATCCACAGTGCCTGTGCTCAGGGAGCTCCATTTTCACTGGCAGGGGCTGCAGGAGACTGTTGCGGCCAAAAACATAGCCTTGATGAGTGACATCGAGCTAGCCACGCCCATTCTGGCCATGCCCCCACCTCCACCCCAAGGTCAAATGCAACCCTGATGCAGTCTTGAATTAAATAAAATTTGACTAGACTCCTTGACTAGAAGATCCCTGAGGTCTCTTCTAGCCCTGTGATTCTTTGTTTGCATAAAAAGGGAATAGATTGCACATATGCTAGAATGGTGCTTTTTCACAGTAAGCAAGGATAAGCCAGGTTTCTTGGTTTATATATAAATGTGTTATGTATACAGAATTAGCTTTCACATAACATGAAATTAATAATTTTAACAGCTGTTTTCCCCCTGATTGGTTAGTTAGTTTGGGCTTATCTACAATATATTTAAATCCTTCATAGAAATTATAGCTAGCAACCCCCAAAATATTTGTACAGTATAAAGGCAAGTTAGCTGAGACTTCAACTATGGGTAGTTCAATCATGTTCCCCTGCTAACCTCATTATGATTAGTCAATGTGTCAAGAATGTAGAACTGGTAGTGCATTCCAAGCATTGACCACTATGTTGCTGAAGTCGTATTTTCTGCAATCAAGTTTGGAGTGGTTTACCTTAAATTTGTATCTTTTGTGTGGTCATGTATGTTGTGGTTGAAGCTGAAGTAGTCATTGATGAATAGGACATTATAGCAGATAATTTTATGTGCTACACCTAGGTCAGACCTAAAGTGGTGTACAGTGGAACCTCAAGATACGAACCTAATTGGTTCCAGGGGGAGGTTCGTAACACGAAAGGTTAGTAAGACGAAACATTGTTTCCCATAGGAAACAATGTAAAGTCAATTAATCCGTGCAACCCAAAAAAAAACCCCGCAAAAAAACCGCTGCCGCCCGGCTGTGACCTTTTAAAACAGCCGCGCGGCTTCCCAGCCATCTCCCGAAGCCAAACGCCAAACCCAAACTTCCGCGTTTGGCGTTTGGAGGCTGCTGGAAAGCCCTGCCACTCGGCTGTCACCTTTTAAAACAGCCGCGCGGCTTCCCAGCAGCCTCCGAACGGTTCAGAAAAAATTGCCTCTTCTTATGAACTTTTTTCGTGATACGAACGCCAAACCCGAACTTCCGGGTTTGGCGTTCGGAGGCTGCTGGAAAGCCACACGGCTGTTTTAAAAGGTGATAGCCAGGCTGGGGGGCTTCCCAGGAGCCTCCGAACGCCAAACCCGGAAGTTCGGGTTTGGCGATCGTAACACGAAAAAAGTTCGTAAGAAGAGGCAAATTTTTTCTGAACCCCGGGTTCGTATCTTGAGTTGTTCGTAAGACGAGAGGTTCGTATCTTGAGGTACCACTGTAGTTCTAAATTGTCTAAGCCCAAAATTTCAAGTCTGCTGGCATAAGATATTTTGTTATAAATAGAGAAGTGGAGAACTCTGAAGTGAAATATCTCTGGACATTCCTAATTAATGTCCAATTTGTAGTTCAGCTTTCAAACATATGAGCTATATTCAAGAATTGGTTTAGCAAATGTTTTTTATGGTCTAGTTAAAAGTGAAATATTACCAGCGGAGAAACTACACAAAATTAGGTTAACAACTCAATGCTTTTTTGGCAATGTTATTACAGTGGGCTCTGGCACTTAGATCATTAGGATGGTCCACAAGATTGTGTTCATCCTGCTTGTATTTTGTGTTCTGATTTTTTTTGTCAATGTGAAAGACGGAGCATTTGTTGGTTGAGATTTGAAGTTGCCACTTTTTTGACGATTCTGACACATAGGCAAGGTCTTTTTAAGGGTAGCAGCATTGTCAGTACTGTTGAATAGATTTACATCATCAGCGAAGAGAACACAGTTGCTTTTAGGTTCGAAAAGGTCATTCATGTAAAGTATAAAAAGTGTTGGTCCTAAAATAATTTAAAAAAAGAATGGATCCTAGATCACCCACTGAGTTGATGTGAATCAAGATCTCCCCAGTGTAGTCTGTCTATTTATTTATTTATTTTATTATTTATTTCTTCATTAGATTTGTATACCGCCCCTCTCCGTAGACTCGTAGACTATACTACAAGACTGGTTTAAATCATTGATAATGTTGTGGTTAGCTCTGGCCCTGCTCCTGCCCCAAGGACTGTGGATGTGGGGGAGAGATCCACATGCTGCAGGCCTGTTTTGCCCCCGGTGGAATCTGCTGATGAAGACTCCTCTGACCAAGAAGTCATGAGTGACAGGGAGGAGGAGAGTGTGGCAGACAGCTCAGAAGGAGATCAATTATCTAGCTCCTCCTTGGATTCAGAACAAGAGTTAATGATACAGCCACGCATGCAGAGAGCAATGCATAGGCAACAACAACTGAGAGATTATTATCAAAGAAAATGAGGCCACCTGTGGTTGGGTGGGGCTGTGGTAATTAGTGAGGCTGCTATAAAGAGCAGCCTGTGGGTTTGGCCATTGTGGAGGATTATCTGATCATTGTGTTTCGTGACTGCTTTACTGACTTTGACTTTTTGTGTGCTGATTTTTCCCCGCTTTGAAACTAAACCAGAGCAAAGTGTGTGTCACTTTGTGAAAGAAGAGGAACTGTGAATTGCCTCACAGCTGTAAGCTAAGTATCACAGAACTGATAAGGGACTTGTACAAATTACCAGTTTGTTTGGAGACGAGTGCTCTTTGCTATCCCAAAAGAGGGCTTGGTTTAAGTGAATTTTCATTATAAAGAACATTGTTTTGAATTTTCAAACGTGTGTGTGTCTGAAATTTGTACCTGTGAATTTTTGGGAGGATTCTACCAGAGAGCCCGACAGAACAGATAATGTCTCTCTTCCATTTGTTAAGTGGGATTCTTGGTGATCAAAGCCAATAGGGAAATGAATCAGATACACATTCAATACAGATAACATTCTAGTGAAGGATAATTGTACTGCAGTGCAATTGAAAAAGGATAATTAACTAATATGTGAGAGGATTGAGAATTGGAGAAGTGCGTTTGCTTACCATTAGTTGTAGACATGAGCTGTAGAAACCTTTTGAGATAGTTGCTTATTATGGATGGAATGTATTGTGTTACTGTACTCTTTATTTATGAAACAATTCACATAAGAAGCTGTCTTGTGTTTTATTTTTTTCAGATTGGTATTCTCTATTTTTCCACACTTCTATGACATCCTAAGGAAAGACTTTATCAGAGAAGATTCAGTAACGGTTCTTGTATCATTACAAAGAGGAAATTATGCCCTTGAGAAAAATTACTGGTGAATTTTTCCTTCTCCTGTAGTAATTCAGAACAGTAGTCCAAACAGTTTCACTCCCTACAATTAAGGGGAGAATGTCGTCTAGCTCCAGTTTCTTTCATTGTTATAGTATCAAATAATTGGATAATTAAATTGATATGATTTATTTATCAATCCCCTACCCCAAAATAAATAAGTAATACCCTTCAATTTTAATACTTTTGTAAATAAGTTGTCAGAGGAATGCGGCTTTGATACACTGAAAAAAACCCTTTCACATTATTCTGACATAGATTTTTCCGTGCAAGTTATCAGCTAAAGTCATTATGAAAATCAAGTTACCAAAGGGGTTGATACCCAATAAACTGAATGCTGCTACAAATTTGGTTTATCCCTAGGCACATCTGCTCCATAAAACTTAACTCATCCATTCCAACCATTTATTTAAACAATGTTACTTTATAGCAGTGATAGCAAACCTTTTTTTGCTTAGGTGCCAAAAGGGCATACATGAATACATGTCCATACCCATAATGCAATGCCTTTCCCCTCGCATGTGTAAACAACCTCCTCCCTCCTCCCCTGTACTGTCCCCTGCGGGTGTGCGCAGGGCTCATTGAAGCCTCTGGACTTTTGGTAGGCCTGTTGGGCTGTTATTCACCCTCCCCAGACTTCCGGAAAACCTCCAAAAGCCTAAGGTGTGTGTGTATGTAAAAAAACGGCCCAAAGACCCAACCAGAAGTTAGAAAATGAACTTTCAGTTGGGCCTTTGGCCTTTTTCACCACCCACAGGCTCCGAAGGCTTTCCTGAAGCCCAGGGAAGACAAAATGACTTCTCCCTCCGACTGGAAGGCTGAAAATCCCCTCAGGTATGGCTTCATGTTCCACCTGTGCCATAGGTTTGCCATCACTGCTTTATAGTTGTGTGTCCTGAGGAGAAAAGAGCTACTTTTCTCCTCAGGACACACACGTTTTTCTCACACAGCCTCTTCCAGAGACCAAATGTCTTTTTTTAGTTCTCCAAGCAAAGTAAGTTTGAGTCGGATGACAGAAATACCATATTGACATGTGAAGAAAAGACTACTTGCTCATTAAAAGGAGAAAATATAAATATTTTGATATCTTCCTTTACCCAAGATTTGGAAAAATCTCCTCACATTTTTGCATTGGGCAGATTTCTATGTAGGCTTTCTGCCTACACATTGAGCTTAGATATTTTATGTGTGCCAGTTATCATTTTAGCTGATGTGCAAATCATCTCCATTCTAATTGGAGACTCTTCCTCTGGCATTTCAGAGAGCAGGATATGTTGTTATTGCTTGTGATTGATCTTCCGTAGTATCGGGATGTTGTAATCATAGGTTTTTAGGCACTGAACATTGGAATGGAATATTGCTGAAGAGTTATGTTTTAGCCTAATTGGGTGCTGAATAAAACCTTATTCTTCCTCTATGAAGGGGCAGCAAAGTCCAGGCTGAGTAAGCAAGCTGCAGAATCCATGACCATGTGGAAAATAATTAACTTGATATACAGCATGAAGAAAACCTATAGCTAACTTCCATATAAGGAAATATATGCCTTACTCTCATTCCTTTGCTAATCACCAGTAAACACACAATGCAGGAAAAGGCAAAGAATGGAGCTTCCGTTAATTATCTATAGGGAAGTCACGAGGAGGTTGCCTTATACAGTGCATGAGTGAATGGTAGTTGGAGGATGGCTTAATGTATGTGGCGTTCGCGAATTGGTTATTCTGTACCACATGTCAGGAGAAGTGAAATACAATAAAAGGAGCGATCTTGATTCAACCAAGGTCGTCTCATTGAGAAAATTTTATCTGTTGCTTCATTTTGATGTGGCAATCATGGCATTCTGTGCCTCCCTAGAGGTCGACCCACTGGGGGAGGGCTGTTTGCCTTTATCGGGATCCATAGGCTGAAAGTTTCATTAGTTAAACCTCAAAATTATGCATACCTCCTCAAGGAAAGGTAGGAAAAACTGGAACCAGCAGCACCTTTTCTCTATAACATGAAGCTGTCCTACTCACTCACATGCACATGTAATGGTGGTTCAGTAGGTTTATTAATGTTACCCAGTAATTCCCTTCACCAAAAATCTAGAACTGTTTCAATTAAATCCAGTCAAAAACAGAACAAGCCCAGAACAAACACAGAGCAATGGCCAATGAGTCCATGAGGCACTTGAATGTTTCCCAATCAAGATAAATCTACCAGGCAAAATTAAATCCATAACACACGTGGATTCACAAGGCCAGAAAAGTCCAGTGTTCACAAGGCACAATCTAAAGTCAAGACAGGAGTCACAACAACCTGAAACCACACAGTTAGGAAATGAACATATTGTTCCAGCAACATCTTCATATGTTTGCTTTGCTAAATAGCCAATTTCTGATGCGACCCAAGGCAATTGGAATAATCTTAGCTGGTCCTGCTTTTTCTCTGCCCTACACATTTTGGATCAGGTGAGGAAGGCAGTTCCTCTTCATCACTAACCAGTTGCAGTTGTGTGTTTTCCCCACCTGAAGCCTCAGGCTGTCCTGCTGCAGCTGTGCTCTGGCTAAATCACTTTCAGCTGGCTTCCCAGAGTCATTGACCAACTCCCACCTTGATGGCAAAAAGAATCAGAATACAAAATGCAAACTTGGAAGAAACAAACTTGTAGATGACCCTCACTCTGTCAAAGACCTTGGAGTACTCATATCCAATGACCTAAGTGCTAGAGCATTGCCAAAAAAACACTAAGAGTTGTTAATCTAAACTTAGGTAGCTTCTTTTCTGGCAGCATTGCATTGCTAACCAGAGCATACAAAACATACCTTAGACCAATTGTAGAATACAGCTCACCTGTCTGGAACCCACATTGCATATCAAACATTAATATAATCAAGAGAGTCCAGAAATATTTCACAGAGTCCTTCACTCCTCCACTCGCAACAGAATATCGTATTCCACCAGATTTAAAATAGTGCAATTAGACAATTTATAACTACATCGCCTCCAATCTGATCTAACTGTAGTTCATAAAATCATATACCAAAATGTCCTTCCTATTAATGACTACTTCACCTTCAACCTCAGCAATACACGAGCACATAATAGATTTAAACTAAATGCAAATGCTCTAAACACAGCTTCAGAAAATATGACTTCAGCAATAGAGTGATCAATGCACTACTTGACTCTGTGATTTCTTCCCCAAATCCCCAAAACTTTAACCTTAGATTGTCTATAGTTGACATCTCCCCATTTCTAAGAGGTCTTTGAGGGGCGTGCATAAGCACACCATTGTGCTTACTGTCCCTGTTCTTTTTTTATCATTACTTTTTACTTATGTTTATACAAACTACTATCCTATACACAGTGGTGGGCTAAGAGCCAGAACGCTAAATTGCGCTCACCACCGTGGTTCATAAGTGCTTGCGGGGTCATGCGATTTTTCTTCTCATAGCTGTGATTACCATATTTCAAAATTACTGTCTGCAATTTATATTAAAAAGAAACATATAAACAGGAAGTAAATATGACTTCTTTGTACAGTTGGTACCTATTAACATGGCATCTGATCTTAATCGAAGAAAATAAACACAACCAGATATGTGCATATTGTCTAACCTTTGAAAGTAAAACAAATTCCCAGCATCAGGCTCTAATAACCATTCATGTCTCTGTGGGCCACATTGCTTGCAGCCAAGGAAATGCCTGGCTAACACAAACATGTCCAACACATCATGAATGATGATCAAGGAAGCTGCTGAAGAATAAAACACACACAGAGAGAAAGAACATTTCAGGATATGGTAGAATATTTTTCCAGTGATGAACAGCTTCATATCTACACCTAAAACTGAGATGGGTAAGCAGGGTCCCTTATCCATTTACTTCATGCTGCCCTGCATTTGCATGAAGGATTTAGAGGACTATAATTCATTTATCAACCTCCTACCTTGGTTTGCTTTGAGCAGTCATATTCCCACTTAGGTAGTTTATAAATCCAAAATATTATGCAAGCTAGATATCTTGCCAAACTCTCTAGCAACAATAGTACATAATTGATTTGTCTGGTCATAGTAGCTTTTTTTTTAAAAAAAAAAACACATTAAATGTATTGCTATTGTATGTTAAATCACAAAATGTTGAATATTCTCTTTGGATATTTGCACATAAATCCCAATGAAATCGGTTAGAGTCATTCTAATGTCAAGCAACATCCCTCAGGACTCTTTAATTTCAAACTTTCTCAAACATTCAGTACAAAAAATGTTGTGGACCTGATATTTTGTGATTTTTTTGGGGTGGTGGGGTGGTGAAATCTTATTGCAATAGGAAACCTTTAAATTGGTTTTCAGAAATGTCTATGTAAAGTTGAGAAAACATGAGACACTGTATAATCCATGATTCTGCAGGGGAATTAGAACAAATCAACATTTTTAAACAATATGTTCATTTCCTAACTATGTGGTTTCTGGTTGTTGTGACTCCTGCCTTGACTTTGCATTGTGCCTTGTGAACTCTGGACTTTTCATTGTTACCCTCTGCTATGAATGTTTCCAAATCTATCTTTGTAGATTTTTTTCATTGCTTTACTTGCTTCAAATGTTTCTTTTCAGACCTAACCAGGTTCTTTTAATGTTCCCAAGCTCTTTCATTGTTACTCTCTGCGAAGAATGTTTTCCAATAATGTTTTCCAAACCTTGTCTTTCCATTGCTTTACTTGCTCCGAATGTTTCTTTCCAACCCTAACCAGGTGCTAACAATGTTCCTAGCTCTTACCAGCTTGCAGGCTCTTTAATTGTTACTCTCTGCAAAGAATGTTTTTCAAGCCCTAAATCTTTGCAGGGTTTTTTCCATTGCTCTACTTGCTCCAACTGTTTCTTTCCAGGTGCTAATTATGTTCCCAGCTCTTACTGGATTGGCAGCTCTTTCATTGTTACTCTCTTTGAATAAGGTTATTTTAAAGCCCTAACCAGGGGATAAAATAATGTGCTGAAGCTGACCAGGCTAAGGACACTAGCCAGAAGAATACCTGGTAAGCAGATTATTGTCCCTATTTTCCTCCCCCAAAACTAAGGTGCGTCTTATACCCCGGTGCGTCTTATACTCTGAAAAATATGGTATATAGGGAATACATTGTACATTCAAGTAGAAGGGAACAGCTTCCTGACAGGGTACTTCAATTAGTGTAAGATTTGATGGCCTTAATACCCTAATCCTAACTCTTTCCAAATTTTGGATTCTTTGAACTAGAACAATATCAGAATAAACAACTGAAAGTTTTTATCCCAATATAGAAACATAGAAACATAGAAGTCTGACGGCAGAAAAAGACCTCCTGGTCCATCTAGTCTGCCCTTATACTATTTTCTGTATTTTATCTTAGGATGGATATATGTTTATCCCAGGCATGTTTAAATTCAGTTACTGTGGATTTATCTACCACGTCTGCTGGAGGTTTGTTCCAAAGATCTACTACTCTTTCAGTAAAATAATATTTTCTCATGTTGCTTTTGATCTTTCCCCCAACTAACTTCAGATTGTGTCCCCTTGTTCTTGTGTTCACTTTCCTATTAAAAACACTTCCCTCCTGGACCTTATTTAACCCTTTAATATATTTAAATGTTTCGATCATGTCCCCCCTTTTCCTTCTGTCCTCCAGACTCTACACAATATATTAGAAAATCTCAAAGCCAGAGAAAGCTTTAACATAAGATGCAATTCTGTAATGAGACAAAAGAAAATAAGTCTCCTTCTTAAAGGAAAGTGAAATCCCATACTTATCCCACCCTATTTCCCTTCTTTCTATTGTGTTTCCTTTTTTCAAGGCCTGACTTTGGTCCCAGATGTTTCTTGTTCCTGCTGGGAAGAGTAATAATCAATGGCACATGGATTTCTAGCTTTGGTGTCTGGCAGCTCTGTTATCGCTAGTGGGATACAGATTCTCCCAGTTCTTCCTTCTGTAGTTTTCCGGAAAGGATCCCGACAGGCTCCATATGGGCCACATGTGCCTCGAAATATCTTCTTTTCCCAAACGCATTTACGAAAGGACATTTTGCAGTTACTTTCTTCTTCACTGAAGTCTCCAAACATTTGTAGATGCCTTCAAATCGAGCAGTTTTGCCCTTAATTTGAAGGGCCATTCAAAGCATTGAAATAATCTATTAATAAACTTACATTTTGATCTGTATTCACAGGTAACTGTTCTGTCTGGGTCACTCCGGAAGCTATGACCAACCCCAAAAGATAAGCCAGACACACCGGTTGAATCCAAACACAGTTTTATAATGGTAAAGAGAAAAGAAGCCAACAGAAAATGTCCTTACAAGTCAGGAAAGCACTGGAACTCCAAATAGATACACGAAGGCAATTGTTCATACAAAAACACAGGATCCTTGATAACAAACGAGGCTGTTGCTAACAGGCACAAACCTCCCATGGGTCTTCAAGACTGCTGGGCCACGAGCCAGGAACAAAACGCTGAGAGAAAAGGCAGATAACTCCAACTCCACTGTGATAACACTCCACGCTGCTGGAATGGTTCTCATGCCTTATAAACCCTTCCCTGCTAATGAGGACCACACCCAAGCCCTGGTGTTCTTCATTCAACGCTGATAATATCTATTCAGTTGCTGCCTACTTTGATCGATGCGTCTCTGTCGCATATTAATGATAGCTTGTGCCTCATCATCCAATGACTCCAGAGACTCCAAGCGACTTGCTTGAGAGAGCCCCTCCCCAGGGCTCCCAGGCGCCTCTTCCTCGTCACTTTCCAGTTTGTTATCTCCCCAGTCTGGCTGCCAAGAACTCTCCTCTTCGCTCTCAGCCTCCCCCGGGCATGGAGTCAGCAGAGACGCAGCTGGTCTTTGATCTTGCTCAGACTGTACCACAACAGTAACTAAGACCTCATTTAATAGTGTTGCTCTTTTTTCTTGTGTTATTATTGATCAGTTCACAGCTACCCATTCTTATTGGGCTTGCCAATAAAGCCATAGACCACAAATTGAAAGTGTACTTAGATTCTTTAGAAAGGTGAAGATATTCTCATGTTTTTCTCATGAAATTGTACACCCAAGGTCTTGGTTTTGTGTGTGTGTGTGTTTATATATCTCACATGACTCAACTGGCACCATTAAACTTCATACCGTACATTAAAGCTAAATTCCCATGTTAAAATTGAACAATTCAATTGTATGTGGGTTAATGTACATTTCAGGGCTACTTTTTTTTGTTATTTCAAACACAACACAATAATCTTCCATCAAACCTTGATATGTTGTAAGAGGCAAGTCAACAGTTAAAGCCCTTCATGGCATCGGACCAGAATATCTCCGGGACCGCCTTCTGCCACACGAATCCCAACGACTGGTTAGGTCCCACAGAGTTGGCCTTCTCCGGGTCCCATCGACTAAACAATGTTGTTGGCGGGACCCAGGAGAAGAGCCTTCTCTGTGGCGGCCCCGACCCTCTGGAACCAGCTCCCCCTAGAGATCAGAACTGCCCCTACCCTCCTTGCCTTTCGTAAAGGTCTTAAGACCCATCTCTGCTGTCAGGCATGGGGGAACTGAGACATCTCCCCCGGGCCTATACAGTTTATACATGGTATGCTTGTATGTATGCTTGCTTTTAATAATGGGGTTTTTAGCATTTTTTTAATTATTAGATTTGTTCTTACATTGTCTTTTTTATTGCTGTGAGCCGCCCCGAGTCTACAGAGAGGGGAGGCATACAAATCTAATAAATAAAATAAATAAAATAAAATAAAGAGAAAAGTTAATGGGGAAAATGTAACTGTATGCTGTGGAAGTTGGTGATGGGACTGCAGATTATTCTGGAGTTCATTCTTGTATGGCCATATAATTGTAAGCATCCTATTGCTTATCACTGCACTGTTTTTTTTCTTGTCCTCTTGAGCTAGTCTTCAAAAATGGAATTCCTAGTGACAGTGTAAATGTTGCTGTGGAAATGGTAGCAATTAGGTACTGTGATACACAAAGTGCTTTTAATAACCACCTGGGGACTTGCTTCTCAATTCAGCAACATAGGTGGTTTGATTTGCCATCATTGTGGGCATGCTATTTTTTAAAAAAATCCCTTTTGTGGAAATGTAATCTATTTTCAGCATAAAACTTTTAAGACAGTGGACTTCAAGTCCCAGAGTTGCATGCGTGAGTTGGGAGTGGAAGTTCACACCGCATCTGGGATTTGGTTGGTGGCACCGAAATATGGAGATAAAAATTTGTACTCCCAGAGGAGAAAACACGTAGCTCAAGGTTGAATTGTTCTCTTGAAGTAGTTACCTACCCCCGGTAATGAAACATTCCCATGAAAACAACCAACCACAAACAGCACCAAGGTCTCCAAGATAAAAATTTGTGCCAATAGAATGAAAGGGATGTCAACTGCAAATCATCTACAGGGATCCTCAAACTTGGCAACTTGAAGACTTCTGGATTTAAGCTCCCATAATTCTCCAGCATAGTGTAGATGACTAGAGAATTATGGGAGTTGAAGTCCACAAGTCTTTAAAGTTGCCAAGTTTGAAGATCTTATGATTCTTGACAAATTTATCTTTTCTTTTGTGAACACTGAGATAATATGCACCAAGACACAATGCAAAAAGGATGTTGGCACTCTAGAAAAAGTGCAGAGAAGAGTGACAAAGATGAATAGGGGACCAGAGGCTAAAACATATGAAGAACTGGGCATGGCTAGTTTAACAAAAAGAAGGACCAGGGGAGACATGATAGCAGTGTTCCAATATCTCAGGAGTTGCCACAAAGAAGAAGGAGTCAACCTATTCTCCAAAGCACATGAAGGTAGAACAAGTACCCATGGGTGGAAGCTGAACAAGAAGAGCAGCAACTTAGAACTAAGGAGATGTTTCCTGACAGAACATTTAAATAGTGGAACAAATTGCTTCCAGAAGTTGTGAATGCTCCAACACTGGAAGTTTTTAAGATGTTCAATAATCATCTGTCTGAAGTAGTGTAGGGTTTCCTGCCTAAGCAGGGGGTTGGACTAGAAGACCTCCAAGATCCCTTCCAACTCTGTTGTATTAAGACAAATTCCTTGTGCGGCCAATGACACTTGGGCAATAAAATTCTATTCTATTCTATTCTATTCTGCTATTGTGCTTTAACACATGCCAGAGGAAAGGAAGTTAAAACTCGGATAAGACTCTGACCGTGTGCTTGCCACAGACAAACAGGACCTGTGATGCCTCCTCTGTGTTGTGATTCCGTCTGAGGCCCCTCAGGGAACGGCTGATCCTCTCCCGGCTTCCTGCTCAGAGGGGGAGGATGAGGAACAGGAGGTTCAGGCAGACGGGGAGGAGGAATCTCAGGCTGAGGGAGAGGGAGAACAGCCAGAGTCCCCCGAGAGGGAGCTCTCCCCAGCAAGCAGCCTGGATTCCTTAGATGAAAATGCACAAGCAATAATCAATCTCCGGCAGAGAAGAGCAACACAACGAAGGGGACAATTAGCCAGGTACTTTCAGCACTAAACAGGCAACAGCTGGGTTTGGGTGTGGTGCTCTCTGGAAAGGCTGAAAAGGCAGACCCACCCTTCCTGGCTTGTGGAGTATTATCTTTGGGAGTCCTGGGACCTGGCTGTGATCTTTGGCATCTTGGAATTCTGGTTTGTGACTTTGAATACTGAAACCTTGGGGGGGAAAGGTGTGGGTCTTATTCTCTACAGTGGTGGGTGTGCCAGCAAGAAGTCTGCTGTATTGTCTGGCCATCAGGACTCTGCTGTGAAGTCTCATAGACTGCCTGTTGGGAAGAACAGGTTTTTCTCTGTGTTTATTTTTCAAACTATAAAGTGCTTTTGATTTTACCAGCGTGTCTGGCTGCTTTTTCCAGTTGGTGTTGAAGTCTGGGGGCACCCAGACAGAACACTATGGCTCTGCTTCTTGAAGTATCATTAAATTGATGCTGTCTTTTCTGAATTCCCTTTTCACCAGAACTAGAATACAGAAGCCTTGCCAAAGTTTTCAGATGTCATTGTGTCTATACTGTATGCCCCCACCCTTTGTTATTACACAATATTCACTGATAGAACACTGACATGTTTTAATATAAAACATCCCTGGATGTTGACTTACTTCCCCTTGATGGTGGTCTTTAAAACGATGGCTTTATTTTGTAAAATGTTTATGATGTTCTGAATCTACAATGGGATTTTCACCAACATACTATGAAGCAAATGAAAAAAAGGAATTCAAATAATACTGGAGCACTAAAAATCATAAAAGTATACAAGCTTCTTTTCATCTGAAAGAGAGAATATCTGACAATGCAGACATGATATATCTTGGTAGACATACAATTAAAATGGGAAGACATTAATTAAAATGTTCTTTACATGGGGTGGCACTTCTCCTGTCTTCATGTACACTGAATATTTCTAGGGTAAAATGCAATTTGAATGATGTTTTTGTCCAAGATGTGGCCTAATTTATAATTATTCATGGACATTTTTAATTTCAACGTTAATTCCATAACTAAGAGTTACAGATACAATTATTTCTTATAAGTCAGACATGGTGACCTCATCTGGTATAAAAATGAATGCATTTTTATTCTGAACAATTAAACCCCAAATAAAGCAGAGGTGATTTCAGAGTATTACTGAGTCTTTCTCTAATTAAAGATACTGCATATGTTTACATCAAAGTTCTCCAAGCTAAATACCTTCCAGATGCTTGAACCAATGTCTGAGAATTCCTATGGAAGTTTGCATTGATTTTTCTAGTCTTGAGAAAGCAGGTACCAATTTTCTCTCCTTAAGATCAAGTATGCTGGGAAAAATAGTGTTATCACATCATTGTCTTCAACATGACTTGTGAAGAAAACAAAAGCCTTTCTCTTGGCTTATGATCTTTTCCTGGATGTTTTAGCCCAGGGATCCCCAAACTTGGCAACTTTAAGACTCGTGGATTTCAACTCTGCTAAAAGAGAGATCTTCAAACTTGGCAACATTAAGACTTGTGGACTTCAACTCCCAGAATTCTCCAGCCATCTATGTCCACAAGTCAAAGTTGGCAAGTTTGAAGACCTCTATTTTAGCCTAACACCCTTGAGAGTCCAAAAGGTGCCCCGAAGAGGCAATTGGACTTCCTAGTTCATCTTTCAAGATAATTAACTTCTCACTCAAGAAGCTTATTCATCTCTGACTGGATGATGGGGAAGGATTTATATCCCTTATAGACAGCCGTTCATTAGCATTCTTGTAGAGAATCTTTGAGGCCACCTAGAGGTTTATCTATGTCATCAGGGTCACCTGAGCAGTTCAAACAGGTGTGGAGACTCCTGGGAGAACAAACTCATCAGGCTAAGATTCAACAATCCATCTGCATTTAAAAGACAAAGGCCACTCTTTTGAAGACCACATTTTGGACAGAGTGGACCACTGGTTTGAAAGAGGGGTCAAACAGGCCAGCTACGTCAAAACTGAACAGCCCTCTCTCAACAGAGGGGGAAGGAGGTGACATCACCTATCTCTAGTCTTCAGCACAGTCCTTTCAACATAGTTTCAAGAAGGCTCCCCACCTGTTTGCACCACTCAGGTGACACAGATAGCTCAATGACTCTAAAAGAATGCAAATGACCAGCTGTTTGCAAGGAGTATAAATCCTTCCGTTCCTCATCATCCAATCAGAGCTGAAGAAGCTTCTTGGATGACAAGTGAAATGTCTTCAAAGAAAAACCAGAAAGTCCAGTTGCCTCTTGAAAAAGATAAAGCACATTTGGGACTGTTGGAGTAATGTTTTGCAGAAGCTAGCCCACTCAGGTAGCCACAGCAGCTAACCAGCCAGCCTCAGACCAGGATATCAGGACCCTTTGTCTTGAAGATAATTGAAGACACATACTGCAGAGTTTCTTAGGAAAATATTGACTTCTGTAGCAAACCTACCCTAACTATTTATACTGTAGCAATCTCTCTAGCAGTTACCATACAAAGTACTCACAATTCTCTATCTACAATATTAAGCTACAAAACTTTAGCCATGCCAAGCCCACACTAATTCACAAGCCACTCTAAACCATACTAAACCACAATACCGCCAAGCCACAAGCCACGCCTATGCCAAGGTGCATTATGTATATATACTTTTGTCAGCCAATCAGATTACATTACAATCTGCATATTCACCATGACTAAACATGGCTGAAGTCATTACAATTCTTCTCTCTGCAAATTGGAATATTGCACCAGGCAGGCCCCAATCCTGACAGGGACAACCATGATCTGGATGACTGAAAATCTCCATAGGCAACAAAACACAAAAACACAAATTTCCTGTGATATTTGAGATGCTTACAGAGCAAACAAAATCCCTCTTCTCCAGAGAGAGCCATGCAAACATTGGATATCTCTTTGGGTGTTGGACAGCTGGTGTGGCTCATCAGCAACTCCAGGTGTGATTCAATCAGCCAAAGGATGTCTGAAAAATCCTTACTGTAACTACAGTAAAGGACGCTGGGAAAACATACTTGGCTACTGCTGCTTTCATTCTTTTATTAATGCTTGGCCTGGCTTTGGTTTGTCCTGATTTAAAACACCTGGCCTGATGTGGGATACAGATGTTTGTTCAGTTGCCCAGGAACCAACATTTGTTCTCTTTTACAGTCTGCTTGGTGACCTTGGGGAATTTTTTAAAGCTGTTGTTTAACAAAGTCTTCATTTCTTTTCTCACTCTCAGTTTCCCAGCTCAAAGTCTGACAGATTAAGTGTCGGGGCAAATAGAGATGAAAATCTGAATTTTCAGATTTCCCTCTAGGCCAAAATTAATTGGAAACAACTTGGTCTAGGGTTTTACAGTGCATCATGTATGTATGTATGTATGTATGTATGTATGTATGTATGTATGTATGTATGTATTTATTTATTTATTTATCAAAACATGTACAAGATAATAGTTATGGTATAAACATAAACAAAAGCAAAGTAGGTACAGTGGTACCTCAACCTACAAACCGGTGTTCAAGATTTTTTTTGCCTCTTCTCAAGAACCATTTCCTACTTACAAATCCGAGCCTCCAAAACTGTAACCAGAAAAGGCAGGGAGAAGCCTCCATGGGGCCTCTCTAGGAATCTCCTGGGAAGAAACGAGGCTGGAAAAGGCATAGAGAAGCCTCCATGGGGCATCTCTAGGAATTTCCTGGGAGGAAACAGGGCCAAAAAAGGTGGGGAGAAGCCTCCATGGGGCCTCTCTAGGAATCTCCTGGGAGGAAACAGAGCCTCCACTCTCCCTGTGGTTTCCCCAATTGCACACATTATTTGCTTTTACATTGATTCCTATGGGAAAATTGTTTTTTCTTACAAACCTTTCTACTTAAGAACAAGGTCACGGAATGAATTAAGTTCATAAGTAGAAGTACCACTGTATAGGTAAATTTGGACAATAAGACAGTAGGGCAGGGACAGTAGACAGATAGTGTGCTTATGCACACTTCTTACAGACCTCTTAGGAATGCAGTGACGACGACTGTAGATAGTCTAAGTTTTTGGGGTTTGGGGAAGAAACCACAGAGTCAGGTAGTACATTCAATGCATTGATAGTACAATTCTACTTGCTAGTCACAAGTAATGGAAGAAATACCAGAAAATCTAGCATTTTCCCCCCTCCTTCTGATAATGCCAAAAGTTAAATGTTGAGTCTTGGTCTGAAGTTTGGAAATATGTTATGTTTTTGAAGTGATTTTTCCAACTTTCTCTCTCTCAAGAATACATAAATCTGGTCTTAAAGACAAAATGCATTTAAATGTATTTAAAATTCATCTCTTGCCAACTTCTTGCTACATACAGTTAGTAGCTGCACAGGAAAGAGGGGACATATTATGTTTTACTTATTACTAAGGTTGCCTTTTCAGAGTTGCTATTTTAAGAAAAGCAGTAGCAATGTTAATTGCATAGTTGGGGAGACAAATTTGGAAGTAAGGAAAGAATTGTTCCTATCTCCCTTGCATTCATAAGCTGTTTCTGTTACCATGGGCAACTATTATTATTATTATTATTATTATTATTATTATTATTATTATTATTATTATTATTATTATTATTATTTAGATTTGTATGCCTCCCCTCTCCGTAGACTCGGGGTGGCTCACAACAATAACAAAGACAATGCAAGAACAAATCTAATAATTTAAAAAACACTAAAAATCCCATTATTAAAAACAAACATACACACAAACATACCATGCATAAACTGTATAGGCCTGGGGGAGATGTCTCAGTTCCCCCATGCCTGACGGCAGAGATGGGTCTTAAGAACTTTACGAAAGGCAAGGAGGGTGGGGGCGGTTCTAATCTCCGGGGGGAGCTGGTTCCAGAGGGTCGGGGCCACCACAGAGAAGGCTCTTCTCCTGGGTCCTGCCAAATGACATTGTTTAGTCGATGGGACCCGAAGAAGGCCAACTCTGTGGGACCTAACCGGTCGCTGGGATTCGTGCGGCAGAAGGCGGTCCCGGAGATATTCTGGTCCGATGCCATGAAGGGCTTTATAGGTCATAGCCAACACTTTGAATTGTGACTGGAAATTGATTGGCAACCAATGCAGACTGCGGAGTGTTGGTGTTACATGGGCATACTTTGGGAAGCCCATGATTGCTCTCGCAGCTGCATTCTGCACAATCTGAAGTTTCCGAACACTTTTCAAAGGTAGCCCCATGTAGAGAGCATTACAGTAGTCAAATCTCGAGGTGATGAGGGCATGAGTGACTGTGAGCAGTGAGTCACGGTCTAGATAGGGCCGCAACTGGTGCACCAGGCGAACCTCGGCAAACGCCCCCCTCTCCAGAGCTGAAAGGTGTTTCTCTAATGTGAGCTGTGGATCGCGGACCCTCTCTGAGGGGGTCAATAATTCCCCCCCCCCAGGGTTATGGACGGACAGATGGAATTGTCCCTGGGAGGCAGAACCCACAGCCACTCCGTCTTATCCGGGTTGAGTTTGAGTCTGTTTACACCCATCCAGATCCCAACAGCCTCCAGGCACCAGCACATCACTCATATTTACATTTTATACCTAATTGTATCCCGGATCGATACTTTTAAGAAAAGGTAAAAATTCTACCAGTTGCATAATAATTTCAACACTTTTCATTCTTCTAGCAAGTCGAAAATATTACAAAACCATTACATCTCCGAGTGGGAATTACAGGGGAAAACTCTTGCAATTCTTCAAATAACTTTATTGAACATTTTTTCCTGTACATAAAGAATAACCTGGAAAATACTCTTACAGATAATGTAGACAGGCTGGATAGCATGATGGAATACTATTCAGGCTTTTTGAATGAATGAAGGAAGAATGCACTAAAAGTGTTGCAAGAAAGAACAAATTGTTATGTTCCACATTCATGTGATTTTTCTTTCAAAGCAGCATCCGTGTAGGAACAATTAAATGTATGTTTATTGCTTGAGAAATGTAGTTTGTCCTTAACTGCTGGCAGCTGAGCCCTGCTAGTCCTTTATTCAGAGCCTTTTAAGATGAAGAATGGCTTGGAAGGGGCTGCAAAATTTTCACATGACTCTCCCCCCCCCCTGGATGAGGTCTCTCTCTCCCCTGCCAACCTGGCAAATGCAGTTTTTTGCCAGATTCTATAGAGTTTGAGATTTTTCGCACTCTCTCAAATTGCCACCTCTTTATGTTGTTGTTTCTTCCCAAAATTATCTGATGTGAATTGTAAAATTATTATTTGTAGAGGACTTTAATGAGCAAATGGATAGGGAGAAGGACTAAATTAGAACAGATACTGGACTTGCTGTTTCAGAAGCCCATGGAAGCAATGAGCAACAACAGCAAGAACCCATGGCTTGTCCACAGGGATGGCAGGTAGTCTTTGACTCACAACTATTTGTTTAGTGACTGTTCAAAATTACAACACCACTAGGGGGGAAAAAAGACTTATAAATTGATCCTCACAATTACAGCATCCCCACAATCATGTGATCACAATTTAGATGCTTGGCAACTGGCAAATAGTTGCAACATCCCAGATCATTTGACTTTCCCAGACAAGAAAGTTAATTTGGATCGTGTGTGTGTATGTGTCAGACCAGATTCACTTAATAACTGCCTTCTATCTATCTATCTATCTATCTATCTATCTATCTATCTATCTATCTATCTATCTATCTATCTATCTATCTATCTATCCATCCATCCATCCATCCATCCATCCATCTATCTATCTATCTATTTATAACTTCCATACTGCCCAATTACAAAGGACTCAGGGCGGCTTACAAATTATAATAAGATAAAAAAAGATACAAATACAATAAAACAAAGTCAAATATAGAAATCTAAAACTATAAAACCCCAGTTAAAAAACCCACAACTCAACCATCCAATCAACACATATACATACCATTCAACACGATTTGGCCATGACAGATGTCAAATTCATGGCCCCCAGGCCTGCTGGCAAAGCCATGTCTTTGGGGCCTTATGGAAGGCCAGTAGGATGGAAGCAGTACGGACTTCGGGGGGGAGTTGGGGCAACAACAGAGAAGGCCCTCCCACGCGACCCCGCCAACCTTCATTACTTTGTCGATGGGACCTGGAGGAGACCAACTCTGTGTGATCTTACTGGTCTCTGGGAGGTGTGCGGCAGGAGACGGTCCTGTAGATAGTCATGCTCTAAGCCATGTAGGTCTTTATAGGTAATAACCAACACCTTGAATTGTGACCGGAGACTAATAGGTAGCCAGTGCCGCTTGCGGAGCTTAGGTGTTATATGGGTGTATTCTGGCCCCAATAGTAGTCGTAAATTGAGAACCACCTATATCTGCTGCTGTTTGTATGGGGGAAAATAGAAACATAGAAACATAGAAGTCTGATGGCAAAAAAAGACCTCATGGTCCATCTAGTCTGCCCTTATACTATTTTCTGTGTTTTATCTTAGGATGGATATATGTTTATCCCAGGCATGTTTAAATTCAGTTACTGTGGATTTACCAACCACGTCTGCTGGAAGTTTGTTCCAAGGATCTACTACTCTTTCAGTAAAATAATATTTTCTCATGTTGCTTTTGATCTTTTCCCCAACTAACTTCAGATTGTGTCCCCTTATTCTTGTGTTCATTTTCCTATTAAAAACACTTTCCTCCTGGACTTATTTAACCCTTTAACATATTTAAATGTTTCGATCATGTCCCCACTTTTCCTTCTGTCCTCCAGACTATACAGATTGAGTTCATTAAGTCTTTCCTGATACATTTTATGCTTAAGACCTTCCCCCATTCTTGTAGCACGTCTTTGGACCCGTTCAATTTTGTCAATATCTTTTTGTAGGTGAGGTCTCCAGAACTGAACACAGTATTCCAAATGTGGTCTCACCAGCACTCTATATAGCGGGATCATAATCTCCCTCTTCCTGCTTCTTATACCTCTAGCTATGCAGCCAAGCATCCTACTTGCTTTCCCTACCGCCTGACTGCACTGTTCACCCATTTTGAGACTGTCAGAAATCACCAAATAATTATTTGTTTCCCACATCTGAGGCTCATAGGATTGCCTAACTCTGTTCATAACAATTTCTACGGATTGATTGAGAGACATATCCTATTACCAAATTAAAAAGGCTTTTAGCATGGATTGAGTTTAAATGTGCTATGCGGTTAAGCAGAGCAGATCTGTCTAGTAATTGGATGAGAAGTCATCAGAAATAGCAAGACTAAAAACCAAGATCTAGTTTTACCTGGTGCACCAGGTTCACCAAGGTGCAATTCCTAAATAATCACAAATGGATCATTCTTGCAGATCGAATACAATATACTGTATATTCACATAGAGAAAGACCAGGATAAAATTAAAAACCTGCTTTCCCACATGGTGTCACTGTTTCTCTTTCAATAAACAAAAATGGATTCTTAGTAAGGAACCAGAGGGGGTGCCATCTAAGATGACCTAAAAGCACAGACATAAAATAAAATCATTGTCTTTTTGTATTTGTGAGTCAAGCCGTGGAATATATTGTCAACGGCAAACAATCTGCCATTGAACCTATTCCCAGTTGCACCCTGATTCTGATGTTTTCAGTACATTTCACAGCTCACAGCAGACCTGAGCTTGGGTCATTCAGACAGCTGCTTTAAAGAGCTTTCCACCGGGCGTGCAGCAGGAGAGAAGCATGCCAACATCATTTGCTGAATGTCTCGGTAACAAAGCTAGTGGAGGATGCTGTCCTTGCACTCTTAATCTGGGGCAAATTAAGGGCAGACATCCTGTATTGCATAGTGGTTAAGGCATCAGGCTAAGAATTGGAAAATCTAGTGGGTTTGGGTTCTACCTAAGACCAAAAACCAGCATGGGGACTTTGGACCAGCCATTTTTCTCAGTCCTTGGAGGATAACTCCTGAAACCCTTGCCAATTAAACTTTAGGGATTTGTTCTCTGAGAATTAGACTTGGTTGGATATTGACAAAATAACAAAGTTGGAAGGGACCTTGGAGGTCTTCTAGTCAAGCTCAAGCAGTGATGGCAAAACTTTTTTTCCCAAAGGATTGTGGGCGCACACTATTGCACATGCATGAGTGCTCACACCCATAATTCAATGCCTCGGGAGACGAAAACAGCTTCCCCTGGCCGCCAGAGGCCCTCTGGAGGCCAGAAACAGCCTGTTCCCCAACTTCTGTGGGCCCAGTAGGCTCATGTTTTGCCCTCCCCAGGCTCTGAAGGTTTCCCTGGAGCCAGGGGAGGGTAAAAATGCCCTCCCCCATCCCCCTGGAGGATCTCTGGAAGCCAAAAATGCCCTCCCAGAGCTCTGTGTGAGCCAAAAATCAGCTGCCAAGCACACACATGCATATTGGAGTTGAGCTAGGGCGACCACCCATGTGCCAGCATATATGGCTCCATGTTCCACCTGTGGCACCCGTGTCATAGGTTTGCTATCGCTGCTCTATTATGATTTCAGATAAATGGTTCTTCAATCTCTTCTTAAAAACCTCCAGTGTTGGAGCACTCACAACTTCTGGAGGCAAGTCCATTGATTAATTGTTTAATCAATCAATCAATTAATTAATTAATTAATCAATTAAAAGTATCAGGCAATTTTTCCTTAGTTCTAGGCTGCTTCTCTCCTTGATTAGTTTCCATCCATTGCTTCTTGTCCTGCCCTCAGATGCTTTGGAGAATAGGTTGACCACACCCCCTGTTTGTGGCAGTCCCTCCAATACTGCAACACTGTTATCATATCTCCCTTAGTCCTTAGTCTAGACATATAAAATTCCTGCAACCATTTTTTTGTATGTTTTATCCTCTAGTCCATTCTTTTCTGCCCTCTTTCTAGAGTCTCAAACACTTTTTATATCATGGCGACCAAAACAAGATGCAATATTCCTATTGTTGTCCTAACAAGAAATTATAATGTATTAGCATTCCATGTGATCTTGATTCTATCCCTCTATTATGCAATCTAGGACTGCATTGGATTTTTTGGCTGCTGTGGCACACTGCTGGCTCATATTAAGACTCCAAGATTCCTCTCACAGTTAGTACTATTGAGTACTAAATATGCTATACCTGTGCATTTGGTTTTTCTTGTCTAAATGTAAAAGCATGGATTGGTGACTCCATGCCCAATCCCACTTGAATAGAGTAGAGTAGAGTAGAGTAGAGTAGAGTAGAGTAGAGTAGAGTAGAGTAGAGTAGTGTAGTGTAGTGTAGTGTAGGGTAGGGTAGTGTAGGGTAGGGTAGAGTAGAGTAGAGTACAGTAGCGTAGCGTAACGTAGCGTAGCATAGCATAGCATAGCATAGCATAGCATAGCATAGAATAGAATAGAATTCTTTATTGGCCAATTGTGATTGAACACACAAGGAATTTGTCATTGATGCATATGCTCTCAGTGTACATAAAAGAAAAGATACATTTGTCAAGAATCATGAGGTCCAACACTCAATGATTGTCATAGAATACAACTAAGCAATCAGGAAATTATGTAAAACAAACCACCACCAGTTACTCTTAAAGTTCAGCTAGAGCAGGGGTTCCCAAACTTGGCAACTTTAAGACTTGTAGACTTCAACTCCCAGAATTCTCCAGCCAGCTGTCTGGAGAATTCTGGGAGTTGAAGTCCACAAGTCTTAAACTTGCCAAATTTGAGCTAGGGAGAGATGGGCAAATCAGAGGCTTGGCAATTTTTATTTTTTTTTTGCAATGAAAGTTACTATAGATGCGTTGACAGTTTGACCATTATATGACATGGAACAACTTGCGTCCAGAAGTTGTGGGTGTTCCAACACTGGAAGTTTTAAAGAAGAGATTGGACAAACATTTGTCTGCAATGGTATAGGGCTTCCTGCCTAAGACAGGGGTTGAACTAGAAGACCTCCAAAGTCTCTTCCAATTCTATTATCCTGTTATTCTCATAAATATTAGGAGTGCCAAAATGACAAAGTGTGAGAGACCAAAGGAACAAGTTGCGTGTCTTGCTTGGAGCAGTTGCAATTACCTGGTGTTTTGGGGGAAAGCATCATTTACTGGAACACAAACAGAATAAAAACAGGACTTACTTTAAAAAAAAAAAATACTCTCCATCACTCATTCTGCTGCCAAGTCTCTTCTTCCCCAAGCCATGCCTTTGTGTTTGGAGAAGCTTTTGGCTTTCCAAATCCTGAAACTAGCCTCCAGGAAGGGAGATCTTCTGATCTAGGCCACCAGATGTTTGGGCCATGCCCAAGGGTGAGGAGATGGAGCATAAATGAAAGTGTGTACATCATTCCCAATGTAAAAAAAATGTTGTATCTAAGCATTACCATCTTGCAAGTGTGTAACATATGATGTTAATCAGTTAATGAGGACCTGCAGCACAGCAGTTTGGTGAGTCTAGTTTGGTGAGGTTGCCAAGATTTTTTTTTGTGTGTGTGTTATTCATTCTGATACATGAATCATACCAAGAATATGTCCTGACTCTAAAAAGGCAGAAACAATAGTACCAAAAATTCTTCCTTGTGTGGTATTGGTGGGGAGGAGAGAATAAATCAAACCCTTTCCTTAAGTTGCTCACTTCCAAACATTCATATATCTTTATAGTGCACATGCTGTAAAATATATTTAACAATTAAAATATTAAGAAGATGTCACTAGGATAATCACAGCCAAATACAGTATCAGTCGATTGGTTTTGCTAAGAACTATGCTGTATCTTAGTACCGCACCTCCCCCACAAAAAAGTCCAAAAAACCTTAAATTTTGGCCCATAATAAACATAGGTCAAATATATTACTGCTTGGGTCAAGATAAAAATAGCAGTAATGTACTCTATCATGATGCATTAAAAAGTTGCAATGGTGAAAGTGAAATTGAAAAAAAAAGTATTAACAGAACCTGCACCATGTGATCAAAGCTCCAACTCCTTTGTGGCACATGTGGATTTCATATGAGTAGGACTTTTGTGGCATTTTAAGGTCCTTCCCACAATGCCTCTGTGTTGAATTTAGTTACAGCAGTCCAATCATTAAGTAAACAGCTGCACCTTTCCCGATAACTTTCCGTGTGATTAAGGCCGGAAGATAAAATAAAATAATTTTATTTTAAATTTTAAACAAATACATAATATCCCCAAAATAGCAATAGCGCTTAGATCTATATACTACTTTGCAGTGCTTTACAGCTCTCTCTAAGTGGTTACAGAATCAGCATATTGCCCCCAACAATCTGGGTCCTGATTTTACCCATCTCAGAAGGAAGGAAGGCTGAGTCAACTTTGAGCCTGGTGAGACTTGAAGGGCCAAATTGCAGGCAGCCAGCAGTCAGCAGAAGTAGGCTGCAGTACTGCATTCTAACCACTGCGCCACTGTGGTTCATATTCCTCAAAAGGTGCACATTGCAAAACTTTTTGTCTTGTAATGTGTCAGCACTAATATTTTAATGAATATTTTTGCTTAAAAGAACATTTTATAAAGATTTTAAAAAAACAATAGAGGAATATAGAAGAAGAAATAGAAACAGATGAATGAAAGGATAAAAGAAAAAAGTATGCAAAAAAGAAAGATAGTTAAAAAAGTGCCCTTTAATCTTCGCAACAGTTACAAACCTTCTCACATTCCATATTATAGTTCCCCTCTTTCTAAACCAATCTTTTAAATCAATACAACCAGCAGTTCATTTTTATCATTTTTAAGCAAAAGATCTATAAATAGTAGTCACTCTTTTATAAAACTAATTGTAGTCCCCTCCTTAATCAAATAAGTCAATTTAACCATTTCTGCAAACTCAGCCATCTTTCCAATTCATTTTTCCATTATTGGTATTTCTCTAGTGTTCCATCTTTGTGCTTTTAATAACCTCACAGCAATTACCATGTACAAAACCAATCGATCATGAAACTTTAATAGTGGAGTATACGTAAGTCCTAAGAAGAAATGTTTCTTTTTTAAAAAAATAGTTTTTATTAAACAGTTTTATCTTTTAAAAACAACATTAAAAACAACCCACAAATACAAAAACATAGCATAACATAACATAAAGCATAGCATAGCATAGCATAGCATAGCATAGCATAACATAACATAACATAACATAACACAACACAACACAACATAACAGGTCGTTTTACAGCATTCCGTATCAGTGTACATAGTTTGATTTTGTAAATCTTACTCTCTTTAACTTATACTATTTGTATATTTTCAAGATTTTACATACATTTACATCTTAACCTCCATCATCTTATATCTCTAGTTCTAGTTGTGCCACTCTATCATCCTATTTCCAGTTGTCTTTATATATAAATAGAAATATCTGTACATATCTTTTGATTTATATTTGTCATACCTTCATCTGTTAATTTTACACTTATGTTCCAGCCAATTGTACCATTTGTTCCATATTTTATAATATTCTGTGTCCTCTTTGTCATGTATTTCCATTGTTAATTTATTCATTTAAGCATATTCTAACACTTTTTTATTATCATTGGGGCTGTTTTTGATTCCAGTTTTGAACATAAGTAATTCTGTCTGCTATCATTATATGAAGCATAATACATTGATTATTTTTGTTTATCTTTCCTTTTATAATCCCCAACAAAAACAATTCCAGTTTTAATTCTAATTTTTGTTCTATAATTTTCTTTATCGATTTTTGAATTTTTCTCCAATATTTTTTTTGCCTCTGGGCACGTAAACCATATGTGGTAGTATGTCCCTTGATCATATTTACATTTTGCTGTTATATTTGAGGACATTTTTGCCAATCTTGTTGAAGGTAGTGCCATCTCTAGAATATTTTATAAATGTTTTCTTTATATGATGCTGCATTGTAAGTTTATAATTTTGGTCCCAATTTCCCCCCAGTATTCCAATTCAATTGTGTATCCAAAGTTTTTAGCCCAAGTCATCATTACTTCTTTAACTATTTCCTCCTCCATTTTAATATTTAATAGGCAGTTGTAAATTTGGTATCATTTTATCTTCTGTTCCTGTTAAGATTTTATCCACTTCTTGCTGTTCTCTTTGAAGTCCATATTGTGCCGAATCTTTTTTATATCTAGATTGAATTTGCAGGTCTATTTTTATATCAGCGAATCCTGATTTGATTTAAGATTATCTTATTTTTATTTTATTTTATTTATTTATTTATTTATTTATTTTGTCCAATACACAATACATATTGAAGAGAATAGACATGTAGTAATATATATAAAGAAAAGGATAGAAGAAAAGATATAAAAATAAAGGAGAAGATATATGAAAGGAAGAAAAGATATATGAGATATGAGATAAAGGAGAGACAAATCTTGTTCATCCAGCAGTTCTTTACACATCACTTTCCTGTCCAAATCTAAAACATTAGGGTATATTGTTGCTTCCATGGGACATAACCATTCCGTAATTTTAATATTGTATTTTTTCTTAATTTCCAGCCAATCCTCTAATAATGCTCCATTAATAATAATGGTGGCTCTAAAAGTACTTACCGGTATGTGATTTGCATTTTCTTCCCAGATGAAAGTGTGCCAGCCAGTAGTGGGTTCCTACTAGAACGGTAAAGGACGACGCACTGATAGTAAAAGTTGAGCTGCGCGTGTAGTTTCGCTTCTCCCTGCATGCGTTTATTCACGTTCCATCGTATTTTTGCTTCTGCACATGCATAGGAAGTCAAATCTTGCAAGGGGACACGCACGAGAGAGATATTTTGGCAAATTTTGTTTGCCTTTGCGCATGCCCGGAAGCAAAAAAATTGCCAAAATCTCACACATGCATTTGTCCCCTTGCAGGATTTTCTTCTTGCACATTTATTTTTATTTATTTATTTATTTTGTCAAACAATTATAGGGTGATAATTTGTACAAATTAAACATTAGATAAGTAATGATAAAAAGTAACAAAAGAAGACAATAGGACAGGGACGGTAGGCGCAGTGGTGCGCTTATACACGCCCCTTACAGACCTCTTAGAAAGGGGGAGAGGTCAATTGTAGATAGTCTAAGGCTAAAGGTTTTGGGGTTAGGAATAGAAACCACAGAGTCAGGTAGTGCATTTCAGGCGTTGATTACTCTGTTGCTGAAGTTGTATTTTTTGCAGTCAAGTTTGGAGCAGTTGACATTTAGTTTAAATCGATTTCGTGCTCGTGTGTTGTTGCGGTTGAAGGTGAAGTAGTCGTTAACAGGTAGGACATTTTGGTATATGATTTTATGAACCATAATTAAGTTGATTGTTTTTTAATGTTAAGGGATTTTAACTTCAGTTTTACTAATATTACATTTGTACCACTGTTTATTTTAATTTTATTATTGTTGTGAGCCACCCCGAGTCCTTGGAGAGGGGCGGCATATAAATCTAATAAATTATTTATTATTATTATTATTATTATTATTATTATTATTATTATTATTATTATCCCTTTCCACCCATGCAAAATAAAGTTCCAATTGTAGTCTCGTTGTTTTGTAACTATTCTTTTCCCTACAAACTCCTGCCAAGTTTTAATTTATTTAAAGTTTACTTTATTTAAAGGTTTCAAAAATTAATTGCAGTATTGGAAAAACACGTTGCGACATCTAATCAGTGGATTTGGGTGTTGAGTATCGTGTTTTGAATACTCAAGTTATCAGCAGGAGTACATGCAGCATGACAATATAATATCACATAGATTCCATATGTAGCATCCCATTCCTTGGTATACACTCAAATGCATGATTAAGATAATAAATAAATAAAATGTGGTTTGTTTATAAGTAAAAACTCAGTAAAGATTAAATAGTAAAAAACCCCACACCATACCTGTTACCTTGTACACGATTAGACAAACAAACAAACAAAAAAGATAATAAATTCCCAAATCAAGAGACAATTATTTCAAGTCAGTATGTATATTGTCTTAATGATTCATGCAGATGCATATACAGTACAAGTCAACAAAACACCACACACAAAGAACCATTATGCAATCATAATAACATTTTCCATTCCCATCTCCACTGGCCACTTTCACTAGTAATGCAAGGATGTGAAAATATACATATAAACCCAACTGTGTGGTCCCTAAATAACAGATATTGGATGACATGTGCCTCGAAGGTATGGCAGCTTCTTCTGACCCTCCTAGATAATAATGATTACATTTTTAGGTGCCAAGGACAATTGTGTGTTCTCGTAAGAAACAGAAAACGTGATTGAAAAAGTAGGTGAAACTGTTTATGGATGCATAAAATTTTGCAATCTCTCCTAAGGTCTCTGACTTCTTGTTTTGGATGAGAAGAGAAACATTGTCAAAGAAAAACAAGAAAGTCCAGCTGCCTCTTTGGGAAAAAAAGGGGGATAATCACTTTTGGAACAACCATGACATGAATCTCCATGAATCTCCATAGACTTCTTGCAACGTTTTTTAGTCTTGCAAGATTTCACCGGTTTCTAAATTTTGAATTAAAAAATAGATATACTGTATGTGCTTTTGTGGGTACCATCTAAGGGTACATGTAATGCTGATGATTTTACGATACTGATTATGTTATATTAATGTTTTTAAATTAACTTTTTAAAAAAATTAATATTAGATTTGTACTGTCTTGTACTATTGCTATGTTGTGAGCCGCCCCGAGTCTTCGGAGAGGGGTGGCATACAAATCTAATAAGTTATTATTATTATTATTATTATTATTATTATTATTATTATTATTAAATTATAATTAATTTTTGCTGTATTTGAAAAATAAGGGAGACTAGGATAGATCTATTTTGGCCTTGTTCTGGCCTCATCAGCTAGCTATACTCTCATTGGGAGTCCGCAACTTGGGCGTCCTCCTCGATCCACAGCTCACATTAGAACAACATCTTTCAGCTGTGGCGAGGGGGGCGTTTGCCCAGGTTCGCCTGGTGCACCAGTTGCGGCCCTATCTGGACCGGGACTCATTGCTCACAGTCACTCATGCCCTCATCACCTCGAGATTCGACTACTGTAATGCTCTCTACATGGGGCTACCTTTGAAAAGTGTTCGGAAACTTCAGATCGTGCAAAATGCAGCTGCGAGAGCAGTCATGGGCCTACCTAGGTATGCCCATGTTTCACCATCACTCCGCAGTCTGCATTGGTTGCCGATCAATTTCCGGTCACAATTCAAAGTGTTGGTTATGACCTTTAAAGCCCTTCATGGCATCGGACCAGAATATCTCCGAGACCGCCTCCTGCCGCACGAATCCCAGCGACCGATTAGGTCCCACAGAGTGGGCCTTCTCCGGGTCCCGTCAACTAAACAATGTCGGTTGGCGGGCCCCAGGGGAAGAGCCTTCTCTGTGGCGGCCCCGGCCCTCTGGAACCAACTCCCCCCGGAGATTAGAACTGCCCCTACTCTTCCTGCCTTCCGTAAACTCCTTAAAACCCACCTTTGCCGTCAGGCATGGGGGAACTGAAACATCTCCCCCGGGCACGTTTAATTTATGCATGGTATGTCTGTGTGTGTGACTGTTAGCATATGGGTTTTTTTAAATATTTAAATATTTTAAATCTGCCTGATTGCTTATGATTTGTTTTTTACATGTTGTGAGCCGCCCCGAGTCTTCGGAGAGGGGCGGCATACAAATCTAAGTAATAAATAAATAAACTTGCAGCCTTTGCCTTGAAAGGCAGAGAATTAACCTCTAGGTTACAGTATCCAATCCCTTCAGCTCTGTACCAGGGAAGGGTTACATGTTTTTTGTGTCAAATCACCCTGGTATATTGAAGGAGAATCACAGCTTCCTTTTTGCCTCTCGGCCCAACCCAGGGCCATTTCCAAGGCAGTTAATTTATTCATAGCCGACAAACAACTAAGGGTGTTATATACACTCTAATGCAGTATTGTGTTGCTACCGGTACGGATGAGGAAGACACACCGGTAGCGAAAGTTGCGCTGTGCGTGGAGCTTCTGTTCTCCTGCATGCACATTTGCAATTGCCCTGAAATTATTGAAAGGAGAACTGACCCCGCAATGATACTGAAGCAGTTGATTTAGTGCTTGACTCAGTTCCATTAGCTGTTCCTACATTTCTGGCAGAAACAAGATATACCTGTAGAGCACTCAAAATAAGCTTTGGAGACTGCCTGTTGCACCTAGATTAGTGATGGCAAACCTTTTTTTCTTCAGGTGCCCAAAGAGCATGTGTGCATAGTATTGTGCATGTGCGAGTGCACACACCAATAATTCAGTACCCAAGGAGTGGCAAAAACAGCTTCCCCTGCCCACCGGAGGTCTTCTGGAGACCGGAAGCAGCCTGTTTCCTAACTTCTGGTGGGCCCAGTAGCCTCATGTTTAGTGTTGGGCGAACCTAACGATGTTCGGGTTTGGCACCCGAATTTTTTAAAAAGTACAGGTTCAGAACCTGAACTTTTGTCGAACTTTTGCCAAACTGTTGAGTTCAGCGCTCGGGAAAGCACCAGGAAGCGCCACCGCCCAGCTGTCACCAGGAAGGACGTCTCAGTGATGTCAAAGCTCCACCCCTGGAATCTCCTTGTGGGATTCCCCACCTCCTTTTTCGCCTCCCGACTGGCCGACAGCTCCCCAGCTATTCTGGGAAGTGCCGCCGCCCAGCTGTCACCTTCTGAAACAGCCAGGGCGCTTCTCGGCAGTCTCCCGAATGCCGAACCCGGAAGTTCAGAAAAAGTTCAGATTCAGGAGAGTGCTGGGAAGCACCCCGGCTGTTTTGGAAGATGACAGCTGGGTGGCGGCACTTTCTGGTGCTCTCCCGAACCCGAACCCGAACTTTTGCCGAACTTTTGCAAAAATTTGGGTTCGGGTTCAGTATACCGAACCGTGAAAAGTTCGGTACGAACCCGAACTTTGCAGGTTCGGTTCGCCCAACACTACTAGTGTTTCACCCTTCGTGTTTCACCCACGCTTCCTTGGAGCCAGGAGAGGGTAAAACCGCTCTCCTCTAACTCTCCAGAAGCTCTGTGGAAGCCAAAAATGCCCTCCCAGATCCTCTGTGCAAGCCAAAAATCAACTGGGTGGCACACACATGCATGTTGGAGCTGAGATAGGGCAATGATTCATGTGCCAGCAGATATGGCTCTTTGTGCCACCTGTGGCACCCGTACCATAGGTTTGCCGTCATTGACCTAGGTCACAGATGGTTTGTCAATTTTCCTAAGCAGGGGTGAATTGCTACCAGTTTGTCCCAGTTTGGGTGTACTGGTAGCAGTGGCCATTGGTGGTTTGGAAAACTAGTAGCGGTGGCAGCCCAAGGCTCCACTCATCCGCCCGGACGCCACTATTTTATATTCAATATATATAGAATATATAGAATTCTTTATTCTTTATTGGCCAACTGTGATTGGACGCACAAGGAATTTGTCTTGGTGCATATGCTCTCCGCGTACATAAAAGAAAAAGATACATTTGTCAAGAATCATGTGGTACAACACAATGATTGTCATAGGGGTCAAATAAGCAGTGAAGAAGCAATCAATATGAATAAAAATTTTAGGATACAAGCAACAAGTTACAGTCATACAGTCCTAAGTGGGAGGAAAAGGATGATAGGAATGATGAGAAAAAACTAGTAGAAATAGAAGTGCAGACTTAGTAAAAAGTTTGACAGTGTTGAGGGAATTATTTGTTTAGTAGAGTGATGGTATTCAGAAAAAAACTGTTCTTGTGTCTAGTTGTCTTGGTGTGCAGTGCTCTGTAACAAAGTTTTGAGTTGAAACAATTTGTGTCCAGGATATGAGAGGTCAGTAAATATTTTCACCACACTCTTTTTGACTCGTGCAGTATACAGGACCTCAATGGAAGACAGGTTGGCAGCGATTGCTTTTTCTGAAGTTCTGATCCTCTGAAATCTGTGTCGATCTTGTTGGGTTGCAGAACCAAACCAGACAGTTATAGACGTGCAGATGACAGACTCAATGATTCCTCTATAGAACTGTATCAGCAGCTCCTTGGGCAGTTTTGAGCTTCCTTCTGCTGCACAAATTCCATCGGCCGATTAGGTTCCCACAGAGTTGGCCTTCTCCAGGTCCCATCGACTAAACAATGTCGGTTAACTGGGCCCAGGGGAAGATCCTTCTATGTGGTGGCCCCGGCCCTCTGGAATCAACTCCCTCCAGAGATTCAAAAAGCCCCCACCCTCCTTGCCTTCCATGAAATGTTGAAGACTCACCTTTGTCACCAGGTGTGGGGATGATCATCTCCTCCCTTCGTTATGTTTTATGACCTCTGTTGTATGATTAACTGGTTGAATGTGTATGATTGTGTAGTTTGCGATTTTATGATACTGATTATGTTGTATTTATGTTTTTAAACTGACTTTAAAAAAATTTATTATTAGATTTGTGATGTATTGTATTATTACTATGTTGTGAGCCGCCCCGAGTCTTCGGAGAGGGGCGGCGTATAAATCTAATAAATTATTATTATTATTCCTGACTTGGTGCAGAAGGAATTTTTTTTCATTTTTTTTAACCCTCTGCCAATGCACAAAGCTTCTGCGCATGTGCAGAGGATGGAAATTTTTTTGTGGTTTCCAAAGCGGGAGGGCAGGTAAGTAGACTTCACCACAGTCCTAAGGAGTGGAAGTAGAAGAGTGCAGGATTTCCCCCGCTATGCTGGTTATATGAGTTCCTTGAATGTGAAGTGTGAGCATTGTTGCCTTTGTAGCCTAAACGGTGCCAGCACAATTCAGTCTAGCTTCATGGTTCTCGCACATCAGCCACTCATGAGACAACACTTTCATTCCACCAGATGTAACCCAGATGGTACGTATTAATTTATAGAAGGAGGCTTGGAAAATAAATAGATATTTTTCATTGGAAGTCTTTTAAGTATGATTTTTATGTTCATTTGAAAATTGTTCATTTGCTGTGCTTCTGCCATAAGGCAAATACAGTGCGTCTCCCAGGTGAATGCACATTTGTTCTGAATGGTGCCAAGTGTTCGGAAGCTCATTTGCAACGAGCCTGTTTCTGGCTTCTTGGAGGAAATGCTAACTGGGGCTGTAACAATGTGTTCCTGATGATTCCTTTACTTCGTTGAACAGAAATGTTGGGGAGATAAATTTAGAATAGCTTCATCTTATTCTCGGAATTCCAACTGCTATTGTGAACTTGCCAGCAACAGCAGCAGCAGCAAAATATATTGGATCAAGTATTGTGGTTGCGTTTATTTATTTATTTTTTGAAATCGAAGCTTTAATAAGAAGCCATCTGTCAGTGTTCCAAATAACATCCGAGGAATAAATCAGAGTCCAAACTTTGGCATTCTTCCAAGTTCCAATTTATTGACAGAGCCATGTTGGTTATGAACTGTAGTCATCCCGATACTAACTTTTCCTACAGTTCTCCCCCCAGGTTAAGGTTCATCCCTTGTCCCCATGTCTACAAGTTCATCACATGGACCACTCCGATTCTCTCAACGTCCACTGTCCTCCCCTGTACGTCCGGCTGGTGCTGAACAAAGGATGACCTTGAATCATATGGAAAGCTAGTATCTTTCCGTCTCATGCAACCACCCCACCCCAATAGTACTCCAACAGTACTATTCTACTTGTGGCAGGCCAAAGTCTCTAGCTCAAAACAATGGCAAGATGCCCTCTTCATTTTTTAAGAGTTGAGGAACATGCTGTGAAAGAAACACTTAGACCGAGGAGATCGGTGTAAAAATAAATTTTATCTATCTATATATCATCTATCTATCTATCTATCTATCTATCTATCTATCTATCTATCTATCTATCTATCTATCTATCTATCTATCATCTATCTATCTATCATCTATCTATCTATCTATCTATCTATCTATCTATCTATCTGTCATACAAATATAGTATTGTAGTATGTTTAACATAATATAAGTATAAAGTAAAGATAGAAAAGATAAAAAGATATTAAGACAGGGACGGTAGGCACAAAGGTGCACTTATGCACGCCCTTTACAGACCTCTTAGAAAAGGGGAGAGGTCTATTGTAGATAATGTAAGGTTGAAGATTTTTGGGATTGGGAGAGGAAACAACAGAGTCCAGTAGTGATTTCCAGGCGTTGACCACTCTATTGCTGAAATCATATTTTCTGCAGTCTAGTTTGTCGCGATTTACATTTAGTTTGTATCTATTGCGTGCTCTTGTGTTGTTGTTGTTAAAGGGGATGTAGTCGCTAACAGGGAGTACATTGTGATGTATGATTTTATGAACAACAGTTAAATCAGTTCGAAGGCGGCATAGCTGTAAATTTTCTAACCATAGTAATTGAAGTCTGGAGGAGTAAGGTAATTTGTTGCGTGAGGAGGAGTGGAGGACTCTTCTTGTGAAGTATTTCTGGACTCCTTCAATTGTATTAATGTCTGTTATGCAGTGTGGATTCCATACAGGTGAGCTGTATTCAAGAATTGGTCTGACAAATGTTTTGTATGCTCTGGTTAATAGATTGGTGCTTCTAGAGAAGAAGCTGTATAGAATTAAATTTCTTACTCTTAGTGCTTTTTTGGCAATGCTGTTGCAGTGGACTCTGCATTATACATTTAGGCAACTCACAGACTAAGATTTGTGCTGGTGTTTATTCACTTCATAAACGCTTCTGAATTTATCTAGTACTGGAGATTATCTGCTATTCCCAGTGTTTTGTTCCATTGACAGTGTCCATTAATTAGCAAGCTTGTCCCTTAACTAAACAAAAAGGGTCAATTTTAAGAGATAATGTCAATGGAAGAGAACGTTGGCCATCTGCAAGCTGATTCTGCTGCCCCATTCTCTGTTGAAAGTAGCCTACTTAGATTTAAATTGAGAACATCAAACATTCAATTTGAAAGTTTTAAATAAACCCATTTTTTTCCTTGCAGTGGTGAACATTAAAGCTGTGCAAGGCTTCACATTTAAAGGCAAAAATGTGAGTACAAGGATGCTAGAAGGATGCCATTTGTCAGCAATTTGTAAACTGAATATATCTTTTTTTCTGAGATTGCATTGTAGTTTTGGAGGGCAATCACATAGTCCTGGGAAAAGATGCAGCTGTTTTAAAAAGATGCTATATGAGGGAGGCAGGTGCTGTATGAGAGTCTCGACAGATTTCAAAGTACTTTCTGGCTTTAAAATTGGAAGCATGCCGAGCTATAACAAACATAACTTCGCTTGCATTATATGCGTTTAAGCTTAAATCTCATGGCTATTTTCTTCCAGAAAGACTAAATCAGTCATTCTCATCTTAAATCCTAATATAGTACTAGATGGCAGGTCGAACAAGATCCTTTCCAGATGCAACATTCTATTATTTCAGTTTCTACAATTTTTGCCTGAATAAAGTTCAGGCAAAATTAAAAGCAAGCGCTCAGACTTCCAGGGCTACAACAGATGCTCACATGATTGCTCAGGTGGCCATCCTCTGAGATCAAAGCACATGTTTATATTAATCCTGAGAAAGGAAAGGAAAACACACACACACACCGCCAGATCTTAACTTGTTGGATGTTAAAATCCATTGTTTTACTTTTTTAAAAAAAGCGATCATTTCCCCAGCTGGACTGGAAACCAGAGCTGAACAGAATTGCAAAAATACATATTTCATTTTTTTTAAAAAAATAATGTTTATTAATTTTTCCAATATTTTAAAGAAACATTTCAATAATTTAATACAGATTTATACCCGCTATCTTGTATATGTTACGTTTCTTATATCACCTCTTTATAGATACATATATTATGTTACCCATTTCTATATTCCTTTTGATACATCCTTTGATATTTTATTCCTGTCTTTACTTTTGTTACCCATCCAATCGTACCAATTTTTCCAAATTTCATAACACTCTGATTTGCTAGTTCCCTTAATCTCCATGGTCATCTATCCATTTCTGCAGATCTATAAAGTTTTTCTATGATGTTATTTTCTGGGGCGGTTTCTTTGTTTTTCCAGAATTGTGCATAGGGTATCCGTGCTGCTGCAATTATGTGGATAATTAAATATTGTATTTTGGAGGGGTATTTTTTCATTTTTATTCCTGGCAGCATGCATTCTGGAGTAAATTCTATATCTGTTTCGTTTATCTCTGAAAGCCACTTATGAATTTTTGCAAAAAGACATATTTTATGGGCACTAAGGAATGCCAAGAAACCTGGCTTATTTCTTTCTTTTAAGAAATCTGGTTTATTTATTTATTTATTAAATATACACACAATATTAAACACAGTGCCCCCCCCCCACATTTTGGGTACCAGGACCAATCCCGTGGAGAGAGGTTTTTCCGCAGACTGTAGGAGAGTGATGGCAAACCTATGGCACGGGTTCCACAGGTGGCACACAGAGTGGTATCTGCTGGCATGTGAGCCATTGTCCTAGCTCAGCTCCAACATGCACGTGTGTGCCAGCCAGCTGCTTTTTGGCTTGTATAGAGGCCCTGGGAGGGCATTTTTGGCTTCCAGAGAGCCTCCAGGCAGATGGGGGAGGGCGTTTTTACACTCCCTGGCTCCAGGGAAGTCTTTGGAGCCTGGGGAGAGTGAAACACGAGCCTACTAGGCCCACCAGAAATTGTTTCTGGCTTCCAGAGGACCACTAAGGGGGGTTGTGGAAACTGTTTTCACCTTCTCCAGGCATTGAATTATGGGTGTGGGCACTCGCGCATGCTCTTTCGGCACCTGCAGGAAAAAAGGTTGGCCATCATTGCTGTAGGGGGTGGAGTTTCATGTGCTGCCTGCATCCCATGGATTTGCCTTGTTTGTACGGCTCAGTGTCTAGCATGCCATGGACCTGTGCTGGTGTACAGAGTGAGGGGTTGTGGACCTCTGATATATGGCACCCATCTCACTGCCAAGCAATGCTATAAAATCAAGTACAAAACACTGAAGCGTTAACAGATTAGATATTAAAACAAACAGAGATTAACTAAATCAAAAATGAAGATACAATGGGGAGGGAGGTGGGATATTCCTCCTAATCCACTAATACCCTCTGCCATGGAGCACCTCTATTGGGACCCTAGACCAATTGGCAGAGCTAGTTTTGAGGCTCTTTGGAAGGCCAAGAAATTTAAGGCAATTCTTCTGGACTCTGCCAGCCGGACTTCCTTGTTCTCTCCATCATGTACTAATATTATTACAAAAAGCAAACTCCTTTCATGTTGGCTTGATAGCAATCATTAATTGTGAAGATAAAATTTGCATTGTGATCTCAAGAGCTCCAATCTTTCAAGTTTGCATTGCATGCAAGTATATGTGGAACAAAATTTGTGTTTTAATATATATACAGTATTCTCTTGCCCCATCTTGTGGACATGTATATGTTTCTTAATAAGATATATGAAAAAAATATATTCACCCATTTCTCTTTTCCTTAAATGAGAAATCTTGCCTTAAAATATAAATGCAGCGAAACTCTGAGTAATTTGTTGTTGCTTAAGTTAGATAGAACAGAATAAAAGTATCATGTTTTGCAGTTCTACAAAGAACCATAAATAGTCTTTTGTGGTTAGCAAAATCTGCCAGAATCTAGATTCTGCTGAGAAAGAGCATAAGAGCATTAAAAAACAAGAACAGATAAATGTGAATATTTGCTTTGGTTGATGTAAGAGATATTGGCGCAAAAGAAGCAGGGAACAGATCAGCAGTGGATTGCTATCGGTATGGTCCAGTCAGTGATGGGCTACCAAAATTTTTACTACCACACTGTGGGCGTGGCTTATGCATTTTGTTTCAACATCTTTCAGTGCAAATTGGTGCTCTGGGGTGGAGCTCCAAATTTTGCTACCGGTACTGCGTTCCTGACCGTATCCGTAGGAGCCCATCACTGGGTCCAGTTCTATGAACTAATATCGGTAGTGTTCTGAGGTTCTGCCCTCCCTTCCCTGCCACCCCAAACACTTGTGCACAGAAGCATCACGTGGGTGCGCGAGCATACATATAAACTGGTAGTGATGGAATTTAGAGCCCATCACTAGAATAGATAGCTAAAATTGTTTCTTATTGGTCAGAAAAGTCATCTTAGTGAAGTTCCGATCTATTATTCCTCTTTTGTTCTTTCAGAGTGAAAGAGAAAGGTTCATTTTAGTAGAGGTAGGCTAGATTTCCTTGGGGAAAACTAACTCATCAAATGCATGTGAACATTTCTTTTATATGGCCTCTGTTTTTATTCTTAAACTCAGCTGTACTGGCTTATCATCACTCCATTGTCAGTATTTCTTTTTTTTTAGTCTCATAGGAACAGAGAAGCTTTCATTATTGCTTATACTGTATATAGGGATGGTTTGAAGTATCCAACACATGTTTGAATGACAAATTGCAGATGAAATCCAGCAAAATGTGACTTTAAAATCCAATACAACAGATGCTGCACCAAAAAAGTAAAGTTGCACCAACTCCGTGAAGAGCTACCAAAATTTTTACTACCACACTGTGGGTGTGGCTTATTTAAAAATGCCTTGCATAAAATGCCTTGCATTTTATTTCAACATCTTTCAGTGCAAATTGGGTACTCTGGGGTGGACCTCCATTTTTGCTACCCCACTGTGTGTCTCCCCCCCCCTGTCCAGACAGCAGCTCACCTCTGCACCAGCTATATTGCTATAGAAGACTTTACACACAGCAAAATCTTGCTTAGCTGATTAGCCCAAGCTGCTTGTTGGCTATCAGAATGTTATGTTAACTTATGGTGGAGACTTATTATGGTCTCTTGAAAAGTAGCCCAAAACTAGCCCAAAATTAGCCTTTTGACTAAAATGAAACTACAACAGGCAATGGGTAAACACTCACTGGGAAAAAAATATTAATATGAATTGTTGGTTAAAATAATGTTCTGTTGCCTTGTGGATAGACTTTTAGCAGGTATTGTGTAGTGGGTTTCAGTAGGCAAGAAGCAAACTAGGATAGCTACAACAGCATTTATTGACTCAAAACAGGAACTGAGGAACAGCAGGCAAATGTCTGTAATTTATACTCTGGGCCCACAAGGTGTTAACCAATCATGATACTTGAAAAACGGCCTAAATATGAATATTCAAACTTTCCCTCTGAAACAGTTGGAGTTAACAGTTAGGGTCATTGAAAGGTTAGTTTCACTTTAGCATTCAGCAAAAAAACCCAAACATGTGACATATATATATATATATTTCAGCAAAAACATATGATACATACCGGTACATACATACATACATACATACATACATACATACATACATACATATAATGTATCACATGTTTTTGCTGAAATGTGTGTATATATATATATCATGTTTGGGTTTTTTTTTGTTGAATTTGAAAATTAAGGGAGACTAGGATAGATCTATTTTGGCCTTATTTTGGCCTCATCAGCTAGCCATACTCTCCCTGGGACTTGAACCTGCAACCTTTGCCTTGTAAGGCAGAGAATTAGCCTCTAGGCTACAGTAGCCAATCTCTTCAGCTCTGCACCAGGGAAGGGTTACATATTTTTGTGTCGAATCACCCTGGTGTATTGAAGGAACATCACAGCTCCTTTTTTTTTTTTTGCCTCTCGGCCCAACCCAGGGCCATTTCCAAGGCAGTTAATTTTATTGATAGCTGACAATTCTATCTGTATGTGTCACATTTTTATTTATTTTTTTGCTGAATTTGAAAATTAAGGGAGACTAGGATAGATCTATTTCGGCCTTATTTTGGCCTCATCAACTTGCCATACCCTCACTGGGACTTGAACCTGCAACCTTTGCCTTGTAAGGCAGAGAATTAACCTCTAGCCTACATAACATCAGGTTACAAAACTATATATATATATATTCAATATATAACATCAGGTATAAGGAATTATCTTGAAGGATGTGCGGAAGATCAATTACCAAGTCAATTATCAGATAAATAGGTCTTGAATCTATCCAAAGAAGCTAATTTGAGAAAATGCTTCAGGCAAGACTTTCTGTAATTCATATGAAGCAAAATAAATAAATAATTTATTTATTTATTGGATTTATATGCCACCCCTCTCTGAGGAAATGAGGTAAGGAGGAACCATTCAGACTTTAAATATTTATTGGAACTATTGCTGATTCAATAAAAATAGTTTTAGGCCTATATGACTTTGGGTTTTTTAATCAAGTCCTACCCAACCCCAAGTCCCATGGGTTTAAGCATACAGAGACAAATTCCTGTAGCCTCTATGGTGCACCCACTTGCCCTTTAGCCTGTTGTTCTGCTTAGAGATCACCCTTCTCTGGAGTGTATTGTGGAACAGGTACCGTGACCTCATTGAACTGGCTTTGCTAGTTACCAGTAAACTGATCACTATTTTGAAGAGGCCACAAAAAAACACAATGATAATGAGATGTCATTTCCAAAAGTTGAAAGCCTAGTGAATTCTGCTTTATATTGCGGCATGCCAATCTCATCAGAGAGAATAGCCACCCTGGGATTAAAATATAAAAGGCAAATCTTTCCTGGAAAATATAATAATGGGAATTCTTCCATCATTTTCTCGAGCTGCACATGATTCCTGCATTTTAATGTTTAGACTTTTTTTCCCCATTAAAAGAAATGGAATGATTTTGTTCTGAGAAACTTTCCACTCCTCTCTCTCTTCTAGGTAATCTTGTTGAATAATGGAGGTCCTGAACTTTAAGAGGTGGTGTAATGCACATAATCAATTACCTTGGCTTGTATTAGGTAGAAACAAAGAACAGATAAAGTAGGAGTCAATTTGCATCTGATTTGCATTCTCCTTGTGAACACTGATTCCAGGGCTATTTAATTTCTTCTTAAGACTATTCAAATGTGCAAACTGCAACCTTTGGAAATACTTACAGCTGTGCTTCTTTGTCTAATTATTATCTCAGGTGCTGACATGATTTAATGGCTAGAGCCATAGCTGTTGAGTGGCAGAAGCAGGCAATTCCAGAAATATAAAACTGATGAGGATAAAGCTGATTTTACCGCCAGTGGTACGCAATGCAGGAATCATTCACCTTGGGGGCAAAGTAAGAGATTTGCATTTTAAAGTAAATTACAGTAATATCCCTGACCCATCCCCAGCCTATTGCTTTTATTAACTAGATTAAATAAACTATTTAACCAGAAATAATACTTGGAAATAATCTGTTGACAAATTTGGACTGTCTTGATCATAGGTGTCAAACTTGCTGCATCACGTTGCTGTCATATGACATTTCATAACATTTTTTTCCATTGGGTGAGCTGTGATGGGCATGGCCAGCACATGACACATTTGGCACACGGGCTGCCAGTTTGAGACCCCTGGTCTTCGTGGAGCTTTCAAATGAAAGCATTCTCTAGAGCAATGATTTTCAACCGTTTTTGAGCCGCGGCACATTTTTTACATTTTAAAATCCTGGGGCACACCACCACCCAAAATGATACAAAATGACATCCTAAGACACTCTCCTCTCTTTTTCCATCTCTGTCTCCTCCCCACTCTTGTGTGTGTGTGTGTGTGTGTGTGTGTGTATACACACTCTTGAATCATTTCCAAAAACAGGTGAGGGCTGGGGGGTTTTCTCTCTCATTCTTTGGGTGCTTTAAATATGCTTTAAATCAAGAGTCACTTCTCTCTCTATTTTGTTTCTCTCTCTTTCCTCTCATTCTCTGTCTCAATCATTTTCTCATTTCTCTTTTTCCCCTCCCCTTTTTGCTCATTTCTCTCCCTCACCTTCTCTCTCTCTCTCTTGCTTTCTCTCTCTTGCTTTCTTTCTCTCTGATACTTGCTTTCTCTCTCTTTCTTTTCTCTCTCTCTCTTTCTTTCTCTCTCACTCTCTTGCTTTCTTTCTCTCTCTCACACACACACTCTCTCTGCAAAAAGTTGCGAGACTGGAACCTGAGCTTCCTTCTTCATGGCACACCTGACCATGTCTCGCGGCACACTAGTGTGCCACGGCACATTGGTTGAAAAACACTGCTCTAGAGCAAGAATGAGGAATGCACTGGCAGTACTCAATATACAACCGGGGTGGGCTGCAGGCAGGATGGGGTGGAACGCAGTTCCACTGGCGGAAATGAAGCTGCATGCCCAGCTTCATCTGACCAGCAGCAGTCAATTCTGAGATTACAGGTCTCAGCTGGGTTCTCCTTTCCCCCCCTGCTGCTGTGTCTGCATCTGCGCTCCTTGCTTTTTTCCTCTTTCCTCCTTCCTGGCCTAGGACGAGCTTCTCTCTCTCCTGCCTGGCTCGCCTCCAGCCTCATGCAGCCACCTCCCAAGGCCAGGAAGGAGGAAAGAGGAAAAAAGCAAGGAGTGTGCAGCAGCAGCAGCAGCAGCAGGGGAAAAAAGGAGATCTGAACCAAGCTGAGCCGAGCCGTGCCAAATCAGTCTGGGCTGCGGTCTTTTCCCCCCTTGTGAAGCCCTCACTCTGCCTGCAGCTGAGATGAAAAGGCATCATGCGACAATAATCGCGCTCTCTACATGGGGCTACCTTTGAAGAGTGTTCGGAAACTTCAGATCATGCAGAATGCAGCTGCGAGAGCAATCATGGGCTTCCCTAGGTATGCCCATGTTACACCAACACTCCGCAGTCTGCATTGGTTGCCGATCAGTTTCCGGTCACAATTCAAAGTGTTGGTTATGACCTATAAAGTCCTTCATGGCATCGGACCAGAATATCTCCGGGACCGCCTTCTGCCGCACGAATCCCAGCGGCCGGTTAGAGTGGGTCTTCTCCGGGTCCCGTCGAGTAAACAATGTTGGCTGGCGGGACCCAGGGGAAGAGCCTTCTCTGTGGTGGCCCCGACCCTCTGGAGTCAGCTCCCCCCAGAGATTAGGACTGCCCCCACCCTCCTTGCCTTTTGTAAACTTCGTAAAACCCACCTCTGCCATCAGGCATGGGGGAACTGAGACATCTCCCCTTGCCTATGTAGTTTTATGTATGGTATGTTTGTCTGTATGCTTTTTATATAATGGGTTTTTTTTAGCTTTTTAATGTAAATTGTTATTTTAGACTTCAATATTAGATTTGTTATGGTATATTGTTTTATTACTGCTGTGAGTTGCCCCGAGTCTGCGGAGAGGGGCGGCATACAAATATAATAATTAATAATAATAATAATAATAATAATAATAATAATAATAATAATAATAATATCTATCTATCTATCTATCTATCTATCTATCTATCTATCTATCTATCATCATCTCTAGATTAATCCTATCAGAATTAGCATAAAAATACAAAGGAAGAGGAGGAGGAATGGGGGGAATCTGTTCAGATGTTTCTGTTTTTGTTTTTGTTTTGCATTAGCAGCACAAACAAACAAGCAAAAAACAGAATCATTTTCCATTTTGAACATCTTCTCACATTCCTTAAAAACTTAGTCTAAACTTTCATTGGAGTTCAGCAGACTTACTATAATCACTGGAAAAACGTGACCTATAAAAGGTTCTCAGCCATATTGCAAAACAGTATGAACAAAAGACGCCCCCACCATATCCCAACCAACTCTTCAACCATATTTCTAAAAAGACAAGTATAAGAACAATATAATTAAAGGAAGTCCCTGCTGACATGGAACTGGCATATTCTTCCTGGAAGACGGTTCTTCAGAAGAAGATTTGAAGCTCCCTGAGAAGCAGTTTCCTCTTAGGAACCAGATGGTTCCTTGATAACAAGTTAACTCCTGCTCAATTCAAGGGAGTACCAACATCAGCAAGCATCAGCTGTCAACTGCATGTACCCATCTGAAAAACATAAGGTTACCTGATTTTGATTGTGGAAATCCAGATGATTGATTACTAGATGTCAACTAAGAGATTACTGAGTTTTCTAACTTTGTTTTCCTTTTAATGGTCAAACAGATTTTTGCAGCTCAGGTCTAAGATTTGTCATGAGATGAAGACTTATAATAAATTCTCCTTCCATCTGGGATTAGACTTGGGTGAGAATATGAGAAAACAGCATCTGGATATTGTAGGAAGCCTGTTGCTCAACATCTGTGGAATTTTTTCTAGCTCTTTACTCTTTTGTGATATTGCGTCAACCAGGACCAAACCTCAACTATTAAGTATGCTCTGCACACTGGCTCATTGGGCAGCCTAAGATAGGTTATCAATGTTAAGCGTAAATATATCTGAAGGCAACAGATTCAACCAATCCTTTCCATTACTTGATAGATAACTATTGTTTCCAAAGCAGTAGATATCCATGTAAGATCTGCAAATTGGTCTTAGAGTTATATTATTTATTTTATTTTATTTTATTTTATTTTATTTTATTTTATTTTACTTTACTTTACTTTACTTTACTTTATTTTATTTATTTTTTTGTTTGTTTTGTCAAGTACTTATTGGTGGTATGCAAAGATATAACAATATTCATATACATGATATTAGTAAAAGAGAAACATTAGGACAGGGGATGGAAGGCACGTTGGTGCACTTATGCATGCCCCTTACTGACCTCTTAGAAATCGGGAGAGGTCAACAGTGGATAGTCTTAAGGGAAAAGTTTTGGGGGTTAGGTGATGATACTACAGAGTTCCATGCATCAGCTACTCGGTTACTAAAGTCTTATTTCCTGCAGTCAAGTTTGGAACAGTTTACATTAAGTTTGTATCTGTTGTGTGCTCATGCATTGTTGTGGTTGAAGCTGAATAGTTGTTGACAGGAAGGACATTGTAGCAGATGATTTTATGGTAATAACCATGTGTATAAAAACCTATTGAGTGGGATCAATTGTCCTTTCCTGTTCAACTGTGTGACCTGATTGCATATTCATTTATTAACTTTTAAAAATCGCTTCTGGTTATGTGTGTGTGTGTGTGTGTTTAAAGCTATCATCAGTTCTGAAAAGGAAAGAGATGTGGCAAGAGAAACCCAAGAAAGATAACCCCCATCTACTGTGGCTTGGATCACAGTGTTGCTGATAAATCCTTGCATTCCCCTTCCTTCACTCCCATCTTCGTGATAAGAAGGTGTATCCAGGGACATAGGCTTCAGGGAGGAAATCAATAACCTTAATGGCATCAACAGTGCACTGGCACACATTACATTTTTCTTTCCTGATTAGTTGAAATCTAGAATCAAACCTGAAGAATGGGTGTTCAGATTTAAGACTTGAAGTATATTTTACACAAGCTTTAACTATTAGTCAATTAATACATAATACAATCACTTAATGAATTCATTCCCAAATACCTTGAAAATTTTAAGATACAATTTGAACAGATCATATTTCTTGAAAAAGAATAACTACTAATAACAGGAAGAGGCAAACTATTTCTTACCAATATGTCTCAAGCATCACATTTGCCGCATGAATCCCAGCAACCGGTTAGGTCCCACAGAGTTGGCCTTCTCCGGGTCCTGTCGACTAAACAATGTTGTTTGGCGGGACCCAGGAGAAGAGCCTTCTCTGTGGCGGCCCCGACCCTCTGGAACCAGCTCCCCCCGGAGATTAGAACTGCCCCCACCCTCCTTGCCTTTCGTAAAGTTCTTAAGACCCATCTCTGCCGTCAGGCATGGGGGAACTGACATATCCCCCCCGGGCCTATATAGTTTATACATGGTATGTTTGTGTATTTGTTTGCTTTTAATAATGGGGTTTTTAGTGTTTTTAAATTATTAGATTTGTTCTTACATTGTTCTTGTTATTGTTGTGAGCCGCCCCGAGTCTATGGAGAGGGGCGGCATACAAATCTAATAAATAAAATAAATAAATAAATAAAATAAATAAATTTAACAAATTAATTGGCAGAAAATAATTACAATGCTACAATTTTAATAGCTTATGTATTGATGGACTATACTGAAATATCTTATTTTAAAAATAGATTGACCTTGTGTTGTCTAGGAAATTTAACAAAAAACATCTTTTCCAACTTATCATAAATTTGTAAATTTGTATGATAATTTTAACAATGTAACTCATGGAAGCCACCCCCCGCACCCCCAAATTCAGTCTTGTCTGATTCTTGGAAACTACCTGGGCAAATCCCTTCAAGGTTTTGACAAGGTTTTAGAAATGGTTAGCCATTGCCTGCTTCTTGGGGATGAGAGAACAACTGGCTATCTAACTTGCTTTGTGCCTATGGCAGGCCTAGAACTCGAACTCTCCCTGATTCTAGCCTGATGCTTTAATCACTACACCAAACTGGCTCACATGGAAGCTGTAGACCATTACATAAGGACCCAATGTATTAGTTCTAGTCAAAGCATTTGGAAGAAGTGCTTTTTGAAGAATCTTAACAAAAAGAGCCTCCTTTAAAACCATTAAAACAGCCACATCTTTAGTCACCTACATACCCAAGATGCAGAATAGAATAGAATAGAATAGAATAGAATTCTTTATTGGCCAAGTATGATTGGACACACAAGGAATTTGGTGCATATGGTCTCAGTGTACATAAAAGAAAAGATACATTTATTTTATTTTATTTATTCATTTGTCCAATACACAAATACATAGGAAGAAAAATAGGCATGTAGTAATATATATAAGGGGATTTCGTAGGATATTAGAGGAGAGGATATATGAAAGAAAGAAAATATATATGATAAGTGAGAGAAAGGAAAGACAATTGGACAGGGGACGAAAGGCACACGAGTGCACTTATGTACGCCCCTTACTGGCCTCTTAGGAACCTGGAGAGGTCAATCGTGGCGAGTCTAAGGGAGAAATGTTGGGGTTTAGGGGTTGACACAATTGAGTCCGGCAATGAGTTCCACGCTTCGATAACTCGATTGTTGAAATCATATTTTTTACAGTCAAGTTTGGAGTGGTTCGTATTAAGTTTGAATCTGTTGCGTGCTCTTGTGTTGTTGCGGTTGAAGCTGAAGTAGTCATTGACCGGTAGGACGTTGCAGCATATGATCTTGTGGGCAATACTTAAATCGTGTTTTAGGTGCCGTAGTTCTAGGCTTTCTAGGCCCAGGATTGTTAGTCTATTTTCGTAGGATATTCTGTTTCGAGTGGAGGAGTGAAGGGCTCTTCTGGTGATTTGTCAAGGATCATGAGGTACAACACTTAATGATTGTCATAGGATGCAAATAAGCATTTTTTTTCTTCTGCACATGCACAGAAGCCAAATTTCCAGCACTGTGCATGCGGTTGCCATCTTGGTTTTGGATTTGGTTTTGGGGAAAACACACACATGTCCACCCGCAAAACACACACATGTCCACCCATCAGCGCAGTAGGAAACAACCCGGAAGTGAAATAAGTGAGAACCCACCCCTGTGTCATCTTGTTTGACACTGGACTTATGCCATCTCTACTTCTGTGCTTGCTCTATGAAACAGCATTTCCTCAAAAATAGCTAACAAACTGTAAGCCTTTTGAAAGGAAGTGAAGACTTGGCTGATCCCCAAGTTTCTGGGTCGGCAATGAGTTCTCCTGGTGATTGAGTTCTTGGCTGCGAGATATTGTTCTAACTGAGAATCATCGGTTCACATTATTATGATGGTTTTAATCTTTGTATGGCAATCAGAATCCATGCTGTAATGAATGGTTCCATAAATGGTTTAAGTAAATATTAAATTCTAGAATAATTCATAAATACAGTACAGTGTTCCCTCGATTTTCGCGGGGGATGAGTTCCGAGACCGCCCGCGAAAGTCGAATTTCCATGAAGTAGAGATGTGGAAGTAAATACACTATTTTTGGCTATGAACAGTATCACAAGCCTTCCCTTAACACTGTAAACCCCTAAACCACAATTTCTCATCCCCTTAGCAACCATTTAGATTATTACTCACCATGTTTATTTCTTAAAGTTTATTAAAAATATTTATTAAAGGCGGACGAAAGTTTGGCGATGACGTATAACGTCATCGGGCGGGAAAAACCGTAGTATAGGGAAAAAAACAGCAAAGTATTTTTTAATTAATATTTTTGAAAAACCGTGGTATAGCCGTTTCACGAAGTTCGAACCGGCGAAAATCGAGGGACCACTGTATTAAGAACAACAATTAACACCCCTAGGCACACCTTATAAGATATCCTAAGTATTTCCAGGGCTCAACTTCCTAAAAGCACTACTTTAAGCTTTAGATATGCAGAGACAAAGCAGCAGGCTGAAAATTATCATCTTTTCTAGGTGTGGTGAGCATTTTTTTCCCAGCCAGTGAATAGCCTAGTGAAGTTATATCTAAGCAGTGAGGTGTGAGAAAGAATATTATTTCATTATGGCTCTGTGTAAACTCACACTCAACACTGGATGAAAGAACTTTCCTTCTTGAGGGAGGAAAAAAATGGGAAAATATCATCTTCGCTCATTCTTTGAGTGGCATTTTTTTTTTAACACACTCAAATTACAACTAAGCACAAGACGGCTAAGCGAGATGCTCCGACTCCTAATTTTGATCAACAGCAAAACATTTGCTCTGGAATCTAGAGATTTCGATCCCAGCTGGAACAGCAACCTTTCCCCTATAATTAATTTTTGTGTGCTGCAGTCCATTAGAGAAGAGAGTGACAGGCTCTAGATGCAGATTACCAGCTCGTGTTTGGCCCAGAGGAACATTATGGTCTTAATTAAAGGTGGAACAATATGTCACTGGTGGTGATGATTTCAGCATTTTCAATACAGCCGGCACCTCACCACCTTAAGAGAATTCCGGTAGCAGGCAATTGAATAATTGAAAGGCAGATCATGTTCATGTGAGTTTTTCAGGACTGCTATTGGGAATACTTGATAATTTATGACGGCTTACACCACCAAATTAATTACATTTTCCTTATCCCACATGTCTATTTTTTTTAAAAAAAAAATCTGGGCTAGGTTTGAATTTAAAGTAACAATGTTGTACTTGTACATGCCGTCAGACTAGGCAGTGCCTCGGTAATAATGCCAACAAATTTACTCATTGTTCCTCCAAAGCATCATTTATCTTCACATCACCATGCCTTGTGGTAATATCAACACTCTTTTTTTTGGGGGGGGGGGAGATATTTCCGAAGTTTGGCATACCTAGTTTTATGAGAAAATTATCTGGATGGATATCTTTTTTTCAGAAATTTGTGAGGATCTATTGCAATGTTACTGCCAACGTGCCATTTGTGCCCTTTTGAGAATAGGGATTGAGAACAGCTTTGAGAAACTTGCTTGGTTCTCCAACTCATTATAGTAATGGATAGAAAATATCGCAAGACAGCTAGGCTTCTGCGGATCTTCCTCCAATATATGTGAAGCTGTCAGTCCCCCCGAAACCAAACAAGACATGTTGAGATCAGCAGTGGGTGGTTCCCGTTATGGCCTATTTCTTAGAATCGGTAGCATCAGCAGCGGAAGCCTCTGCCCACCCTTCCGGAATGCATCTGCGTATGCTCAAAAGCTTCATGCATGCATTGGACCAAAATATCTCCGGGACCACCTTCTGCCACATGAATCCCAGCCACCAGTTAGGTCCCACAGAGTTGGCCTTCTCCAATGTCATCTGTCGGGACCCAGGGGAAGAGCCTTCTCTGTGGCGGCCCCGACCCTCTGGAATCAACTCCCCCCAGAGATTAGGACTGCCCCCACCCTCCTTGCCTTTAACAAACTCCTTAAAACCCACCTCTGTCACCAGGCATGGGGAAATTGATTTCCCTGGGCCGTTTCCGCTTTGTGTATGGTTTGTATGAGATGCATGATTGGTTTTTTATATATATTAAGGGTTTTAAAGTGTTTTTAAGTATTGGATTGGTACTGTTCCTGTTGTGAGGTGCTCCGAGTCTGCGGAAAGGGGTGGCATACAAATCTAATGAATGAATGAATGAATGAATGAATGAATGAATGAATGAATGATAGATAGATAGATAGATAAATAAATAAATAAATAAATAAATAAATAAATAAATAAATAAATAAATAAATAAATAAATAAATAAATAAATAAATAAATGTGAGTGAATGTGTGAACCGGTAGTAAAGAGTGTTGGAATTCACTACTGGTTGAGATTCTTTGAAGCAGTTTCCTTTACTATTTCTCACTAATAATTAGACATCTTATCTAACTAAAACAAAATACTTGCAGCATTGAATATATACCCTGGGAGCTTATAGGAAGGAGCTATCTTAACTCTTTTTTCCCCCACGCAACCTATCGAAACTGTGCTGCTTCTTGCTCCTCTGGAATGCACTCTCTCTCTCCTGGGAATCCAGACAACATTCCATTACAGAAGCCAAAAGTATATATGATAATAATGATAATAACAACAACAACAACAACAACAATAATAATTTATTATATTTGTATGCCACCCCTCTCCGAAGACTTTTGTTCAAAAGTCCAGCTACAATGCACTCTGCAAATATAAAAGGATGTAGAAGATTTGTAAACTGATTTGGCACTTTACAAATCGTAGACGTCAGGTCGATAAGGGGCGTGCATAAGTACACCAGCGTGCCTATTGTCCCCTGTTTCTCTTGTATATAAACATTGTTATATCTTTGTATGCTACCAATATGTACTTGACAAAATAAATAAATAAAAATAAAATAAAAATCTTTATTTAGTATTTAGACTTATATACTGCTTCATAATGCTTTTACAGCCCTCTCTATGCAGTTTACAGAATCAGCATATTGCCCCCAACAATCCGAGCCCTCATTTTATCCATTTTACTCTCAGAAGGATGGAAGGCTGAGTCAACCTTGAGACGGTGGTGAGATTTGAACTGCTGAACTAAAACTAGCAGTTAGCTGAAGTAGCCTGCAGTGCTGCACTCTAACCACTGCGCCACCCTGTCTCTTTTGAATGCTCAATGTAAGAAGATCTGCAGACAACTCACACAACAACTGCAGCCATTCTAAAAGTAGGTCTTGTGACTAAAAAACATGCTAAACATAGGAAAATATGTTCTGATTTTAATTCTGTGAATAGATACAATGACTAGTGTGAACTATGCTCAGGTTGGCAAATGACAAATGAAAAGAGCAACCAAGATGATTAAGGGATTGGAAACCAAGACTTACGAAGAGAGACTGAGGGAACTGGGCATGGATAGCCTAGAGAAAAGGAGGGCCAGAGCGGACATGATAGCAGTCTGCAAGTATACGAGGGGATGTCACAGAGAGGAGGGGATCACTTTATTCTTCAGGGCACCAGAGGGCCGGATGAGGAACAACGGCTGGAAGCTGACCAAGAAGAGATTCAACATGGAGATAAGGAGGAACTTCCTGATGGTCAGAGCGATCAACCAATGGAACAACCTACCAGCGAGCGTTGTGAACTCCAACACTGGACATTTTAAAGAGAAGATTGAACTGCCACTTGACTGGTGTACTATAGGGTTCCTGCTTGGACAGGGGGTTGAACTCAATGGCCTTCATGGTACTTTTCAACTCTAACAAATAAATAAATAAACATAAAGCTGACTTAATTGATCTTTCTACAGTCTACTTGAAATTCTAACAGAGGTCAAAATATGTTTTTAAAAATTGAATTTTGTTTATGATTTAGCACAAACCTGCTATAGTCAGGAGATTAACTCATTTATTTCTCTAACTCAGAGATTTTCAAGCTTGGCAACCTTAAGATATGTGGACCAGCTCCCAGAATTCCCCAGCCAAAATGATTATCTGCACAACTTAGAGTTGCCAAGTTTGAAAAAAAAAAGTTCTAATTCAACCAAGATTTTATTTCTTCCCATTCTGAACCCAGAAGAAAGAAATATTTTCAAGATGAGAGCAACCAGAACAAAATAGAATTGTTTGCCTTAGAGGATCTTTTAAGGGAATGATCTTGTCCTGCAACAGTAGTTCGATTAAAAGGGGTAACAAACACTGAAAATGAACAGAATAGAAGTCTTTCAAGCTTTATTTCCAAACATATGTTTTTAAAATGTAAATATATACCTGATTGACCAAGAAAGCAATGTATTAATAGTCATAATTAATAGTTTATTAGGACCACAAGCTTCATCATTATATTTATATTTCCCTTCTGATTCATTAGAGAGGGTACAAATTTCTACTTCAAAATAAGAAGTTTCCATATTTTATTATCACAATAGTTTTAGCAATCTTTCAACGAATCACCAGGTGTTGCTTTATTTGGAGGAATCATAGATAATTGGGACAGTTTAGCAAAGCAAAATGTTACTGTTCAGTATTAATTTGCAGATTAGGACAAAGAAATTATGGCAGAGCAATGAAGAGCATTGCAAGCCAGTTTAAACTACCCATGTATTAAAAAAAGAAACAATTTTGGCATTTATTCTCTTCAGTTTTTCTGGAAAAGTAAAAGTTATATTTAAGCCTACATGGGTGGAGAGTAAAAAGGCAATGTTTCATCATGTGAGAAAACTTTCCAGTTTGCTGTCATCCTATCATTGTTCCCATAGATCGCTGTTTTTGTTTTATGTAAACAATAGATTCAAAAATATGAAAGTAATGATATTAAATACAGATTTGCATGTTCTATTTTGGCAATAAAATTGAACATACCAGTTCGGGGTCTGGTATTTTTTCTTTCTTTCTTTCTTTCATTTTTTGAGTAACATAATATTACTGGTAATGCTTTCTGCTTTAAATCACATTTCTGCCATAAGCCTAGGGTCAAATTACACTACATTATGCACATATTTTAGGTTAACAAATGTTAACAAATGTTTGTCATAAACATTTGACAAACATCTGGAGATATTTTCCAAATTGGCATGATTTTATGGGCTGTAGTTATTTGTTTCTTTTCTGTTCTGATTTCCTGAGGAAAATTGCCCTCATCAATGTTATTTGCTTCTAACTATACTATTTGTGGGTAACTTAGTTCAGCCTGGGTGTTTAATTCTTAATCAGTAATAGCAATGCTGGGAGTAAGGAATTCTGTGAAGAGAATCTACAGATCTGGACATTGTCTACGATGGGAAAAACTGAAGCTGCTAGCAGATCTTAAGTTCTTATATACTGTTTCTTATAAAACTAAAGTTGCTAGCAAACTTAAGTTATTATACACTATTGGATACCAAAATTCTTTTGAAGGATTTCGGGGGTGGGAGGATATATTTGGTCACTGTGAGTCAACATCAACTCAATGGCACATAATTGATGACAGATTGTCTGAATGCTTATTTTATTACATTATTTGATGTGCTGTGAAAATCCACAGAACAGCACCTGCATTCTTTAAATTGATATTGTATGCAAATGTTCTAAGCATCCCGCACTGAGCAAGTAGGCTGCTTTATATTTTCAACCCATAATTAATTGATAAGATATAAAATATATTCCCTTTTAATAGGTACAGTATTTTTTCTTAGAGATATTTACGATATTTAAGTATGTGGAATTTAATGATCTTGCAGGATATTTAACAGTATTGAAATTTCTAAAAATTCAGAAGGATCTATAATTTCACTAAGGAATTTCTTCAGCTTTATGCTTTGTTTGTCTTTTTAACAAACTAACTCTGCTTGTTGAGACATAAATATTAGTGACTGTGTTTATGACTATCGAGCAGTTTAGACAATTAATATCTAATTTGTCCAGATATAAGAAGCAACACAGGGATAAATTATGTATGTATGTATGTATGTATGTGTGTGTGTGTGTGTGTGTGTGTGTGTGTGTGTGTGTGTGTATGTATTTAAAGATGAGAAACTGTATGTATGTATTTAAAGATGAGAAATATTTAAATATAATAAAATATACTCCAGATAAACTTTAAGTTTTTCCAAAGACTTCTGTTATTTGCAATTTCTTAACAAATTGTTGAATGCATTGTGAATTGCATTTTATATGCAGCATGTGATATATAATGCTCTCTGTATCTCCTTAATGATTACAAGGAAGACAACAACCATGCATAAAAGCTTCTGCTATTGAGGATTTCTTCCAAATAAATCCAGTTCCGATGCTTCCTACAGATAGGCAATTTAGTCTAAAAACTGACAATTTATTAATCACCCACTTTATTTAACAATGAGACAGAACATCTGCAATCCATATTTATTTCACATTAATAATCGTAAGGGTGCTGCTGTATTAATTGCTGGTGGCATATGTACTTAATCTTGCTGAAGAACCCCCACTCACACATTCAAAGAGAACATTTATCTTGGATCCAGAAAATATACCAGGAGTGAAGCTTTTTGAATGGCAGATAGTAGACACAAAAACTAGTTGAGTTGTTCAAAAATTGTTTGTAATCATCTTCATAAACGCACACTGCTGTATTAAATACAATTGTACTTAATGTTCTGATTTTTAAAACAGTATATTCAATAAATAACAATAGCATGTTTGCATTTTATACTTTTGTATTTAAAGTTTGTATTTATATTTTGAAGAAAATAAGATGTTGGTTATTACCTTTAAAGCCTTACATGGCTTAGGACCAGAGTATTTATGGGACCGCCTGTTACCTCATAGTTCCCTGCGGCCAATAAGGACCCACAGAGTTGGCCTTCTCTGGGTTCCATCCGCCAAACAATTTGGTTGGTGGGACCATGGAGAAGGGCCTTCTCTGTGGTGGCTCCAATGCTTTCGAACCAAGTGCGTCTGGAGTTCTTTATTATTCCTAGCCTACCGGCCTTCTGGAAAGCCATTAAGACCTGGCGGGCCTGGGAGCATGAATGATTGAGAGTATGTATGGTTTTATGGGCTATTATTATGCTTTTATACTTTTACTGTTGTTGATATTGAAATCTTTCTTTTCACACTGCTTTTTAATTGTTCTTATTATTGTAGGAGTCCACTGGAGTTGGGCAGCATATAAATTTTAATAAATTAATTAATAAAGAAATTTTCCACAAATAAATAAATAAATAAATAAATAAATAAATAAATAAATAAATAAATAAATAAATAAATAAATAAATAAATAAATAAATAAATAAATAAATAAATAAAAGAAAACCAGTTGTTCACTAAAGAATAGAATAACTATTTGTATGTGACACTTAAAATAATAAGACTATTTAGATCAAAGATTTATAAACTAGTTCCTAGTTTATAAACAGTTTTGGGAGAGCCCACAGAAGCAAGCAAGTCAAGAAAGTTGCCATCAAATGTGACAGAAGGAGAAATTATTAGAAACATCAATCGTATTTAATTTAATGCTAAATTGAGTTTGCTTGGTAAGCTAATTAAATTTCCATTGAAATCTAATTTAGTTTTTGTGTTTGCTCCACCCATATTTTACTATTTCGCTCTTGGGATTTTCTGTCTTCCCAAAGTTATGTGCCCTAGGCTTCAAAGGACTTCCACGATGTTTAATTAGTTCAATAGCAGGTGATCTAAGTAAGCAAATAACTTGCAATTTAATGCAGAATAAACAATTTTAATGAAATTTGCAGAGTGATTTGGTGCGTGGGTGGGCTATAGAAAATCAGAGCTCGGTTTATTGCTACTTTTCTTTTCTACATATGGAAAACACCAGGAGGGGGGAGGGAAAGGAAAGAAGAAGTTGAATGACTGATAGTTCTAATCAGTGGGAACTGTTTACCAGAGGCTCTCTAATTATTGTGTTTTAAGGGGAGGGATGTGGGTTTTGTATAATGTTTGCTCCACAGTCGCTTTACTTCAACTGTGCAGGAACATTCAAAGTGTTTCCCAAAGTGAGTGAGTGAGATCTATATATACATATATATTTGGTGACTGGCACAGTAAATCTTTCCTATCATCTTAGTGAAGACTTGTTCAGCTACTTTGCACCTTTTGCTAAAAGACTTTATCCAAATTCATACAATCAAATCTTTGTTGTGAGTCTATGGAGAAGGGTGGCAATAGAAATTTATTTATTTATTTATTTATTTTATTTATTCATTTGTCCAATACACAAATACATAGGAAGAAAAATAGACATGTAGTAATATATATAAGGGTAAAGTGAACTTAGAGGAGAGGATATATGAAAGAAAGAAAATATATATGATAAGTGAGAGAAAGGAAAGACAATTGGACAGGGGACGAAAGGCACACCAGTGCACTTATGTACGCCCCTTACGGCCTCTTAGGTCAATCGTGGATAGTCTAAGGGAGAAATGTTGGGGGTTAGGGTTGACACAATTGAGTCCAGCAATGAGTTCCACGCTTCGATAACTCGATTGTTGAAATCGTATTTTTTAGTCAAGTTTGGAGCGGTTCATATTAAGTTTGAATCTGTTGCGTGCTCTTGTGTTGTTGCGGTTGAAGCTGAAGTAGTCATTGACCGGTAGGACATTGCAGCATATGATCTTGTGGGCAATACTCAAATCGTGTTTTAGGCGCCGTAGTTCTAGGCTTTCTAGGCCCAGGATTGTTAGTCTATTTTCGTAGGATATTCTGTTTTGAGTGGAGGAGTGAAGGGCTCTTCTGGTGAAATATCTTTGGACATTTTCAATTGATGATGTCTGAGATGTGGTATGGGTTCCAGACAGATGAGAAGTAGTCTAGGATGGGTCTGGCAAAAGTTTTGTAGGCTCTTGTGAGTAGCGTGAGATTGTCTGAGCAGAAGCTGCGTAGGATCAGGTTAACAACTCTAGAAGCTTTTTTGGCGATATTGTTGCAGTGGGCTTTAGCACTTAGGTAATTCGATATTAGTATTCCAAGGTATTTTGCTGAATGTGGGTTGGCAGTGAGAGATTGTTTATTCAGTTCGTATGTGTGGTTTGGATTCTTTTTGCTGATGTGGAGGGTAGAGCATTTGTTGGTTGATATTTGAAGTTGCCAGGTGTTAGACTAAATAAATGATGATAATAATAATAATAACAACAACATCTTTATTATACTTTTGGGATAGAAGTCTTCAGTTATTGGGAAGCAGTAACTCACTTGAACTTTAAAAGGAATAGTGGGAGCTATTTCATTGGACAAAAACATTATTCAGTTTAATTGAAACTTTGAGCGGAATTGTCTATTGGCATTGTGGACTTCAACTTCCAAAGTTCCTCAGCCTGCAAAGATTACCTTTAGATCTTAAAGTCACCAAAGTTGAGAAACACTGGTCTATGATACTGTATTTTCAGTCATCCAGTCCGTGGTTGTCCCAAATGTGCTTTTTCAAAAGGCAACTGGACTTTGCTTTTCCTTGAAGACATTTCACTTCAAGAAGCTTCTTGGATAAGAGGCAAAACATCTTCAAGGAAAAAAAATTGAGCAGATTTGGTTCAAAAATCTTCAGGGTGCAATGTAAAGCAACGCCTCAAAATTACCAAGTAAAAAAGCTTCAAATAAAATTATTGGAAAAGAACAACATCCAAAATCCTAAGGGGGAAAAAAAGATATCAGCAAAACTTTATTTATTTGTTTTTTGATTTGATTTGATTTGATTTGATTTGATTTGATGTGATTTGATGTGATTTGATTTGATTTGATGTGATGTGATGTGATGTGATGTGATGTGACGTGACGTGACGTGACTTGATTTGATTTGATTTGTATGCCGCCCTCTCTGTAGACTCGGAGCGGCTAACAACAATAATAAAACAACATAAAACAAATCTTATATTTAAAATGACTAAAAACCCTTATTAAAAACCAAACATACCATGCATAAATTGTATAGGCCTAGGAAGGGAAGGAATATCTCAATTCCCCCATGCCTGATGACAGAGGTGAGTTTTAAGGAGTTTATGAAAGGCAAGGAGGGTGGGGGCAATTCTGATCTCTGGAGGGAGCTGATTCCAGAGGGTTGGGGCCACCACAGAGAAGACTCTTCCCTTGGGTCCCGCCAGCAGTACTCGATCATAATGAACACAATACTCTGTATACTTGGGTATACTTGCCTGCTTGCTTGTTGAATGACAGGATTCTTTGTTTCGTGTTATTTTTATCCCACTCCTCCTTCCAAGGAAACTCAGATTGATGCACAAAAGCAAAAACAATAAAACAGGATTTTGAAGCTTAGACAAGCTTAATATTAAAAAAAAAGCAGCATTAAGAGATGATTTCATCTTAGAGCAGTTATTACCTAGCAAAGGTAGGTGAACATGTTGGCATTTGTATTTATCCCAAGATGCATGAGAAATATGGGAAATATCATCCTGAATGTATCCAGGAGGAGCGACCTTGGGAGACAAGAAAGTACCACGCCCAGGTGACTAGTCAGATAAGAGGCAGTTTAGCCCAAAGAAGAAATATGAGTGTAGCACACATCTCAGACAGTCACCCTCTTTCCAGTCTTTTTGAGGTGGGTGGGGGCGAGGGTTAGAAACATAGAAGTCTGACGGCAGAAAAAGACCTCATGGTCCATCTAGTCTGCCCTTATACTATTTTCTGTATTTTATCTTAGGATGGATATATGTTTATCCCAGGCATGTTTAAATTCAGTTACTGTGGATTTATCTACCACATCTACTGGAAGTTTGTTACTACTCTTTCAATAAAATAATATTTTCTCATGTTGCTTTTGATCTTTCCCCCAACTAACTTCAGATTGTGTCCCCTTGTTCTTGTGTTCACTTTCCTATTAAAAACACTTCCCTCCTGGACCTTATTTAACCCTTTAATATATTTAAATGTTTCGATCATGTCCCCCCTTTTCCTTCTGTCCTCCAGACTATACAGATTGAGTTCATTAAGTCTTTCCTGATACGTTTTATGCTTAAGACCTTCCATCATTCTTGTAACCCATCTTTGGATCTGTTCAATTTTGTCAATATCTTTTTGTAGGTGAGGTCTCCAGAACTGAGGGTTGGCTGCGAAGCTGATCACGGATTCTGAGGATGTGTGTGTTTTGATATCCTAGGTCAGTATACTTGATACCCGAATCTGATAGTGAGGAGGTCGAGAGGATGTGGAGTCAGAGGCTGAAAACCAACCAGGGCCTGTTGCATATCCAGAGGTGCCCATCAGTAACTCAGGAGAAGAGGAAAAACTCCTTCTCAATGCAAGGGTGCGCAGAAGTATTCACAGACAGGAATGGCTGAAGAGGAAGAGATCTATGTGTGAATAGCTCTTTAGGTACTTTGGCTGTATAAGGATGTGTCTCGTGATGAGCTATTGTGGATGTCAACATTCGACAATGGACATGGCTGAGATGATCTTGATTGTGAAGTATTTTTGTGAAATTACAAAAGAAGCAAATGTCTATCCGGGTTTCCTGCCAAGGCATTGTGAGTCATGGTCATTAAAAGACTGGATCAAAGAACAATATTTGAGGAGTGTTGGCCTGAGACTGTAATTACTGGCTGATTATTGCTATGGACTGATTTCCTGCCTTCACTAAAACAGTTGTCCGTTCTACTATTAATTATTAGACAATATATGCTTCAAATTTGTATAATCTGTGTGGACCTATTTCTTGGGGGGCCTCCTCGCTTAGACTGAATAATGACAAGGCAGGAATTTTGTTTCAGATTTGCAAGTTTCTATTAATTTAACCTTACAATAATATAGAATCAGTCCATTTGCTTGACTGATCAAGAATGAAGCCACAACATGCGGCTATGGTTATTTTCATTCATTTAAAGTCTGCTGCTACATTCCAAACTAATTGCATTTTCCAATGGCCTTCAAAGGTAAACTCAGATAGAATGCAGTGCAATAGACCAGCCAAACAGTTAATAAGACATGACTTTCCTGGCTGTGAAGGAATGTTTACAACCTGTTGTACAAGAGACACCTCTGCTCTTGGATGGGGGAAGGATGAGACAGACCCAAAGCTCCTTAATTATGCTGCGTATGACAGGGAGAATTGCTCTGAGAGCATTTCAATGTTATGCTACAGTATCCCTCTCGCAATAAAGACCTTTGCAGGAATCTAAGTAGCCCTTATTTTTTAATTTCCAACTGATCTTCATGCATGGCTGGAATAATATTGGGATGGACCATATTTTAAAGTGAGAGAGCAGCATTCAGTGATTAGGAGCTGAAATAATTCAAATAGCTACTAAATGACATGTCTCTCTGTGCGTGTGTGTGTGTGTGTTTTGCAGTGATCCTTTGGTAGTGGATAATCCAATGCTTGAATTTTCTACAACATGTTTCTCTTTCTGCTGCTCCTCTCTCTACCAGCCACTTTCTGCCCGTCGTTTTTATGATGGGCTGAATAGGAGGTAGCTGAGCTTTACGATCAATGTTTTCCTCCATTGCCAACAATTGATACAAGCACGAGCTTCTGTTGGAACAGCTCTTGTAACATCCCACAGCTGCCACACAGATGGCCTCCCAAAGAGATACTTGTTGAAAACATGGAATGTCATTCAATAGCAGGGTCTCAAACGGAGAATGAAACCTCACAGATATCTCAGATACTATCCCCTGCTATCCAGCCTACTGTCTGGACTCTGGAGACAGTTGGTTGCCACGGGAGTCCTGTTTTATTGTGAGCCTTCTTCCCAACCTCTAATTCTAATTTTCTGTTGAACATTTTCTGTTTATTCAGGATGCCTTGCATTTTATTTCAACATCTTTTGGTGCAAATTGGGTGCTCTGGGGTGGAGCTACCCCACTGCATTCCCCACTGTCCGGGCAGTAGCCCACCCCTCGTTGTACCTTATGATTCTTGACAAATGTATCTTGTCTTTGTATGTACACTGAGACCATATACAACAAAGTCAAATTCCTTGTGTGTCCAATCACACTTGGCCAATAAAGAATTATATTCTTCTATTCTTCTTCAAACCAATTTCTTTTTTAATATCTCAGTGAATGAGTACCCACAACTTCTGAAAGCAAACCATTCCACTGACTGATTGTTTTAAATATCAAGAAATTTATCCATATTTATAGGTTAGATCTCTCCTTGATTAGTTTCCATCCATTGCTTCTTGGGGTTGGACCAGAAGACCTCCAAGGTTCCTTCCAACTCTATTATTCTATGTTGTGGTTAGCTCTGGCCCAGCTCCTGCCCCAAGGAATGTACAGGTAGCTGTGGAGGAAACATCCACATGCCGCAGGCCTGTTTTGCTCCTGATGGAATCTGCCGACGAAGCCTCCTCTGACAAAGGAAGCGTGAGTGACAGGGAAGAGCGGAGTTTGGCAGACAGCCCAGGAGGAGATCAATCATCTGTATCATCCCTGGCTTCTGAACAAGAATTAATGACACATCCATGCATGTGTAGAGTGATGCAGAGGAGGCAACAACTGGAGGATTATTACAAGAGAAAATGAGGCCACCTGTGGTTGGGTGGGGCTGCTGTAATTAGTGCTATAGATAAAAGTGCAGCTTGGTGTTTTAGCCTCATGGCAGTTTATCTGATTCATTGTTTCGTCAAGATCGTGGTTTTTGTGCTGTTCAAGATTGTGTGTGGACTCTCTGGACTTTAGAATTGGACTCAATTTCCCAGTTATTGGGTGAGCAATTGGACTGCATTTAATCTGTGCCTTGTGTGTACCAGAAAAATCCCTTTGACATTTAAAAAGGCAGCTGTTTCTGTTTTTCTGTTTATAAAAACTTTTGGGTTTTCCTTTTATCATGTGGTGTGTGTCTTCCTGGACTAATTACCCTGTAATTACGGACGGTTGAAACACACCGGCAGAACAATTCTATGTTCTATGATACTCCCTGTCAGATTCCCACAAGGAAACTCAATGGCAAAGCCAGCATAAAGTTGAAAGTCACTCCTGCTATTTCTGCTCCCCCCCCCACACCCTTGGTCATTCTTTTTTTTTCTATTTAAGTGAGAAAATATCTCTGAAACAATGACTCAAAAGGGCATGGGTTTTCTAGTTCATATTTAATGTCAGTCAATATCTTATTGTTTAATATCTGTAATGTGTAGCTTAGGACTCATCTTACAATTCCGTTGTCATTATTTCTTCCTAATATTATCATAAATCAAAATGCTGAAGACCTGTCCGCTGGCGCTATCTCTTACCTTTAGCATACATAATAATTATTGCAAGCCCCTCTGGGTAAGTATGCAACTCGGTTCAACTTCCAATAGTGTGAAGGTCACAAGCTTAAAATCATGCTGCATAATTGCACTCAAGTGGCAGTCACAGTGCAGGAAAAGCCAAGGACAAAGTAGCTCGGGTCACCTTATGTGTAAAAGAAACATTTCAAAAGGGCCAGAGTTCAGGTAGCTGATGCCTGACCTGTGAACAAACAATAAGGGCGATGCTTTGAGAAATGGAACAATGTCTCATTTTAATTGCCCTTAATAGAAATACATAGGTAGGCAAGCATTTTAACATAGGTTTATGAATTATTTTGTCAAGATCTTGCTCGAATCATCAATGGCTCTCTAACATTTCAGGCCATGTCTTTATAATTATTTTAACTATAAGTTGTTTTAAATTTTTACCAGATTCTCTTGCAGCTGAACATCTAAAATATACCAGATTCTCTTGCAGCTGAACATTATAAATAACAACTATTACAGTAGTGATGGAAATGCTGTTTTGCAGAGAAATCTCTTTCTGATTTTGTTATTTACAAAATTATAACCTTTTTCTTAACACCCCCCCCCCCCCCCCTAAAAGATCCATTTCGGATATGTCAGAACCATTTTATAAATACTTTGAACTGAAAAAGAGCTAAATGAATCAGAAATAGAGGGATGTTAATAAGGTAGTTGGTGTTGAACAGACAAAGGAAGGTACTGAGTGAATTATGAGTGCTTATCTCAAACATATGGTTAACTAACTACCTCCAGGAATTTATAATAGAATCTTTTCATCTTTTTTAATTAATCAAATTTTACACTTGGGATTCTGTAGCCATTTTCTTATCTTAGTCCCTTCGGACATTTTAAATAGAGAAAAAGTCATATCTCCCTGTTTTCTTGATCCCAAGACATTGATCAGAAGATAAAACAAAAATAGTGATATGTTTCCCTGAAAATATTGTTTACACCCTTTGTCAGTTCTTTATTAAAAATTTCTTACTGGTGTATCACAATAAAAAGGGACTGCCATTTTTTTTTCTCTAAGCCCTTTAGAGACACAAAAATACTGCAACATTAGCTGCAAGAATTCAGAGTGATATGAAATAAATTGTAGTTTTATCCAATGGTTTTTAAAATAACAGTAAGCTTGGGGGTTTTTTTAATGCAAAGGACATGCACACAATGTGCATGCATAAAATGCATAAAAAAATCAGAGAAATGCAGATAAACATTTATTTGATCCTATTGTATCAGTGAGCAGTGAGCTCACTGTTTGAGAAGTACTTTAAGGATATCTCTGTCTCTGATCCTTATTGATGCATTTCATTACGGGCATTTCTTGAATTATGACTAGTCATTTATTATTATTATTATTATTATTATTATTATTATTATTATTATTATTATTATTATTATTTATTAGATTTGTATGCCGCCCCTCTCCGAAAACTCGGGGCAGCTCACAACAGTAATAAAAACAGTATAACAGTGGAACAAATCTAATAATAAAAATTATATAAAAAACCCCAACTGTTAAAACCATACAACACATACATACCAAACATAAAATATAAGAAAGCCTGGAGGAGATGTCTTAGTTCCCCCATGCCTGGCGATATAGGTGGGTCTTGAGTAACTTGCAAAAGACAAGGAGTGTGGGGGCTGTTTTAATCTCTGGGGGGAGTTGATTCCAGAGGGCTGGGGCTGCCACAGAGAAGGCTCTTCCCCTGGGGCCTACCAAACGACATTGTTTGGTCGACGGGACCCAGAGAAGGCCAACTCTGTGGGACCTTATCGGCCACTGGGATTCGTGCGGTAGAAGGTGGTTCCAGAAGTATTCTGGTCCAATGCCATGAAGGGCTTTAAAGGTCATTACCAACACTCTGAATTGTGACCGGCCATGGAGTGTTGTAGAAACGTGGGCGAATCTAGGAAGCCCCACGATAGCTCTCGCGGCTGCGTTCAAAGGTAGCCCCATGTAGAGAGCATTACAGTAATCGAATCTCGAGGTGATACTCATGATATAGTTTTGAAATTCTGACAACAGTTCCTCCCACAATCACAATCACATTTTGGGAGCATGGCAACCAGCCTGCATTTGTGGCCATTTCAGTGTCCCAGATATGACTGCAACTTATGACATTATTGCTGAAGACTGACATTTGCTTCCAGTTTTCAGAACAATGGCCCATAGCAAATACTGTAATGGGCTTGCTTAGTGACCATGGTGTTTGCTTAATGATCATTGCCAAAAAAACCATAGAAACATAGAAACATAGAAGTCTGATGGCAGAAAAAGACCTCATGGTCCATCTAGTCTGCCCTTATACTATTTTCTGTATTTTATCTTAGGATGGATATATGTTTATCCCAGGCATGTTTAAATTCAGTTACTGTGGATTTATCTACCACATCTGCTGGAAGTTTGTTCCAAGGATCTACTACTCTTTCAGTAAAATAATATTTTCTCATGTTGCTTTTGATCTTTCCCCCAACTAACTTCAGATTGTGTCCCCTTGTTCTTGTGTTCACTTTCCTATTAAAAACACTTCCCTCCTGGACCTTATTTAACCCTTTAATATATTTAAATGTTTTGATCATGTCCCCCCCTTTTCCTTCTGTCCTCCAGACTATACAGATTGAGTTCATTAAGTCTTTCCTGATACGTTTTATGCTTAAGACCTTCCACCATTCTTGTAGCCCGTCTTTGGACCCGTTCAATTTTGTCAATATCTTTTTGTAGGTGAGGTCTCCAGAACTGAACACAGTATTCCAAATGTGGTCTCACCAGCATTCTATATAGTGGGATCATAATTTCCCTCTTCCTGCTTGTTATACCTCTAGCTATGCAGCCAAGCATCCTACTTGCTTTCCCTACCGCCTGACTGCACTGTTCACCCATTTTGAGACTGTCAGAAATCACTACCCCTAAATCCTTTTCTTTTGAAGTATTTGCCAACACTGAACTGCCAATACAATACTCAGATTGAGGATTCCTTTTCCCCAAGTGCATTATTTTACATTTGGAAACATTAAACTGCAGTTTCCATTGCTTAGACCATTTATCTAGTAAAGCTAAATCATTTACCATACTACAGACGCCTCCAGGAATATCAACCCTATTGCACACTTTAGAGTCATCGGCAAATAGGCAAACCTTCCCTACCAAACCTTCCCCTATGTCACTCACAAATATATTAAAAAGAATAGGACCCAGAACAGATCCTTGTGGCACACCGCTTGTAACCTGACTCTGCTCAGAATACTCGCCATTAACAATAACTCTCTGATGTCTACGCTTCAGCCAGCTGCAAATCCATTGAACTATCCAGGGATTAAGTCCAATCTTCACTAATTTATCTATCAGCTCTTTATGTGGAACCGTATCAAAGGCTTTGCTGAAGTCCAGGTAGGCAATATCCACGGCACCACCTTCATCCAACACCTTTGTGACATAGTCAAAGAAATCAATGAGATTAGTCTGACATGATTTACCTTCAGTAAAGCCATGCTGATTTGGGTCTAATAAGTTATTGTTTTTTAGGTGCTGATTTATCCTCTTTTTGAGTAGAGTCTCCATCATTTTAACTACAACTGATGTCAAGCTAACTGGCCTGTAGTTACCAGCTTCCTCTCTACTGCCCTTCTTGTGAATAGGCACAACACTGGCCATTCTCCAATCCTCAGGAACTTCTCCTGTTAACAAGGATTGGTTAAACAAATCAGTCAGGGGGGTAGCAATGACAGATCTGAGTTCTTTAAGAACTCTGGGGTGGATGCCATCTGGACCCATTGCCTTATTTATCTTTAATCGTTCAAGTTCTTCTAAGACATCGGCTTCTAAGATCACTGGAGCTGAATCCTTACAGCTGGAAGCAATGCTATATCCCTCTATAGTATTATTTTGTAAGGTGTCTTTTGAGAAAACTGAACAGAAGTAGCTATTGAAATGGTCAGCGATCTCCTTATTCCCATTAATGCATGTATTATTCCCGGTACTAAGCTTCGTGATGCCGCAGTTAGTAAAATTGGAACTGGTCTCATGATGACCTGCTTTATGATCATCAGAGCTTACGACTGTAATAGGTACACTCTATTAAGGTCATAAGTCAAGGATTATCTGGTACATGACAACTGCTCTCATGTCAATAGGACACAATTCAAATGGTGATGACCTATAAAGCCCTACATGGTGTTCTGTCGAGCTCTCTGGTAGAATCCTCCCGAAAATGCACAGATACAATTTCAGACACACACACGTTTGAAAATTCAAAACAATGTTCTTTATACCAAAAATGCAAATAAACGAAGCACTCTTTTTGTATAGCAAAGAGCACTCGTCTCCAAACAAACTGGTAATTTGTACAATTCCCTTATCAGTTTTGTGATACTTAGCTTGCAGCTGTGAGGCAATTCACAGTCCTTCTTCTTTCACAAAGTGAAACACACTTTCTCTGGTTTAGTTTCAAAGCGGGGGAAAATCAGCACACAAAGGTCAAAGTCAGCAAAGCAGGCACGAAACACAACAATCAGATAATCCTCCACAATGGCCAAACCCACAGGCTGCTATTTATAGCAGCCTCACTAATTACCACAGCCCCACCCAACCACAGGTGGCCTCATTTTCTTTGATAATAATCTCTCAGTTGTGGTTGCCTATGCATCGCTCTCCGCATGCGTGGTTGTATCATTAACTCTTGTTCTGAATCCAAGGAGGAGCTAGATAATTGATCTCCTTCTGAGCTGTCTGCCACACTCTCCTCCTCCCTGTCACTCATGTCTTCTTGGTCAGAGGAGCCTTCACCAGCAGATTCCACTGGGAGCAAAACAGGCCTGCAGAATGTGGATGTCTCCCCCACATCCACAGTCCTTGGGGCAGGAGCTGGGCCAGAGCTAACCACAACACATGGCATCTGACCAGAATATTTATGGGACCGCCTTCTTCCAAATACATCCCAACAGCCGATTAGGTCCCTTAGAGTTGGCCTTCTCCAGGTCCCGTCGACCAAACAATGTCGTCTGGCAGGGCCTAGGGGAAGAGCTTCTCTGTGGCGGCTCCGGCCCTCTGGAATCAACTCCCCCCAGAGATTTGAACTGCTCCCACCCTCCTCACCTTTCACAAGAGCCTGAAGACCTATCTATGTCACCAGGTTTGGGGTAACTAATGTATCCCATTTTCTGACCATTAAAGTTATGAGTGGGTATGATTGTGTAGTATCAATTGTATTTAAGATAATGGTTTTAGTTACAGTTTTAATTATTAGATTTGTTCTGTATTGTTTTATTGTTGTTGTGAGCCGTTCGAGTTTTTGGAGAGGGGTGGCATACAAGTCTAATTATTAATTATTAATTATTCTTTCTGCATTGTTTGGGCCCAGAAGAGAAAGAGAGATAAAATAGTTAGAGGTGAATAATGTTAGCATATTAACATGGTTAAACTGAGGACATGCATCAATTATTACAAAAGTTAATGCCCCAAATATTCCTGCACTCTTTCTTCTTCTATAACAGCAGTCAAACACGAGACGAAGAAGTATGTAATAAAAAAGCATGTTATACAATCCCTTATTTTGTAAACATCTGGAGGGGCAAAACATCCTGCGATCAGTTGAAAGAGGCTTTCTGAATGCATGGGAGGAAATAGTGGCACACATTCAGGAAGAGAGAATGACTCCTTGCAAAATTGATGCCCTATTTTTTAAAATTGGGGGAATTGAGTTCAATCTAATTCAAGCATTTTCTTTTGATTTTTTTTTAAACGTGATTTTGACAATCTCATCTTTGACTTTCCTGCCTTTGAAGCTGAAACTGCTTCATGTTCACTCCCATTGGAAAAGCCTTAGTGGTGCAGTGATTTGAGTGCAGTACTGCAAGCTATTTCTGCTGATAACAGTAGGCTCAAAGTTGACTTAGCCTTCCATCCTTCCAAGGTTGGTAAAATGAGGAGCCAGATTGTTTGGGGCAATATGCTTACTGTCTGTAAACCACTTAGAAAGGGCTGTAAAGCACTTTGAAGCATCTCCACCCCATGTCCAGTCAATGAAGCAGTGGAAGTGATGTGCTGGTGTCTGGAGGCTGTTGGGGCCTGGATGGGTGTCAACAAACTCAAACTCAACCCGGATAAGATGGAGTGGCTGTGGGTTCTGCCTCCCAAGGACAATTCCATCTGTCCATCCATCACCCTGGGGAGGGGAATTTTGACCCCCCTTGGAGAGGGTCCGCAACTTGGGCATCCTCCTCAATCCACAGCTCACATTAGAGAAACATCTTTCAGCTGTGGTGACGGGGGCATTTGCCCAGGTTCGCCTGGTGCACCAGTTGCAGCCCTATTTGGACCGGAGGTCACTGCTCACAGTCACTCATGCCCTCATCACCTCGAGGCTCGACTACTGTAATGCTCTCTACATGGGGCTACCTTTGAAAAGTGTTTGGAAACTTCAGATCGTGCAGAATGCAGCTGCAAGAGCAATCATGGGCTTTCCCAAAAATGCCCATGTAACACCAACACTCCGCAGTCTGCATTGGCTGCCGATCAATTTCTGGTCACAATTCAAAGTGTTGGTCATCACCTATAAAGCCCTTCATGGCACCGGACCAGGGTATCTACGAGACCGCCTTCTGCCGCACGAATCCCAGCAACCGGTTAGGTCCCGCAGAGTGGGCCTTCTCCGGGTCCCATCAACAAAACAATGTCATTTGGCGGGCCCCAGGGGAAGAGCCTTCTCCGTGGTGTCCCCGGCCCTCTGAAACCAACTCCCCCCGGAGATTAGAATTGCCCCCACCCTCCTCGCCTTCCGTAAGCTCCTTAAAACCCACCTCTGCCATCAGGCATGGTGGAACTGAGATATTCTTTCCCCCTAGGTCTTTACAATTTATGCATGGTAAGTTTGTATGTATGCTTGTTTGTTAACTGTTTTAGTATTGGTTTTACATGCTGTTTTGTACTACTGTTGTTAGCCGCCCCGAGTCTACGGAGAGGGGCGGCATACAAATCCAATAAATAATAATAATAATAATAATAATAATAATAATAATAATAATAATAATAATAATAATATAAATCTAAATGTTATTGCTATTGCTATTGTACTGCAGGCCACTAAAGCTGACTGCTAGATCTGCAGGTCAGCGCTTCAAATCTCATCACCAACTCAAGGTTGACTCAGCCTTCCATCCTTCCGAGGTGGGTAAAATGAGGACCCGGATTGTGGGGGCAATAGGCTGGCTCTGTTAAAAGGTGCTATTGCTAACATGTTGTAAGCCGTCTTGAGTCTAAGGAGAAGGGAGGCATTAAAAAATCAAATAAATAAGTAAGTAAGTAAGTAAGTAAGTAAGTAAGTAAGTAAGTAAGTAAGTAAGTAAGTAAGTAAGTAAGTAAGTAAGTAAATAATGTCTCTTTGGAACCATGTTGGATAAGAAGCATTGGTTGGTGTCATATTTCACACCTTTTTTTGGGTGGGTTTTGTGGGGTTTTTGGCAGCTGTCTTTATGTGCTGAAACAATATGTTCATTCTTCAATCAGCAACAAATTTTGTTCCCCTCCTCTTGTTTGTTTTCTACTCTGCAGTATAATCTTGACTTATATTAATTAAGACTGCACACACTAAAACAATAGTGGAAAAAGTAGACAGTGAGAAGACATAGGCTAATGGCATGAGCTGGGAAGAGTCTTTTTTGTTTTCTGTTAAAAACTCTGAAAGCAGGTACTTGTACATCTTTAAGAAGCTATTCCTGCAGATATAATTCAGAAATATGATGTTTATGCGATTCCTTGCAATCTGGGTGACATCTGTCTCTGACTGTGATAGTTCCAAGTTGTCTTCAGTTGTCTTGATTGACGATTGTTCTATTCATCCAAGAATTTAATTCTTCCATCATATTTCTGATCTGGACTTGGGTATTTATTTTATCTGCAAATGTGCGGATACTTCAACTTTTAAAATTTTCATTTAACGTGTGCTTGTTATGAACTTGTTTTTATTTTAAAGTGAAAAAGAAGCCTTTGGATCAATGCATAGTTATTTCCTGGAATGTGCTGAGAAGGGACATTATCAGGCATTGAGAGGTCTCTATTACTGAAGGTTCAGGATTTCAAACAGCATAGTGGAAATGACCTTTCCTAATTTAGCTATAGTTCTACCATTGTAAAATTCTGCTATAAATTAAATGATAAACAGACAGATAGTCAGAAAATAGAGAGATACCATAGACAGATGATAAAGTGATGATAGAAGATAGATAAATATTGTAGATAGATAGATAGATAGATAGATAGATAGATAGATAGGGATGGATAGATAGATAGATAGATAGATAGATAGATAGATAGATAGATAGATAGATAGTTTTTTTACTACAGAGACAGAAAAAGCCACTGGTGTAATGTCTCATTTTAATTCCCCCTGCTCGCTTCTGTGTTAGATGCTGACTGGTAGAAAGTGATGGGATAAGATTGAGATGGTAAGGCCAGTCTGTTCATCCGTAAATCATTAATGAACAAAATCTCAAGAGTTGGAAGGCATTCCAAACAATGACTTTTACCAAAATGAATTAGTATTTTATTTTTTCTTTCTCTTTTAATCTCTCACTGTCTCTTTGCTTCTGCTATTGATTTGCAAAACAATAATCCAATCATTTCTGTTTGGGTGATTGCAAGTAAAACGAAATATAAAGAAACCCAAAATCTATTTATACCTGCTTTCCCCACCCCTTGCCTTTCCTTCAATTGTGCCTCATTCTCAGAGCTTGCCTAGACAATCTACTGTAGCTTTCTTGGCAAAGTTTTTCAGCAAAAAAAGTTGCCACAATGCAAAAAGGATGTTGAGACTCTAGAAAAAGTGCAGAAACCAGCGACAAAGATGATTAGGAGACTAGAGGCTAAAACATATGAAGAATAGTTGAAAGAACTGGTCATGGCTAGTTTAATAAAAAGAAGGACCAGGGGAGACATGATACCAGTGTTCCAATATCTCAGGGGTTGCCACAAAGAAGAAGTCAAGCAATTCTCCAAAGCTATGGGTGGAAGCTGAACAAGGAGAGAAGCAACTTGGAACTAAGGAGAAATTTCCTGACAGTTAGAACAATTAATCAGTGGAACAGGTTGCCTTCAAAAGTTGTGAATGCTCCAACACTGGAAGTTTTTAATAAGATGTTGGATAACCATCTGTCTGAAGTAGTGTAGGGTTTTCTGCCTAAGCAAGGGGTTGGACTAGAAGACCTCCAAGGTCCCTTCCAACTCTGTTGTTGTTATTGTTGTTTCAGAAATGGTTTGACATTGTCATCTTCCTACAACTGAATAGCCCAAGTCTTCCAGCTACTGTAACTTTAAGGCAGGGCTGTCAACTTCCAGCCCATAGGTCAGATGCATCACATGCTGACCACAACACACCCAGGCCCGATTTAGTAAAGGAGGAAAAAAGTCCCAATATATCATATGATGCCGCCGTGATTACATGAGTTTGAAACCCCTGCTCTAAGGCTTTGTCTAAGATGGGACTAAAACTCATGGTTCCCAGTTTCTAGTCTGATGCTTTAACTACTAAATCAAATAGATTCAATTCTTTATTTCTCTCTCCTTCCCTTCTCTTTCTTCCTTCCTCCCACCCATTTCTCTCCTATCTATTGTTGTGGTTCAGCCTGAGGCTGCTCAGGGACTGGCTGTGTCTCTGTTGGTTCCATGCCCGGAGGAGGATGACAGCGCACAGGAGGGGGCTGAACAGTCGGACGGGGGAGAGGAGAGTCAGGAATGGGATGAAGGAGATCAGCATGAGAGCCCCGGGGAGGGGGCTCTCCCCAGCCAGTAGCTTGGAGTCATTAGGTGATGACGCACAAGCTGTCATTGACATGTGACAGAGACGTTCAGAGCAACGAAAGGAGCAGTTAAAGAAATATTATCACCATTGAATTAGAAACAGCTGGGTTTGGGTGTGGTCCTCATCAGCAGAGTTTAAAAGGCAGGCAAGGCCTTGAAGCCATGTGGAGTGTTATCAATTGGAGTTGCGGTGACCTGTTTTGATTCTCAGCGTCTCTGATCTTGGCTTGTGGCCTCGCAGTCTGGAAGACTCGTGGGAGGCGTCTGTTTGCTATCTACAGCTTCATCTTGGCAGCAAGAATCTGGTATTGCTTCATGGAATATTGCCTTCGTGTATATCTTTGCAGTTCCAGCGTTTTTCCTGTTTGTAAGGACATTTTCTGTTACCTGTGTTTTCCTTGAATTATATAAACTGCCTTTGCCTTTTACCAGTGTGTCTGGCTATTCTTTTTGGGTTGGTATTGGCTTCTGGAGTGACCCAGACAGAACATCTATCATCTAACCATCTAGTCTAATTAGACTTATTTCATGCTCTTATTGATACACAATTTAGGAGCTATTTAGTACTGTTGCCTAGTTGGTGTTAGTGATTATTTATAAATAATAGTTTTGCCCCATAGGTAAAACATTATTTCATAGTATTTAATTTTTTTAAAAAAGGGTTTTTTTTATATTAACAAAATTTTTCTCTTTGCAATAGCCCAAACATAATAATTACTATTTTCCTTTTCACTGTCAGTGTGCCCTCCTAAGTATTTAAAATCCTCTTTCTTCAAATCCAAACCCATTGTGACATCTTGGCAGTGAATGTGAGCTACTGTGAACAGAGTTGTGGTAATTGATACAATTACAGCAAATTTCAGTTTCCTGAGGTGTGGGGGTTTAGCTGGGGTAACTAGAAAATTATTTTTCTCAATGGCTGTGGGAACCCGTCCCCATCATCTAGTTGAAATAAAACAGGGTCAAGTGGTATATATGAATTTTAATTTCAGTGTTTTATTGTGTTTCCTCATTTTTTTTGTTTGGGAATGATTACAAAACATTTATTCCACTGGAAATGTATTCCTATGTAGTGATGGCTTTAGGTGTGGAAGTGGAATTGATATATAATCATGGAACAACACGTGGCAAGGGACAATTCACCAAAATGGGACCACCTACATCACCTGGGTAGTTTTGGACTGGTATCAGAGGTGGGTTCCTACCAGTTTGGACCAGTTCACCCAAACTGGCAACAAATTGCTGGTGTTGACATGATGATGGCACAGTTTGGTCAGAGCCAGTCCGAGGGTGACACCATCTTTTTAAAAAAATATATTTTTGATTTAAAAAAATAAATATTTTTTCCTCTTCTGCACAATCAATATCCAATATTTCACTGATTCACCATTGAAAGTGCTTCACTGCAGGGGTGGGTTCAAACCTAACTCTTCACTTCCTCCTACACTGCATTGCGGTGTCAAAAATTCACATTTTTTTAAAAAGATGGTGGCACATTCTCAGTGCCAAAAATTCAGCTTCTGTACATGCGCAGAAGGAAAAAATCAGAATTTTTTTAAAAAAATGCTAATTTTTTAACCCCCAAAAGATGGCAGCATCCACGAACCGGCAACAACAGAAACAGCTCCATGATGTCACCAGCGGTTTGCTACCGGTTCTATAGAACCGGTGCAAACTGTGAAGAATCCACCTTTCCTTCACTGGTCCTATCTGATCATCTCTTACTTGTGCTAACTGCTGGTTTACCTGTTGCAGGTGTGTATAGGAATTGGTAAACTGGTATTTCAGAGCTTTCTATCAGAGATATGGAAGAAACCCAAACAATGCCTGAGACCTATCTCACAAAGCATAGTAGAGTGAATGCTTTGTATGGACACCTTCCACTCTTCTGATAGAAATATCTTGATCATAGCCACAGAAGACATAAACAAGAGTAGAGGGAAGGAATTCGTTCATAGCTTAATGCAGTGAACTAATTAAACACAGAAGTTGCTGCATTTAAGTTTTCTCAGCACTCAAGGAGACAATTCATTTCACCATGAAGATTTAAACTCATTCAGATAACCAGATTCTCAGTTTCCTGATCTTCACAATGGCCTGAAGTAATACACACATCCTCTTGTTGGAGTCTAAATATGAGTTGAATAATTTTTTTATCTTTATCAACTGTTTTGAATTTGTAAAATATCTCTGACAGTTCTATTGAGCAGCTGGTATAATTATTCTTTTCTCTTCCTTTTATTTTGAATACATCAGAAAGAACAAATTTTGCTGTTCTTAGAATTATTTTCCAAACTGTGTATTCTGAGCTTTAGATTTTCCTACATCATCTCTACAGTTCTAGACTGTGATTTCTTGGCCACCTGCTTTACACTTTCCTGTTCTGCGTATCTATTTTCTTTTTAGATCTTCAATGAAGCCTCAGTACCTTCTTATTCTGTTTTTCATTTATTTCTACGTTGTATTTATTTGTAGCTGTGGTTAATCTCCAGTTTTTTAAAGAAATTCTTACATAATTAGAATCCCTTACTAGCACTGACCATCCTAATCCTTCCTGTCTGGGAAGAGTTTGATCTGGTGACACCTGATGAAGTGGACAAGGCCATTGGAGCTGTGAGTTCCCCCACCTGTTTACTGGATCCGTGTCCCTCCTGGTTGGTCTCGGCCAGCAGGGAGGTGACACGGAGCTAGTTCCAGGAGATTACCAACTCTTCCTTGGGGAGGGGAGTTTTTCCAACACTCTATAAATAGGCGCTCGTGCGTCCCCTCCTCAAGAAGCCTTCCCTGGACCCAGCCGTACTTAATAACTATCGTCCAGTCTCCAACCTTCCCTTTATGGGGAAGGTTGTTGAGAAGGTGGTGGCACTATAGCTCCAACGGTCCTTGGAAGAAGCAGATTATCTAGGTCCCCAGCAGTCGGGTTTCAGGCCCGGTTACAGCACGGAAACTGCTTTGGTCGCGTTGATGGATGATCTCTGGCGGGCCCGGGACAGGGGTTTATCCTCTGTCCTGGTGCTCCTTGACCTCTCAGCGGCTTTCGATACCATCGGCCATGATATCCTTCTGCACCGGCTGGAGGGGTTGGGGGTGGGAGGCACTGTTCTTCAGTGGTTCTCCTCCTACCTCTGGGGGCGGTCGCAGTCGGTGTTAGTGGGGGGTCAGAGGTCGACTCCGAGGTCTCTCCCTTGTGGGGTGCCTCAGGGATCGGTCCTCTCCCCCCTGCTATTTAATATCTACATGAAACCACTGGGTGAGATCATCCAAAGGCATGCTGTGAGGTATCATCAGTACCCAGATACCCAGCTTTACATCTCCACCCCATGTCCAGTCAATGAAGCAGTGGAAGTGATGTGCCGGTGTCTGGAGGCTGTTGGGGCCTGGATGGGTGTCAACAGACTCAAACTCAACCCGGATAAGACGGAGTGGCTGTGGGTTTTGCCTCCCAAGGACAATCCCATCTGTCCATCCATTACCCGGGGGGGGAAAAATTATTGACCCCCTCGGAGAGGGTCCGCAACTTGGGCATCCTCCTCGATCCACAGCTCACATTAGAGAAACATCTTTCAGCTGTGGCGAGGGGGGTGTTTGCCCAGGTTCACCTGGTGCACCAGTTGGACTGGGACTCATTGCTCACAGTCACTCATGCCCTCATCACCTCGAGGTTCGACTACTGTAATGCTCTCTACATGGGGCTACCTTTGAAAAGTGTTCGGAAACTTCAGATCGTGCAGAATGCAACTGCGAGAGCAGTCATGGGCTTACCTAGGTATGCCCATGTTTCACCATCACTCCGCAGTCTGCATTGGCTGCCGATCAATTTCTGGTCACAATTCAAAGTGTTGGTTATGACCTTTAAAGCCCTTCATGGTAGTGGACCAGAATATCTCCGAGACCGCCTTCTGCCGCACGAATCCCAGTGACCGATTAGATCCCACAGAGTGGGCCTTGTCCGGGTCCCGTCGACTAAACAATGTGGGTTGGTGGGCCCCAGGGGAAGAGCCTTCTCTGTGGCGGCCCCAACTCTCTGGAACCAACTCCCCCCAGAGATTAGAACTGCCCTTACTCTCCCTGCCTTCCGTAAACTCCTTAAAACCCACCTTTGCCGTCAGGCATGGGGGAACTGAAACACCTCCCCCGGGCATGTACAATTTATGCATGGTATGTTTGTGTGTGTGTTTGTTAGTAAATGGGGTTCTTTTTAAATCTTTTAAAATCTTTTAAATTATATTTGGATTTGTCATGAATTGCTATATCTTGCTGTGAGCCGCCCCGAGTCTGCGGAGAGGGGCGGCATACAAATCTAAATAATAAATAAATGAATAAATAAATAAATAAATAAATAAATAAATAAATAAATAAATAAATAAATAAATAAATAAAATAATCATTGCCCTGGTTATATTACTATATTCAGCTTTAACATCTCTTAACAGTCAAGAATTGTTTGATTATAATTGAATTGAATTGTTTTATTATGGTGAGCCAGGCTAATAATTGCTCTGGTTATATTATAATTTCCCACTATGCCTTGTATTTCTGCTCTGTTGACCTTCTCTTTCTTATTGATAGGTAGCAAATTAGGGATAACCAATCCTTTTGGGTTTCTTCCATTCTCTGAAGAACAAAATCATAAAACTGAAGCCAAGAATTTCTGTTTGGAATATGTCTCCCAAAATATACAGCAACAATTAAATTATAGAGTGCAGAGGCTACACTTGTTGTGAAATGTGGGGATTCTTTTCTACTATATTTGAAGGGTAGAGGGTAGGGTTGGCTGCTCTAAAGGTCATGACGTCCCCTAGTCTTTTCCCTACAAGGAGCTAGATCTTCTAATTGCTCAATTTCTTCATTTTACAAGAAGAGGCAAGTGGTCTAGGACAGGGGTCTCCAACCTTAGCAACTTTAAGATTTGTGGACTTCAATTCCCAGAGTTCTTCAGCCAGCTTTGCTGGCTGAGGAATTCTGGGAGTTGAAGTCTACAAGTCTTAAAGTTGCCAAAGTTGAAGACTCGTGGTCTAGGACAACCCACTCTAGCCAACTTGCTGTGGCCAACTCAGCCAACTTGCCACAGTCATCCTTATTGCCAGATGGCTCAACCTGGTCAACTTCTCATAGGACAATTCATCGCAGGACAAGAGTTATACTAATATCGTAGAAATGGTGGAATAGAATCATTAAAGAAAGGATGTCAAAGAAGGGACACAATGAAATGTGAATGATAAACATTAAAATGTTTTTTAATTATTTAAAATAGTGAAATTGAATTATTGAATTGTCCCATGAGTTGTCACATAGCAATAGTAATAGCATTATTTATTTATTTATTTATTTATTTGTTTGTTTGTTTGATTTGATTATTGATTTATTGATTTATTGATTTATTGATTTATTGATTTATTGATTTATTGATTTATTGATTTATTGATTTATTGATTTATTGATTTATTGATTTATTGATTTATTGATTTATTGATTTATTGATTTATTGATTTATTGATTTATTGATTGGACTTTTATGCCGCCCCTTTCCGAGAACTCAGGGCGGCTTACAACATATAATAGATCAATATATAACATCTTAAATCCAATTAATTAAATTTAAAATCTAAAAAACCCCCCAAAGCCATAAAAAGATAGTCATTCCCATTTGGTCAACTTACTCTCAAAACATTCATTGTCTAGTGGCACCAAGCCTGGTGGCATAAATGAGTCTTAAGACTCTTGCAGAAGGCAAAGAGGGTGGGGGCAGTATGAATATCTGGGGGGAGCTGATTCTAGAGGGCCGCCCCCCCCCACAGAGAAAGCTCTTCCCCTGGGCCCCACCAAATGACATTGTCTAGTTGACGGGACCCGGGGAAGGCCAACTCTTAGACTTATATATTGCTTCATAGTGCTTTTACAGCCCTCTCTAAGCAGTTTACAGAGTCAGCATATCACCCCCAACAATCTGGGTTCTAATTATATCTATCTTGGAAGGCTGGAAGGCTGAGTCAACTTTATCTGGTGGTAAGCCAGTGGTGAGAACATCGCAAGTTGATTGTGGTGAGTTGGCCATGGCAAGTTGTCTCCAGAGGAAAGAACCCCTTGCCTTTGAGAACCTTTTGACATGGAAAATGCAATTTTCTCCGAGGTAAACAAAACTGAAGAATATGCAGAGCATCTAAGAACCTGAGATACCCATTAGAAAAGCTTTAAAACTTTCGATGACAACAAAGGTTGTCTACTTATGCCTGAAACATTTCCACTAGGAATTAGAGCTCTGTATGTGAATATTTAGTATTCTGCTACTATTTCCCTATCACCTGCCATCTTAGTCCCCTAAGCAACAAGTACAAAGAAGATAAATGGGAGGAAGATATTTCTTTGTTCCACTTCCAGGTGCAGAACAGCTGGCAAAAACCAAGGGATGCTGAAACAGTGAGCTATAAATTTTGTTCATAGGAACTTTGGACACTTTTCCACATTCTGGCTCTTTCACGTTACTAATCACCACTCTGAGGGCAATGGAAGCTCATGTGTGTTCTGACACTTTGCATTCTGTCATCTTCCCCATCCTCCCAGTTTGGAGTCATTATGGTGCTTTGAAAAATGATCGTCGAGAATCTCTCCATCTCTAAAAACACTTGAGTATAAATAGAGCAGAGCACCGTTGTGCTGATGCAGTTATGGTAATGCTACTGTTGAATTCTCTCCCCCACACACACACTATGCCAAATTTATTTATTTATTTATTTATTTATTTATATATTTATATATTTATTTATTTATTTATCCAATACAGAATACATATTGAAGAGAATAGACATGTAGTAATATATATAAAGAAAAGGATAGAAGAAAAGATATAAAAATAGAGGAGAAGATATATGAAAAGAAGAAAAGATAAAGGAGATAAAGGAGAGACAATTGGACAAGGGACGGAAGGCACACTAGTGCACTTATGCATGCCCCTTACTGACCTCTTAGGAACCTGGAGAGGTCAATCGTGGATACTCTAAGGGAAAAATGTTGGGGGTTAGGGGTTGACACTACTGAGTCCGGTAACGAGTTCCACGCTTCGACAACTCAGTTGCTGAAGTCATATTTTTTACAGTCAAGTTTGGAGCGCTTAATATTAAGTTTGAATCTGTTGCGTGCTTTTGTGTTGTTGTGATTGAAGCTGAAGTAGTCATTGACAGGTAGAATGTTGCAGCATATGATCTTGTGGGCAATACTTAGATCGGGTTTTAGGCGACGTAGTTCTAAGCTTTCTAGACCTAGGATTGATAGTCTGCTTTTGTAGGGCATTCTGTTTCGAGTGGAGGAGTAAAGGGCTCTTCTGGTGAAGTATCTTTGGACATTTTCAAGGATGTTGATGTCTGAGATGTGGTATGGGTTCCAGACAGATGAGCTGTATTCAAGGATGGGTCTGGCAAAAGTTTTGTAGGCTCTGGTGAGTAGTGTAAGATTGCCAGAGCAGAAGCTGCGTAGGATCAGGTTAACAACTCTAGAAGCTTTTTGGCGATATTGTTGCAGTGGGCTTTGGCACTTAGATCATTTGATATTAGTATTCCAAGGTCTTTTACTTTCAATCGAAGGTGGGCCACATTATTATAACATTTAGCTGATATTTTGACTCAGTCATATCTTTAGTTTACAGCAGAAATAAACTTTTTCTTTTTTCCTGGAGCAATTTGGCGACATGGAATTACAAATTTCAGAAGAAGAAAATAAACAACCATAATTGTTCCATTCCAACTAGGAACAATATACAAACGTAAGTGGGTATTCAAGAGTTCCTGTCCCTGAGAGCATTTTGAAAACTTATTTGAACATTGGTCTAACACAGTCTCTCTTCTGTCCCCTTTATTGGGACACTAAATTGCCTTATGTGAGTCTCAGTGGGTGGCAGCCTGCAGGCCAATTTTGTCCCAGCTGAGAAGTTAAGCAGGGTTGCCTGGTTTGTATTAGACTCAAATCACTGGGGAGTTCCAGGGCTGTCAGCTTGACTGGAAAGTTGCAAGCAATATCTCAGGAGAAGGCAATGCTTCTCACACCTGGCAATTTTGCTGGCTGGAGAATTCTGGGCATCTTAAAGATGCCAAGTTTTAGAAACACTGTCCATTGCACAAGAAGTGCATGTGGGTGCTCATGAAATAATAAGGAGTAGTAAAAAACTGATCCAAAGATGCTTTGAGCCAAAAAAGCCAATAATAGAGGGATACAATCTAGGACAAGGGAGGTACTAATACCACTCTATAAAGTTAGGCCACACTTAAGAGCATAAGAACATAAGAAGAGCCATGCTGAATCAGGCTAAGCCCATTGAGTCCAGCATTCTGTGTCACACAGTGGCCCACCAATTGTCCATGTGGATCTTGAGCAGAAAGAGAAGGAAAGACCTTCCCTTTCCCCTGACCCACAACAAATGGTATTCAAGGGAACCCTGCCTGCCTCAACCCACATAGAGGCGGCACATGGACATCCGTTTCAATAACCACCGATATACTTGGCATTCATGAATCTGTCTAATCCTGCCTTGAAGCTATCAAGGCTGACAGCTGTCACGACCTCTTCTGGAAGTGAATTCCATAAACCAACAACCCTCTGGGTGAAGAAATATTTCCCTTGATTTGTCCTCACTTTCTTACCTATGAGCTTTAGGGAGTGCCCCCTTGTCCTAGTATTGTGTGATAGAGAAAAGAATTTTTCTGTATCCACTTTTTCTATCCCATGCATGATTTTATACACTTCGATCATGTCACCCCTTAAATGCCGTCTTTCAAGGCTGAAAAGACCAAGGTGTTGCAACCTGGTATCATAAGGGAGGTGCTCCCTTTCCTTCATCATACTTGTTGCCCTTTTTTGCATCTTTTCCAGTTCCATTATATCCTTCTTGAGGTGTGGTGACCAGAACTGTACAAAGTACTCCAAGTGTGGTCTCACCATCAATTTGTACAGAGGCAATATAACATTTACCGACTTATTTGTACATAGGCAATACAACACTTCGAATACTGTATCCAGTTGTGGTCATCACACTACAAAAGTGACATTGAAACTCTAGAGAAAGATTAGGGGACTGGAGACTATAACATATGAAGAGCGGTTGCAGGCGTGAGCATTGCCATTCTGGCAAAGAGAAGGCCCAAGGGAGACATAATAGCAGTTTTATTTATTTATTCATTTATTCATTTGTCCAATACACAATACATATGGAAGAGAATAGACATGAAGTAATATATATAAAGATAATATGTAAAAATAGAGGAGAAGATATATGAAAGGAAGAAAATATATATGATATATGAGATAAAGAAAAGACAATTGGACAGGGGACGAAAGGCACACTAGTGCACTTATGTACGCCCCTTACTGACCTCTTAGGAACCTGGAGAGGTCAATCGTGGATAGTCTAAGGGAGAAATGTTGGGGGTTAGTAGTTGACACTATTGAGTCCGGTAATGAGTTCCACGCTTCGACAACTCGATTGTTAAAGTCATATTTTTTACAGTCAAGTTTGGAGCGGTTAATATTAAGTTTGAATCTGTTGCGTGCTCTTGTGTTTTGCGGTTGAAGCTGAAGTAGTCATTGACCGGTAGGACGTTGCAGCATATGATCTTGTGGGCAATACTTAAATCGTGTTTTAGGCACCGTGGTTTTAAGCTTTCTAGACCCAGTGTTCCAATACTTGAGGGGCCGCCACACTGAGGAGTGGGTCCAGGTGTGGTAGTAAAAAGTTTGGTAGCCCTTCACTGATTGGGTCAAACTATTTTCCAAGGCACCAGAAAGCTAGACAAGGAACAATGGATGGAAACTAACCAAGGAGAGATTCAACATGGAAATAAGGAGAAACTTTCTGAGAGTGAGAGCAATCAAAGTCCAGTTAATAAATCAATCAGTGGAACAGCTTGCCTGTAGAGGTTGTGAGAGCTCCAACACTTGAGACATTCAAGAAGAGATTGGCTTTCCATTTGTCTAAAATGGTGTAGGGACTCCTGCTTGACTAAATCAGTTGGACTAAATCAGTATTCGCGAACCTATGGCATACACATAACCTATACATAAGTGCACCAGTGTGCCTTTCATCCCCTGTCCAATTGTCTCTCCTTTATCTCATATATCTTTTCTTCCTTTCATATATCTTCTCCTCTATTTTTATATCTTTTCTTCTATCCTTTTCCTTATATATATTACTACATGTCTATTCTCTTCAATATGTATTGTGTATTGGACAAATAAATAAATAAATATAAATAAAATGGGTGCTGCAGGTGGCACGCAGAGCCATATCTACTGGCACGTGAGCCAGTGCCCTAGCTCAGCTCCAACGTGCATGTGTGTGCTGGCCATCTGATTTTTGCTCACACAGAGTCTCTTGGAGGGTGTTTTTAGCTTCCAGAGAGCCTCTGGGGGGATGGGGGGGATGTTTTCCCCTCCCCTTGATGCAGGGAAGCCTTTGGAGCCTGGGGAAGGTGAAACACAAGCCTACTGGGCCCACCAGAAGCTGGGAAACAGGCCATTTCCAGCCTCCAGAGGGCCTCCAGGGCGCAGGGAAAACTGTTTTTACCCTCCCCAGGCATTAAATAATGGATGGGGCACTTGCACATGTGCAATAGCGCATGCTCATGCTCTTTTGGCACTGAGGGAAAAAAAGGGTTAGCCATCAGTGGAGTAGATGATCTACAAAGTTAACTACAATTTTATAATAAGGGTTTTTAGTTGTTTTATTATTGGATTGTTACATGTTGTTTTTATTGTTGTTAGCCACCCCGAGTCTATGGAGAGGGGCGGCATACAAATCCAATAAATAATAATAATAATAATAATAATAATAATAATAATAATAATAATAATTATTATTATTATTATTATTATTATTATTATTATTATTATTATTATTATTATTATTATTATTATTATTATTATTATTATTACAAAGATGGGTTGTAGTATAAAAACTTTTGGAGCAGCCTGGCACAACAAGGATGGTAAAAATGTTCTGAGAATGAAACAAAATCCGAGCACCTTTTTGAGGTTGAAACAAAATTATTGGGTAACTGATTATTTCTTTCCTTTTTAAGCTCAAAATGTTATGAACTCAATGTTTTGAACCACTTCGACTATTTCACGTTCCTGTTTTTTACTTGTGATATACTACTAACTTGTTTAACTTTTTGGCTGCAACTCAAGATCGATGCATTTTCTTTTCCTTTAAAATGCCATATTTCGGTCAATGGGATTATTGCTGTCAGATCCCATACAGATGAATGCACTACAATAGACTGAATTGAACTGTTTCAGGATGCATGTCAAGAATTTAGCCTTTTCAAAATCTTATACAAAGTGTCCTAACAGGTATTATTTGGACTGCTTAGGAATTGGCATATATCCAACAATTTTATTTTTACTTCTCAGAATTTTCATCAGGAAATGTTCACAAGATCAAATGTATGGGTAAACTTCTGAATAGCATTTTGAGAGAATATACATATATTATATAGAGTGAAGGAGACAATGAGAAAAGGACATGTAGACAGTTGGACAGAATAGAAAGGTTACTGTAGAAAAAGAATAATGCAGACCATTAAAGCAGCAGTTGGTTTCAGTGAAGATTCCAGCTGAGCAAGATCACAAAATCAATTTTAACACTCCTTCCCTCAGTTGTTGAAAAGCAGAATAGATCATTCATGGTGATCAAAGGTCAAGACATACCTATATCATGCATTTGGAGATGACTCTTCTTTCTAAGCGAGGCTGCTAGTTGGACAGAAGTACGATGCTATGTGCAAATGACACAATCCCATGGTTGGTTGCTGCCAGTTCGGACCAGTTCTTAGATCCAGTAGCACCAGTGGCAGGAGGCTCTGCCCATCCACCTGGCACACTTGTGTGCATGCGCAGAAGCATTGCGTGTGCTCCAGCATGCAAATCAATGGCAAAATTATTTACAATCCACCACTGGGCACAATACTATGAATACTATGAGGATGTACTTCAATTGTAGGAAAAGTGCAAAGGAAGCTATTTGCATAATTGCATATTTATTTATTTATTCACTTATTCACTTATTCACTTATTCACTTATTCACTTATTCACTTATTCACTTATTCACTTATTCACTTATTCACTTATTCACTTATTCACTTATTCACTTATTCACTTATTCACTTATTCACTTATTCACTTATTCACTTATTCACTTATTCACTTATTCATTCATTCATTCATTCATTTATTTATTTGCATGCCACCCCTCTCCGTAGACTCGGGGCGGCTCACAACAGTAATAGAAAAAACAATGTACAATACAAATCTAATAAGTAAAACTAAAAACCCATAATTTAAAAAACATGCATACAACATGCCATACATAAATAATATAGGCCTGGGGAAGTTATATCAGTTCCCCCATGCCTGACGACAGAGGTGGGTTTTAAGGAGTTTACGAAAGGCAAGGAGGGTGGGGGCAGTTCTAATCTCAGGGGGGAGCTGGTTCCAGAGGGTCGGGGCAGCCACAGAGAAGACTCTTCCCCTGGGACCCGCCAAACGACATTGTTTAGTCGATGGGACCCAGAGAAGGCCAGCTCTGTGGGACCTAATCGGTCGCTGGGATTCGTGCGGCAGAAGGCGGTCCCGGAGATATTCTGGTCTGATGCCATGAAGGGCAGTTGCACACAAGTCGAGGGCTACTCAATGCTTTTCGTATGGTCCCCATTGATCCTCCAAAAGTTATCCACAAATTGCAATGTTTAATATATCAGAAAGAATCAGTACATAATTATAGCATGCTTTGAGATAAATGTCAGTCTATTCGAGTTTTGCTGATCTGGTTCCATGAAGTTCCCAATGTGCCTTTTATGGCTTAAATGCATTCCTGAGTCTAAAAGAAATCGCACAATCCCATTTCAATTGTTTGTGACTTTTAAAGATGGCATTCACAATGTGAAATGATTCTTTTGAGCTAAATGGGATCCTCTGATTTAGTACATGTATAAGCAAATGAATCCTGGGAACATCTAGCAGCTTGTAATGTCTACCTGCATACTAGTTGGTTCTTTGAGCATCTTGTCAGAGATGCTTGTGGAAATTTCAGTAATAACTTCCTGATATTTTCAGAGTGTTGCTGCTCTGATTAGAGAAAAGCAAGTGGGAGTGGGGAGCTGCTTTGATATAGGACAGTGATGGCGAACCTATGGCACGGGTGGCACAGGTGGCACACGGAGACATATCTGCTGGCACGCTAGCTGTTGCCCTAGCTCAGCTCCAACGTGCATGTGTGTGCTGGCCAGCTGATTTTTGGCTCAGACAGAGGCTCTGGGAGGGCATTTTTGGTTTCCAGAGAGCCACTGGGGGGATGGGGGAGGGCATTTGTACCCTCCCCCAGTTCCAGGGAAGCTTTTGGAACCAGAGGAGGGTGAAACACAAGCGTACTGGGCCCACCAGTTTCCTGTCTCTCAAGGGCCTCTGGAGGGCCAGGGGAAGCTGTTTTCGCCCTCCCCAGTCATTGAATTATAGGTGTGGGCACTGGTGCACGCACGATAGCACACCCCCATATTCTTTTGGCACTCGAGGAAGAAAAGGTTCACCATCACTGATATAGGAGAAGGTGTTTTATAAGGATTCTGTCCTGAGCCCTCGAACAACTTCTTTCAATTATTAAATACATCTGGCAATTCACGGTATCAGCAAAATTTAAGATGTTTGTTTTTCTACCAAATAGATCAAGTATACCTGGCATTGGAAGGGAGGACAAAAATATATGCATATCATACAGGAAAAATTATCACATTCGAAACTTTCTCAAATGTTGATTCGGTAAACATCTTACTAAGCATCCACTATTTACGGGACCACCTCTGATTTTATACTTCATTGTGGCAAGTAAGGGCCGACAGAGTTGGCCTTCTCCAGGTGCTGTCCGCCAGACAATGTCAGTTGGCGGAACCTCAGGGAAGAGCCTTCCCTGTGGCGGCTCCAATCCCATGGAATCAACTGCCCCCAGATTCTCTTCCCTACTGGTCTTCTGAAAGCTGTTAAGACCTGGCTTTTTCGGCAGGATTGGAATTAGATTGACTGCTATGTATCTGTGGTTCTTTTTAGGATATTATTTTATTGTTTTATTATATTACTGATTTTATTGTATATTTTGATTGTATTTTATTACAGTTGTATTTATCCCACTTGTTAGCCACTCTGAGTCCGCATATAAATACAATAAATAAATAAATGAAATGAATGTTGGCTTCTCCATTTGTATCAACTTGCAAATATCATATAATTATTAATTTAGCAATAGCACTTAAACTTATATACCACTTCACAGTGCTTTTCCAGCCCACTTTAAATAGTTTACAGAAACAGAATATTGCCTACTTTCCTTTGCCCCCTTTAATTAGCAATTAGACTTATATAGCACTTCACAGTGCTTTTGCCGCGCTCTCTAAGCAGTTTACAGAGTCAGCCTATTGCCCCCAACAATCTGGATCCGCATTTTACAGACCTGGGAATGATGGAAGGCTGAGTCAACTTGAGCCGGTAATGAGATTTGAACTGCTGAACTATAGCTAGCAGTTAGCCGAAGTAGCCTGAACTGCTGTACTCTAACCTCTGCACCACCCTGGCTCATACTTTTCAACTAGACTAGACTTTCAATCCTGGGCCTAGAAAGTTTAGAACTAAGACGCCTTAAACAAGATCTAAGTATTGCCCACATGATCATATGCTGCAATGTCCTGCCTGTCGGCGACTACTTCAGCTTCAACCACAACAACACAAGAGCACACAACAGATTTAAACTTAATATTAACCGCTCCAAACTTGACTGTAAAAAATATGACTTCAGTAACCGAGTTGTCGAAGCGTGGAACTCATTACCGGACTCCATAGTGTCATTTATTTATTTATTTATTTATTATTTGGATTTGTATGCCGCCCCTCTCCGAAGACTCGGGGCGGCTCACAACAAGTCATCCCCAAACCCCCAACACTTTACCCTTAGATTATCTACGGTTGACCTATCCAGATTCCTAAGAGGTCAGTAAGGGGCGAGTACAAGTGCACTAGAGTGCCTTCCATCCCCTGTCCTATTGCTCTCCTATGTCTCCTATACCTTTCTTCTATTCCTATATCTCTTCTTCTATTCTTTCATTGATATGTTCTATTACTTTATCTTCTTTTCTATTATTTCTTAGATATATTTTACTATGAGTATCTCCTCTATAACCCTCAGCATGTATTTTACTATGTGTATAACCCTCATTGTGTATTGGACAAAATAAATAAATTTTAAAAAAATAAACCTATACCTTCCATAATTAGCTAACACCCCCCCACCCCCCACCCCACATCCCCAATTCTTTTTCTCCACTGATTGTTCTTCATTAGGAAACTATTCCGGGACAAAATAAAAAAAAATATTGAGATGAAGGATTGATCACAGTGATATATGGGGGAAAAAGGTGCTTTAATGAACATGAGAAATACTGTTCTGACACTCGGGGGAGGTCTTGAGCATTTCTTCAAAAGCATTTTTGAAGCATGCACAGTCTAATAAATCTCAGAGAGCCAATTAAACCAAGCCCCACTTAGCTTTGCAAGCCAAGCTGCAACATTTTCACAAAGTCTGCCAAAAGTAAATCAGATTGTTGTAGGTATCCAATTGGATTCTACTCATCAAAGTGCTTCAGGAGTTCAATTTGTAAAGTTGATGAAATGAAGCTTCATCAAATCAAGTCATCCCACTGAACAATGGCATAGTCTTTTACTATTAAGGTTCTTCCTTTTTGAATAAGGTTTCTTGCTTCCTTGCTTTTCTGATCCTTTCCCATCTGTACAGCAGCTGTTTCAGAAACTGGCACTAGATATATGCCTCTCACATATGCCAGAAGCCTTCCTTTTATTGCTGCAGCTTTCCCGCCCCCCTGCTCCAAGCAAAGGTGTTAAGCATCAGCCTCTATTTCCTCACCTGCAGCCTTAGCAAAACTTCATTTCTTTCCACTTGTTGATGGGAACAAGAAGCTCTTCAAAGCAGTAAGGTTAACAACAGGGGTTTTCACTGTGAACCTGTTTTAAGTCTGACAATATGCTAAGCTTAGTAGCTTAATCAAGATCCATTCAGAAAACTGGAACATGAATGTCACAAATTACTGTAGGTTTTTGTTTTTGAGAGTCTTCATTTACATTTAAGGTATAAGTAACTGCAGACAAGCCTGCACAGAAAAACAGAGCAATATAAATCAAAGTAATTATGATCAGCATAGTTAAAAGTCTGCCTGAAGCTTCATGAATAGTTATAGTACAGTGATCCCCCGGGTATCGCGCTCCCGATCATTGCGAACGGGCTAAATCGCGATTTTTCAACCCGGAAGTAAAAACACCATCTGCGCATGCGTGCCCTTTTTTTTATGGCCACGCATGCGTAGATGGCGCCGGGCAGATCAGCTGCTGGGCGGCTTCCCTGGGTCCCTTCGCCCGCCCACGCCGTTCGCTCGGGCCGCTTCCCAGCTGAGTACTCAGCTGGGAAGCGGCCCGAGCGAACGGCTTGTCCGCCGCCTGCCTGCCCGCGTGCCTGCGGCTCGCCCGCCCGCCCTTCGCCCGCCCACGCCGTTCGCTCGGGCCGCTTCCCAGCTGGGAAGCGGCGCTGGGGATCTTACCGGCCGCCACCGCCTGCCTGCCCGCCCACCCGCCCTTCGCCCGCCCACGCCGTTCGCTCGGGCCGCTTCCCAGCTGGGAAGCGGCGCTGGGGATCTTACCGGCCGCCGCCGGCTGCCTGCCCTTCGCCCGCCCTTCGCCCGCCCTTCGCCCGCCCACGCCGTTCGCTCGCGCCGCTTCCCAGCTGGGAAGCGGCGCGAATGAACGGTGTGGGCGGGCGAAGGGCGGGCGCGCGGGCAGGCAGGCGGCGGACAAGCGGCGGGCACAGCAGCAGCGAGGAGTGGGTGGCCGGTAAGACCCCCAGCACCGCTTCCCAGCTGGGAAGCGGCCCAAGCGAACGGCGGGCGGCGGGGAAACCCCAATCTTCGGCTCGCTGCTGTGGCTATAGTAAAAACACCATCTGCGCATGCGCAGATGGTGTTTTTACTTCCGCAGCGCTACTTCGCGAAAAACCGGTCATTGCGAGGGGTCCTGGAATGGAACCCTCGCAATGATCGGGGGATCACTGTATTTTACTTGTAACCCCCATCCCCCAGCTTTTCAAACTTCTAACTCAGAAACAAGAGGTGAACCTTTTACGAAGCCTCATACTGAGGGCAAAGGTAACACAACCTTACATAGGCTGGGAAGAGCCAAAATATTCCCACTAAATGAGCTCTGCAAAAGTTAAAGTAGAACCATCAAACATTTGCGGTTAACAATTCATGCTGAACACTTGCCTCTCAACAAGGTCCAAATTGGGGTGGATACTAATTTACTTTTCCGCTGGTTCATTTCCTCTAGCCCTACATGGGTGTGCGCAAAATCAGTGCCCAAAACCAAGCTTCTGCACATGTGCAGAAGCAAAAAACAGTTTCTGCACATGTGCAGGAGCAAAAAACAAAATGGCGGCACCATAGATGTTGCGATTAGAGCCAGTTTGGGTGTGTGGCAAACTGACAATCACTCCCGGTTGGGCGAAGGGGAAAAAATTCCCGTTACTGGTTCTATAGAACCAATCTGAACTGGGAGCAACCCACCTCTGGTCAAATTGCAACACATATTTATTTATTGAGTGCTGATTGGGCCCTTGCAAATATGTTCAGCAAGAATACAAGTAAAGAATATAATCTTTCACTAACAACTATTTGTTTAGGGACTGTTTGATGTTACAACAGTGGTGAGGAAAAGTGACTTACAATCATTTCTTGCACTTACAACCATTGCAACGTCCCCATGGTTACATGATCAAAATTTGGGTGCTTGCAGCATCCTGGGATCATGTGATCACCAATTGTAACCTTCCCAGCTGGTTTCTGACAAGCTAAATCAATGGTGGAAACTGCAACAATTCACTTAACAACAGTGGCAAACAAAGATAAATATGGGCATATATCACTTAATAACTGCCTTGCTTAGCAACACAATTCTGATTCCAATTGTGGTCATAAATTAATTTTTTTCCTATACCTAAATATTTAAGCAATTCCTTTCCTTTTAATGGAGGCTTCAATTTTAAATGCATGAGATTGTTGAAACTTGTAGAGTGAATGTTCTTCAAAGAGATGTGGTCAGCTCTATTTTTTTGCTTTGTTTTGAATACTGTATCTCCTTTCAGTGACATGATCTTGGGGATTTGGGGTTGTGGGAAATTCTAGAGGCTACACAAAATAAACGCTTTTGCATGCAACCCTCAGCCCAGGGGATTATCTGCCGTAATAAAATTTACTCAGAAATTTGAAACCTGTTGTGCAGTAACACAGTAATATGAAAATAATTATTGGTGGACATTTCTCCTTGAGATAGGATTAGACTCACATTCTTGCCGAAATGGTTAAATATTTTGTGAAATATGGAGACAAAAAAAGAATGATCCCGGTGGGAAAAAAATGTTTTGTTTTGTTTTCCAGAAGTAAACACCAGAAACAAAGAGCTGTCAGAATAACATACTTAGTGTTCAAGATATGTGGTTTGAATATGAACTTTTCGGCAAAGGGGAACTTTCTACTGTTCAGAAAATAGTTTGAAAAATAAGGGTAATTATAGGAAATGATAAACAGGAGTGTAAATCTTTCGTGGATATGGTCCATGGCTCAAACCTCAGGAGCTTGGGAAAAGCTAAACTAAGTATGATTTCTTTCCCAGGACATAAGGAAGTATCTGGTTTTGATTAAGAAAGTGACTGTCCAAAAGGGAGTGATTGGGATAATGGTAGTTAGTGAGAAAAGTTATTTTGGAAAGGAAAAAAAACCAACATATTTTTTTCTTTACTTTCCAGAAGGAAGGGAAAAAGTTTGAAGCAAGAATTTGCCACTTTCATATAATATTGTGGTGTTATCAATTGGCAATCTAAGAGAGGGACATTTTTTTTGTTTTTACTTGTGCTAGCCCTTTCCTACTGAATGTAAGAATTTCCCCCCCTGGAATTCTACTAACTTATAAAGAACAAAATACACATAACAATGAAATGTAAATCACAGAGAAACTAATATTTCTGGAATGCGCGAACGGTGATTAATCCCCAGCCCGGATTTGCTGCAGGGCCAGGGAGACACGACCCTCGGCATAGCCGCCATTTTGAGGCCGGGATCTCGCGAGATTTCGTGAGATCCCGGCCATTTTCTGGGCATCGGCCTCGGCCGATGACGTCGTCGGGGGGCGGAGCCTGCCAGCCCTATATAAGAGGCTGTGCAGGCTTGGGGCCTCCTTTTTGCCCCGACAACAACGAGCAGCGAACACCCACCCACCCTCCCTATCTTCCAGCGAATAGGAATTTTTGGCGGTCTCGGCATTTTTTGCGACCGTTTTTTCGCCTATTCCACACTGTGGTGACGGATGGCGGTTAGGGGGTGCTTCGTCCCCCGATTAGTCTAATTGGCTTACCTTTGGTCATTTGGGTAGGCAGGTTAGAGGCGGAAAATTGGGTGGTGTTTAGCAACTGCGTGTTCTCCGTTGGGCATCTTTGGGGATGATTGACAGGCTCTCTCCAAAGGTCATGGTGCCTTTAGCTCGATCTGACCAATTGGGGGGAACCCCTTGCAGGGGTTAGATGGCAAGACCTCCCACATGCAGGTGCATGGCTGGGATCCAGGTGAGGCGGGGCCCTTCACCTGGATCAGCATGGAGCTACGCCCATATGTTGCCCCAGAGATTATTCTGATGTCATTTTCCGCCCCGGAAGTAATTGTTTGACCCTGCGAGTCCTTGTTAAGTTTTAGTTAAATTTATGCTAATTTAATGAATAAATTATGCAAATGTCATTAATAAAAATGACCCAGTTTAAATCCAGCTCTCTGTGTCCGTGTCATTACTCCGCCTCTGCTGCAATATGCTGACATTTCTTCTACCAATGGACCGTTTTTGGTGCACTAAAAATGAAAAGCAGGGGCAGGCTCCTCTTACCTTGAGGTGCTGCATGCACATTGCCATTTTTATTGCATGCGTGCACTTGCTATGTGCACGCATGCACATCTTCTCATGTGATTTTGCTTCCTGTGCATGCACAGAAGCAAAATCTCAGGAGGAAATGTTCTCACGCCCACAATTTCAGCAATTTTTGCATACGCGGAAGCAAAAAACCGCTGAAATCTCACATTTGAGAGCGTCCCCTCGCAAGATTTTGCTTCCACACATGCGCAGAAAGCAAAAAAAGGCAAAAAATTCAGGAAAAAAGATGGCATGTGCAACAACCCAGCAAAGACGGTACAGGAACTGTCACATGCAAATTACGCAATTGGCGGGCTGCTACCGGAATGGTAGAGTGGACCGTACCAGTAGGAACCCAACACTACTGAAAAGTAAATATGGTTTCATTAGAGGAAGTCTCTATAATAAAATTAGTAAAAAAAATTATGCAATATTTTTTTAAAGACACTCTGTCCTTTTAAAAACCACCAGTAGGCAACAACAGCAAGAAGGTTGGCATCAAGGCATCTACAGAAGGTTATCAAATAAGTCACAATGTATCCAAGATCAGAGGTAGAAGGGAGCCGCGGCCACACCTGCCTCTCCATGGTGCCTCCGGCCCCCTCGCGCTCCTGGCCTCTCGGCCCTGCCCCCCACCCGCCCGGCCTCTCTTTCTCCTCCACTGCAAGAGAGGGGGGAGGGGCAGGCGTTCTCCCATCTCCCTGCCTGCGCGCCCGCCCGGAACATTCAAAGTAAGAGCGAAGGGTTTTCTTATTTTGAATGTTCCGGGCGGGTGGGCTGGCAGGGAGATTTGGGGCGCATGCGCCGGCTGCCCCCTAACACCTGGCCGCCCGCCCGCCGCTCGCTGCCTGCTCCGCCTCTCTTTCTCCTCCGCTGCAACACAGCGCCCAGCCATGCTCCTCCTCCCGGGAGCCCAGCAAAGCGAAGACACGGCACCCGGACGACTTTTGGAGCCGTTTTGTTTTCGGCCGGGCGGAGGCGGCGCGCAGAGGCAAATACACGGTGCCCGGCCACACTCCGCCTCCCGGGAGCCCAGCTGAAAACAAAACGGCTCCAAAAGTCGGCCGGGCTCCCGAGAGGCGGAGCTTGGCCGGGCGCCGTGTCTTCACCTCCGCGCGCCGCCTCTGCCCGGCCGAAAACAAAACGGCTCCAAAAGTCGGCCGGGCTCCCGGGAGGCGGTGCGCGGCTGCTTCCTCTTCACTGCAGAGCCGCCGGGCAGAGGCGAAGACAACGGCGCCCTCCACTCTCTCTCCATCTCTCTCTCTCTCTCTCTCTTTCTCTCTGTTGCCGGCGTGGTGAACGAGAGAGAAAGAGAGAGAGAGAGAAAGGAGGGGAGAGAGAATGAGAAAGAAAGCGAGAAAGCAAGCAAGAGAGAAAGACAGGGAAAGAAAGCAAGAGAGAGAGAAAGAGAGGGGGGAAGGAGGGGGAGGGAAAGACATAGAGGGAGGGAAGGAGGGAGAGAGAAAGAACAAAAAAGAGAGGAAGGAAGAGAGAAAGGAAGAGGGATGGAGACAGAGGGAATGAAAGATGAAGGAAGGGAGAGAGAAAGGGGGAGGGAGAGATAGAAAGGAGGGAGAAGGGGGTAGTTAGGGAGAGGGAAAAGGAAGGGCTTGAAGAAAGGGGGAAAGAAAGATAGAAAGGAAAGAGGGAGGGAGAGATAGAAAGGAAAGAGGGAGGGAAAGATAGAAAGAAAAGAGGGAGGGAGAGATAGAAAGGAAAGTGGGAGGGAGGAAAGAGGGAGGAAGACATAGAAAGGATAGAATTATGGATGCAAGAACTTGCTCATGTGTGATAGCGCACGCCCACACTTACTTACTTACTTACTTACTTACTTACTTACTTACTTACTTACTTACTTACTTACTTACTTTATTTATTTATTTATTTATTTATTTATTTATTTATTTATTTATTTATACTTATATGCCGCCCAGTGCCAAAGGGACTGCCGCTCAGACACTATACTTTTCCGCTCACCCCGAAAAAAAATTAGAGGGAACACTGGTTGGACTTAGTCTGTTTGTGGCTGTTTATCAATTCTAGATTCTTTTTTTTTTTTACTTCAGGACCCACCAGATCTTACCAGTTTGAGGAAGGAAGCCATATATTTCCTAGTAAATAGCTACCTTGGGATGAGCTATGCTTGCAATAACCATCATTATGTGTTCTTAAAATTCTAATCCCAGCTGAATATTAAATGTCAATATACTATGCACTAGGCTTCTATGTATCAGATAAGGATGCTAAGCAGCACATGTTTGTACAGTTATTGAATAATTGCAACATCATTCCAGCACTGGGTTTCACTTTTCCAAATGAAACAAACTCTTTTTATAGCCTCCTTTTTGGTTTTCCTTGTTATGCTTTATTTTTGTTCAATAAATCCTGACCTCTGCTGGCTCAAGTAAGATGCTAATATATAGTAGAAGGAAAGGAAAACATAAAGTTAAGTATTTCCACATAATTATGTTAGCAGGTAGAATGTTGGTCTCTGTTGAAATAAGCTGCAAAACGTTTTTCACTACTGGATTCTGAGTGGGGTATAAAGTCTTCAGCAACCATCAAGTATGTTATGGAAGAGAATTATTGGAATGATCTGATCAGGTTATGTTTGATATTATTTCAGTGATGATGCAAAGCTTCTCTTTGATAAAAATGGAAAGGTGTTGAACTGTTTTCTACTTCAGCTTCATTCAGAGAAATACAAATACAGTGGAACCCCGACATAAGAGCTGCTCTACTTAAGAGCAACTCGAGATAAGAGCTGGGAGGGGAGAGATATTTTTGTTCTACTTACAAGCCCAAATTCGAGATACAAGCGCCAAGGAGCTGTCTCCTGAAGCCAAACGCTAACTTCCGCGTTCGGCTTCAGGAGACAGCTGCGAAGCGGCGCGCGTGTTTTAAAAGGTTGCAGCCGGCCTGGGGGGCTCGGGGGGGTGCTTGCAGCTTTCTTTCTTGCTCTTTTTCTTTCTCTCTTTTACCTTCCCTTCCTCTATTTCTTCTTTTCTTTCTCCTTCCCACCTTCTTCCCTCCCTCCCTCCCTCCCTTCACTCATTCCTCTCTTACTCTCCCCTTTCATAAGTTTCCTTGCTTCCTTCCTCTGTTCCTGTCCCTTCCCCCTTCTTTCTTTCTTTCTTGCTTTCTTTCTTGCTCTTTTTCTTTCTCTCTTTTACCTTCCCTTCCTCTATTTCTTCTTTTCTTTCTCCTTCCCACCTCCTTCCCTCCCTCCCTCCCTTCACTCATTCCTCTCTTACTCTCCCCTTTCATAAGTTTCCTTGCTTCCTTCCTCTGTTCCTGTCCCTTCCCTCTTTCCTTCCTTCCTTCCCACCCTCCGTCCATTCATTCACCCATTCCTCTCTTGATCGCTTAAAGCCGGTCCCTGGTGCAAAAAGGGTTGGGGACCTCTGTCCTACAGGATTGGGTGGCAGAGAAGTTGAACATATGTAAATTTAAAAGTTTAAGAAAGTTTACAAGTTAAGTGAAAGAAACTTCATTATTCATTTATATGTACATGTACATTTCTTCATTAAAAACATGTCTTTCTGCATAATTTAGACTAACTTTGTGAGTTTTTTGAGGGCTGGAACCAATTAAAATTATTTACATTAATTCCTATGGGGAAAAGTTGTTCGAGATAAGAGCTGCTCGACTTAAGAGCCCAGGTCCGGAACGAATTAAACTCGTATCTCGAGGTACCACTGTAGTCGTAGTCTTATGACCAGTCACTTAGTGACTGTTCGAAGTTATGATAGACCCTCCAAAAGCTACTGAATGCTGCCAAAGCCTGTCTCAGTACATGGACCAACGCTCTTCATTCTCTACATCAATGACCTTTGCGATTACATCACAAGCAACTGTGTCCTCTTCGCCGACGATGTAAAACTCTTCAACACCACCGATAACACAACTACTCTCCAAAAAGACCTTGACGCTGTTACTGAGTGGTCTAACACATGGCAACTCCAAATCTCAACTAGCAAATGCTCTGTCCTACACATTGGGAAGAAGAATCTGAACTCCAAATACGAACTGAATAATCAAATTATCAAAGATAATCCCCACTCGGTTAAAGACCTTGGTATACTAATAACAAAAGATTTAAGTGCCAAAGCCCACTGCAACAATATAGCTAAGAAGGCTTCAAGAGTTGTAAACCTAATCCTACGTAGCTTCTGCTCTGGCAATCTCACAATACTTACCAGAGCTTACAAAGCTTTTGCCAGACCCATCCTCGAATGCAGCTCATCTGTTTGGAACCCATATCGCATCTCAGACATTAACACACTTGAAAATGTCCAAAGATACTTCACCAGAAGAGCCCTTCACTCCTCCACTCGAAACAGAATACTCTACAAGACTAGACTTTCAATCCTGGGCCTAGAAAGTTTAGAACTAAGATGCCTTAAACATGATCTAAGTATTGCCCACAAGATCATATGCTGCAACGTCCGGCCTGTCAGCGACTACTTCAGCTTCAACCACAACAACACAAGAGCACACAACAGATTTAAACTTAATATTAACCGCTCCAAATTTGGCTGTTAAAAATATGACTTCAGTAACCGAGTTGTCGAAGCGTGGAACTCATTACCGGACTCCATAGTGTCATCCCCAAACCCCCAACACTTTACCCTTAGATTATCTACGGTTGACCTATCCAGATTCCTAAGAGGTCAGTAAGGGGTGAGCACAAGTGCACTAGAGTGCCTTCCGTCCCCTGTCGTATTGCTCTCCTATATCTCCTATACCTTTCTTCTATTCCTATATCTCTTTTTCTATTCTTTCATTGATATGTTTTATTACTATATCTTCTTTTATATTCTTTCTTAGATATATTTTACTATGAGAATGTCCTCTATAACCTTCATCATATATTTTACTATGTGTATATAGATATATACCCACTAAAACCCTCATTGTGTATTTGACAAAATAAAAAATAAAAAATAAAAAGTTGTGAAGGTCCTGTTAGTAGGGTTACAATCAGGGGTGAGCTACTGCCCGGACAGGGAGGAATGCAGTGGGGTAGCAAAAATGGAACTCCACCCCAGACCACCCAATTTGCACTGAAAGATGTTGAAAGAAAATGCAGGGTGTCCTGCATAAGCCGCGCCCACAGCATGGTAGTAAAAATTTTGGTAGCCCTTCACTGGTTACAGTTAAATTAAATCCAAGGAGGAAAACATTACGGATGGCTAGTGAGGTCCTCTTTTTCACAGACACTTATAGTGATAATACTCCAAAGATGGTACATACCAGTTGGAGTCTCCTTCTGGACTCCTATGAAAGATCAGATGAAAGCAGCAGCATTTGCTGGTTTTGGCCTTCCTAGTAGAAAGGAGGACCTTGCTTCAGTGACTCATACCCTCATCATCACCTGTTGCAATGTGATCTAAATACTGCAAGCTCTTCTCTGGTTACTGGTAGGATTGCAGATTGCAATTCAACAAAGTCGTGTTAATCTGCTAACCCTTCCATAACTTGGCAATCGGTTAACATACCTGAAGATCTGATCGGAATCAGTCCAACTAGTTCAATATACTCGGAAGAAAATACTTCCAGTGTTGTGTGAACAATGCATGCGATTTTCATGTTGAGGATAGTGATGATTACAGTCAAAGCCTGGGTTCTGCTTGGCTACTAATGGCCAGTCAAAAGTGCTTCAAGCCAGTCTCTTTTCTCATACCTGTCTTGGCCAATCCTTTACAACAGAATTCTGTTTTTGCCAGTAGAAAACTCTGAGTCTTTCCAAATGGACTTTTTCCCATATCCAAGAATTCTCTCTCTCCCCCACCTCTTTTTTTCTACATCTGTGAAACCACAATTCAAAGTGTTGATGATGACTTATAAAGACCTACATGGCGTTGGACCAGATTGGGTCTGCCTTCTGCCGCATGAATCCCAGCGACTGGTTAGGTCCCACAGAGTTGGCCTTCTCCTGGTCCCATCGACCAGGCAATGTCATCTGGCGGGGAAGAGCCTTCTCTGTGGCGGCCCCAGCCCTCTGGAATCAGCTCCCTCCAGAGATTCGCACTGCCCCCACCCTCTTCGCCTTTCGCAAGAGTCTTTATGTTGCCAGGCATGGGGCAATTAGATCAAGTCCCCTCTCCCTGTCTATGAGATGTAATGTGTGATTGTGATGGCTGATTGATTTTAAGTATATATGGGATTTAGTAGTAATTTTTAATTAATTAGGTTTGTTGTTGTGTTGTATTGTATCCTGCGAACCGCCCTGTGTCTTTGTAGAGGGGCGGCATATAAATATAATAAAATAATAATAATAATAATAATAATAATAATAATAATAATAATAATAATAATAATATAGTAGGGGTGTCAAACTGGACATTTTTGAAAGCTAGATCAGCCTTGTACTTCTCTTCTGTGGGTCAAGGTTGTATGGAGAGGGGACAGATGGCTCCTGCAGCACTTGCTGACCAAAACAAGGTATGGGGGACTAAAGATGCCTCCCCCAGCTCATTTTCAGCCTGGGTGGCCTCCTGCAGCACTCTGCTGGCCAAAGGGGGCATGGGAACAACGTAGCTCCACCCAAGCCCTGTTTTGGTTGCCAGAGGCACCACGGGCCGGTCCTTTGCTGTTCCCAGGCTGGCCCTGCAGGCCAGATTTAAGCACCCTATGATCCGCATCTAGCCCACGGGTCTTGGGTTTGACCCCCCTCCCTTATAGCATACCATGGGTGCTTGGAGGAAAGGTAAGAGAAATGTAGGTGTGAGCGTGAGCATGGACGTACAACATTTTAGCCACCAGTTCTTTGGCACTGCAGAAAAATGAAAGAAGAAAAAAGTTGGGGAAGCATCCTTCCCAAGTATATCTCTCCCACAAGGATCAGGGACACAGTACCCGATCTACGTGTGTCCATGAGCATCTTCTGATATATGCCAGTAGCCCAGTATACTTCTGGAAAACATGATTCATGTCAAAAATACCAATGCCTTCCTGCTCAGACAAGCTCACCATGTCTCCAACAACCATTGGATGGTTCTAAAAGTTGCCATAAGTTGCAAGTGACTTATTATTTTAAAGCCCTACACGGCATTGGACCAGATTACCTCCGGAACTGTCTGCTAACACACGAATCCCAGCGACCGATAAGATCCCACAGAGTTGGCCTTCTCCGGGTCCTGTCGACTAAACAATGTCGTTTGGCGGGCCCCAGGGGAAGAGCCTTCTCTGTGGCGGCCCCGGCCCTCTGGAACCAACTCCCCCCCGGAGATTAGAACTGCCCCCACCCTCCCTGTATTTCGTAAACTACTCAAGACTCATTTATACCGCCAGGCATGGGGAAGTTGAGATAGCTCTTCCCCCTAGGCCATTACAAGTTATGCATGGTATGTTTGTGTTTATGTTTGGTTTTATAATAAGGGTTTTTAGTTGTTTTTTATTATTGGATTGTACATGTTGTGTTTATTATTGTTGTTAGCCCCCCCGAGTCTGCGGAGAGGGGTGGCATACAAATCCAATAAATTATTATTATTATTTAAGCTCAGCATTGCAGTATCTCCAAGTCTTCTTGTGGTAAGTGTGAATTTTATGCCATTTCTTCATTTCCATCTTATCACCCAGAGTCTTGCCTATCTGCCTTGTGTGTAAAAGAGGCTGATGTGATGCTCTCCATTTAAATTGTAGCCACTATATTACTTCAACCAGTACTACTACTATTAGCAGCAATAGAAATAGTTTCCCACTGATCCCTATGCAGATTTAGTCTTACACACCCAAGATTCATGCATGTTGCACACACAGCACCACTACATGCCATGTATTGTCTAAAGACATGTGCTTCTTGTCAGACCTTGCTTCTCAGTTAAACTCCTTCTCCTTGTCCTGTCCGACTGAGATTTTTCCATTAGTGAAGCACCTAGACAGATGTGACATGCTCCCCAATCCCTTTCACATCCAGATGTTGACCATGCTTGCCTGCTGCTCAATCCCTGCTGGAAATCTATTGATTTTCCATAGTGGGATTTCTGGATGTGAGAATTGTGCTCAAAAAAAAAAAGCTGAGTAACCTCACCAGCTGGGAGAGTTGGCAGGTGATCACTAACTCTTGCCTCTAGATTTCAATGTGACGGGAAAGAGCACTAGATTCACCCACACTTCAATCTCCACGCACCTTTATAGCACTCAAAACCGTCTAGTTCACTGTCATATATTTCACAGGGGTTGATTTTTCATAAGAATAAAAAGTTAACCTTGCTCCGTGCCCATCTGCCAAGCAGTACTTCATTTAGGACTCGTCTACAAAATACTGTTGTTCTTGAAAAACAGGTTCATTTTAGGAGGAAGACTTAAGAGGCCGCTATCCTATTTATCACCACTCAACTTGTAAGCTCAGAAGAGCTCCTAGTGAGGCAACCAACAGCTTTATGCATATTTATTGACTGGCTTGGGCATGTGGTAAGCGATCTCCTGATAGTCCATGTTAAAGCCAATCAATCATCACATAAATATATCTACTGTATATTCACCTTAGCCCTTCATTAGCATTCATTAGCAATTAATCAGCACAGCAGTGCCTCCTGCAAGTTCAACAATCCATAAGGTACATTTACATTAAAGATGTGCAAATGAACATGTTTCCCACTTCTGTGGGAATGAAAATACTATTACAAGTAGGCCGCCTAAATGCTGAAAAGATAACGCTTCTGGGTTTGTGTTCTGCTATATAGATACTGTATGTTTCCAAAGAAGTAATTAAGATTCTTTTACAATATAACTGTTTGTGGAACTGGATGAGAAGCAAGAGTTACTGCAGGATGGTTTTAAAAAAAAGTCAAAATGGCTGCCACAACGGTATGACAGAAGCTCCCCCTTTTTTCACACATAGAAAAATAGGCAGAGCTTCAATCACCTTATCATGATCGCCATTTTTAATTTGTTGACCCTCACAATGGAAAATATCAGCCGCAACCTCTACAGAAGGGCATCTGGCCAATAAATACTCAGTGTCAAGCTGATGGAGAAGTTGGTGTTACATTAACGGCTTGCCACACTCTCTATAGAAGGCCTGATGTTTATGGGAACTTGGGAGGGGTGATTTTCATGAGGGAACCGATGCAGCCACAAAGCATTCTTTTGAATGGTTCAAGGACATCCTATGCCCACCCACCTTGGCGGAAGTGGAGGAAGGACTTGCCACACTGGCACAATCTGAGTGGGGAATGTGACAAGCTTGTGGGTGGGGGACAAGGGATGTAAACTTTCAAATGAGTGGGAAACTCAGATTCAGGTTTCCTAATATAGGTGCTGTTCTGCCGGTGTGTTTCAACCACCCGTAATTACAGGGTAATTAGTCCAGGAAGACACACACCACACGATAAAAGGAAAACCCAAAAGTTTTTATAAACAGAAAAACAGAAACAGCTCCCTTTTTAAATGTTAAAGAGATTTTCTGGTACACACAAGGCACAGGTTAAATGCAGTCCAATTGCTCACCCAATAACTGGGAAATTGAGTCCAATTCTAAAGTCGAGAGAGTCCACACACAATCTTGAACAGCACAAAAACCACATCTTGATGAAACAATGAATCAGATAAACTGCCATGAGGCTAAAACAGCATGCTGCACTTTTATCTGCAGCACTAATTACAGCAGCCCCACCCAACCACAGGTGGCCTCATTTTCTCTTGTAATAATCCAGGGATGATACAGATGATTGATCTCCTCCTGGGCTGTCTGTCAAACTCCCTTCTTCCCTGTCACTCACGCTTCCTTGATCAGAGGAGGCTTCACCGGCAGATTCCATCGGGAGCAAAACAGGCCTACGGCATGTGGATGTTTCCCCCACATCCACCTGCACATTCCTTGGGGCAAGAGATGGGCCAGAGTTAACCACAACAGATGCCAATATGGCTCCAGAAATAATTAGAACTTTGAGGAGTACTTTGACCCAGACTCTGATTTAATTTGGAAGTTACCTGGAACATTCAGCTCCTTTCAGTTGCCCCAACTCCAACTGGATGCAAGGGATTATGAAGTCATTAAAAGACTATGCAGATGCCCTTGAAAATAATTCTCTTTGGCCTAACCCTTTTTGCCTGTGTTGTTTGAATTGTTGTGGATTTTTTTCCTCTAGAGGAATGACTTAGGAGATGGAGCTGGCCAGAACAAACATTTTCCTCCATAAAATGAAGATTCACTCCTCTTCTTTGCTCTGTTGCTTCATTTTGACAGAAGGACACACATTCCATAAAATCTTTTAACATCTAAGGAGAGCAATCTTAGGCTCCAGAGGTGTTCTCAAGAGTTTTCTCCAAATCCTTGTTTATGATATGCTCTTGCATAGTCAATTTTCTCATCTCCTGTGAAAGAAACCAAGCTTTCCAACTTTTCATTTTTAGTTAAAAAAAGAAAACGAAGTTGGTAGAGTTTTTAGGGGGGTGAAAACCCAATAATGAAACAAAATCACTCTACTGGGACAAAGAGCCAACTCTTCACTATTTCTGGAATTTTTTTTAACAGAATGGCACCATACGGGATGGTGAAGGAAACTGACTTTCCTACCGCCTAGGCAGACTCCAAATAAGACATGCTTGAGTTTCTCAACCCTATGGGCAGCCATAATAGCAGAGCAGATTTGGGGGACATCTTAAACATTAGTACATAAAGGCATCTGTCAGAAAATCACACCCTTCTGATGCCTGTTTCTGACAGTCTCCCCTGACATGGGGAAAACGATTTGTAAGGAAGATGCTCTGTTCAAGTCTTTATAGCCAAAGGGCTGTCAACACTTTACAAACCTGTGAATGTCAAAAGAACGGTACTGGGATCTTAAGCACTGGTGTGGCACAAAGGTCTGTTCTACATTTTTTAAAAGAAGACACCCTTTTCATTCTGTTCTGACTCCGTAAGACAAAATGGTCTTCTTCTGGAACAAAGGCTAGAAACTCCCTATATGTACGGCAGAAAACTTGTGAATTTGGTTATGACCTATAAAGCCCTACATGGCATAGGACCAGACTAACTCCGAGACCATCTTCTGCCGCATGAATCTCAGCAACCGGTGAGGTCCCACAGAGTTGGTCTCCTTAGGGTCCCATCGACCAAACAATGTCGACTGGCGGCACCTAGGGGAAGAGCCTTCTCTGTGGGGGGCCCGGCCCTCTGGAATCAGCTCCCCCTGCAGATTTGCACTTCTGCCACCCTTCTTGCCTTCCGAAAGAGTCTAAAAACCCATCAATTATTAAGAGAATCGTGTAGTCATTGAACAAATCCACTTCTGCCATTGACTTGTCTTGTAGGTAGTCAGCTGGGAAAGTTGCAAATGGCATTCCCTTGACCCAAATGTCATTGATGCTCTAACCATCATAAATATATGCCAGTTGCCAAGCACCTTAACTTTTATCACGTGATTGTGGAGATGCCGCAACCGTTGTAAGTCCCTTTGTTCAATGCCATTGTAACTTCAGTCTCTAAACAAACAGTTGTAAATTGAAGATTACCTGCAAAGGTGGATCATTGATTGCTTCGCTCCATCCTTGATTGCTGCTGACCTGAGATTTAAAGAGTCTATGGCTTTTCTTTTTAAGCCATTAGGATTTCTGCTTGGTTGAGAAATGGCAAAAGTGATGAAAAAGCTGTTCTCTGAGTTCTCAGACAATGGAGCTGGTGTGTTTTCTGAAAAGCATGCCAAGATCCATTATCCTCTGAGTCCTCTTCAAGGTCTTGCTGGCTTTTGATCACACAACTGTACCACAGGTGGCTATGCATTTGAACCTTTTATATGAACTACCTTTTTTTTAAACATTTTTTTAAACATACGTCTGCTTATTCTGCATTGGCTGCATAGCTAGAGGCATAACAAGCAGAAAGAGGGAGATTGTGATCCCGCTGTATAGAGCGCTGGTGAGACCACATTTGGAATGCTGTGCTCAGTTCTGGAGACCTCACCTACAAAAAGATATTGATAAAATTGAATGGGCCCAAAGACGGGCTACAAAAATGGTGGAAGGTCTTAAGCATAAAACCTATCAGGAAAGACTTCATGAACTCTATATCTGTATAGTCTGTAGAACAAAAGGGAAAGGGGGGACATGATCGAAACATTTAAATATATAAACATTTAAATATAAATAAATAAGGTTCAGGAGGGAAGTGGTTTTAATAGGAAAGTGAACACAAGAACAAGGGGGCACAATCTGAGGTTAGTTGGGGGAAAGATCAGAAGCAATGTAAGAAAATATTATTTTACTGGAAGAGTACTAGATGCTTGGAACAAACTTCCAGCAGATGGGGTTGGTAAATCCACAGTAACTGAATTTAAACATGCTTGGAATAAACATATATCCACCCTAAGATAAAATATAGGAAATAGTATAAGGGCAGACTAGATGGACCATGAGGTCTTTTTCTGCCATCAGTCTTCTGTGTTTCGTTTTCTATATTCAAATGCTGGTCATAAGTTACACATTAAGATGCTATTCATGAGTGTCCAGATTACATGTTGTACTAACAGAGGCCAAACCACAGAAACAAGCAAATGAAAAATTGCTAGAGAAAAGTCAGATGCTTAGAATGGGCTGTACAACGCCAGACAAATCACCTGGTTCCATTGTAATTGTCCACTTATTCTGCACTGTTAAATTTTGCCACTGCCTGATTACTAAATACTGAATCCTTTGGGATTGGGCGGCATACAAGTCAAATTAATAAATATTCTAACTGGCAAGTATCTATAGCCACAAACCTGTAGTGTACTGAATGATGGGAAAACACAATGCTTCAATTCCTGCTCTATGGTTTGAGCTGAGAGATATTGGCTCACCATACATTATACAAAAGGAATTGATTTGTAGATAAACGATAGCCCTGAGAGGCTCGAAATACCAGACTGGCACCATGTAGTTCATTAAATTGATTACATTAAGAAATGCCCAAGAAAATAAAGTAAACTATAGTAGGTTTTTTTTATTATTTAAAAAAAAAATCCAATTAGTGCAGCAAAGCATAAGAAGCTAGTTCCTTTGGGAATGGGGGTGAAAGAAGTGTGGGGTTTACATCTGATGATTTGGACAGCTTGAAAAATAATTATAAGTATTAATATGGATGCTTAGAATGTAGATAACAGTTGACTAGGGAAAAAGAGATGCATAGACATGCCATTTATACTACTTTGAAAAACCATTGTTAGCCTCCTTTGAAAAATCTTAAGCTGTCAGAAATATTATTCATTGGGCTGGTTAATTGACTTAATCCCATGATTTGGACTCATGTATTTAATGCATCGTTTTTGATTCTTTGCGCAGTCACGCTAACACGATTTATACTTGCCTTCTCTAATTGTAGATACAATGTTCTCTTGGGCTTTTTCTTTGGGAAAAAAACTTTTTCACTCTTCCACTCTTTGCCTTCTCGCCCCTCCCCACTGCCCCTCCCCACATTTAGATGATGCTGAACTATGAAAGACGGTTTCAAATTCTGACCTTTTCTTTCTTTTGAAATATTTAGGGAAAGGTCAGAAGCAATGTGGGAAAATATTATTTTACTGGAAGAGTAGTAGATGTTTGGAAAAAACTTCCAGCAGACGTGCTTGGTAAATCCACAATAACTGAATTTAAACATGCCTGGGATAAATATATATCCATCCTAAGATAAAATACAGGAAATAGTATAAGGGCAGACTAGATGGACCATGAGGTCTTTTTCTGATGTCAATCTTCTATGTTTCTATTTATTTTGGTCAGTGGTCTCTAAACTTGGCATCTTTAAGACATGTGGACTTCAACTCCCAGAATTACTCAGTTGACTGAGGAATTCTGGGACTTGAAGTCCATAAGTGTTAAAGTTGTCAAGTTCGGGGAACCCTGCAGTAAGTCATTCTTCTAGCTCTCTCTTGCTGTCCCTGATATACCAAAGTCAATGGTCTCTTGACCTTTGATATTAGTTAGCCCTTCCCAATGACTTCTTGAATTCTTGATTATTTTTCTACTTGCTGTGCCAAGCACATTACAGATAGCCCTCAACTTTCTATCATTTATTTAAAGAGAGTTGAAAGTTACACTGATACTGGGAAAAGTGACTTACGACCAGGGTTGGGCTACTAGCCGGAATGCCTAACCGGGCTCGCCTCCACGGCTCTGGAGGTCTCACGAGTTTTAGCAGTTATGCTCTGCAGAGTTATACATGCCGGAAGCAAAAAACCTTGCCGGAACATGGGGGCACCTGCGTTCTCCATGCGTGATTTTGCTACCTGCATGGATCCGCAGCATAACTCTGCTGAAACTCATGGGACCTACAGAGCCATGGAGACAAGCCCAATTAAGCATTCTGGCTAGTATCCCACCACTTCTTACGAGCATCCACACACCTACGACCACTGCAGCATTATCAAAATTCAGGCACTTGGCAACTGTCATGTATTCACAATGGCTGCAGCATCCCAGGGTCATTTGATTGTCAATTCTGAGAGCCGGGGTGGCGCAGCAGATAGAGTGATGTACTGAAGGCCACTGAAGCTGACTGTAGATTTGTAGGTCAGCAGTTCAAATCTCATCACCGGCTCAAGGTTGACTCAGCCTGGATGTTTTGGTGCATCTTATACAGCCATTTTTGTTGTCCCGAAATCCCAGTTTTGGATAGAGGGCCTGGGAAGCCTGCACAAAGCTCCTGGGTGCTGGGGATGACAAAAATTGGCCCACAGTGTTCGCCCTAGCACAAGGACAAAAGCACCAGCCTGAAGATGACAAGTGGGACCTTGTCAAAACGTCACCAGAAATCTCTGAATCCTACATGGGAAGAAACCCGAATATGTCAAGACCTTCATATCTATATATCTATATATCTATATAGATCAATAAAGATAGAACTATCTATCTATCTATCTATCTATCTATCTATCTATCTATCTCTACCTATCATCTATCTATATCATCTATCTATCATCTATTTATGCATTCAGGACTCTTCTAAATATTGAACACAAACAAAATGGAAAAAGTCAAGATGTGCTTTTTAAATATTAGTTTTCTTAGAAGGCAAATGTGAATGTACAAAGGATGTACGCAACATGCTTTACCTTTAAACTCCGAATTACTTAAGAAATAAAGAGCTATATATTGTAATGAATTCTTAATAGTCTCATATTTCTAAATGTCAAGTTGTTCTTACCAAGATCTATTTCCAGATGGGCTCTTAATCTACTGATAAAACAATAGAATGAATCAAAGTCTAGTTTCATTTATGCTTTAACATAGTCTTGGATGAAAGCCAACAATGTTTGGCTAAAGCAAACATACTTGGTGAATGGGCTGTCCTTTTCTCACAATTCTGGTCAGATGTGTCCGCAAGGTGTGGTCAAAATGTCAAGATGGCAGTCAGGACAGAATGAAGTTAAGAAGTTCTGCCTATTTTTTTTCTTTGTATTATCGCAAATGACCACATCTTGCAGAAACACCTGGTCTTAGAGGAGAAAGACTCTGCAAAGCAGATCAGGGGACTATTAGCGGGAGTGTGTGCAGCAATTGAGATGATGGATAGAGGACAATATGTATAGTTCAGAGATTAAGTGAGAGGTCCTTGATGCTCTTTGACCTTGTTTTCTTGCAGACATTTCATTACCTGAATTAGGTAACTAGCACTGATAATGTTACCTAGTTTTTTTGTTTTTTGTTTATTATTATTATTATTATTATTATTATTATTATTATTATTATTTAGACTTGTATGCCGCCCCTCTCCGAAGACTCGGAGTTTGTATAGTGAAACATCTTCAAGACAACAACTAAGCTCAGAGAGCATTAAGGACCTCTCAAATATTTGGTAGATCCAATACTTGAACTCAGCCCTTAGATCAGGGTTAGGCAAAGTTGGCTCTTCTATGACTTGTGGACTTCAACTCCCAGAATTCCTGAGCTCAGGAATTCTGGGAGTTGAAGTCCACAAGTCTTAGAAGAGCCAACTTTGCCTACCCCTGCCTTATATGGTGGTTTGTGAGTCATTGGCCAATTCAAAATAGTTTGCCAAAGGAATGCCGCCCCTCTCCGAGGATTTAAATATTTATTTTTTTAAAGATGAATTACACATTAAGAATGAAAGCAGAGAAAGTAGCATAAGAATATAATAAAGAGTGAGAAGAAGTTAAAACTTTGAAATCGGTTACTGTATCATAGCTTGTTGCACATTCAGTCAGATGTTCAGACTGGATTTGGCAATTTTATCCAGCTATCAAGTCCTTTTCCAAAACCTGATATAGGCAGATATTGAGTTATTTATAAAAATAATAAAGGTGGGTTATACATAAATAAGTAAATAAATTGCTACAAGCCATTTTCCTTTTCAATGATAAATGGGAAGAGCTATGATACTGGACAAAAATATGATAATTGTTGAAATCTAAGTAAAATGGAAATAGATTGATTCTAAAGAAAAATTAAAAAAAAGTAATTCTTAGGGAAGTCATTGTTAAGGCCGTAAAATGGCATGTACCCAATGAGAACTACAGCCATGCAATTAAAATATGCTTGCTTCTTTGGAAGAAAGCAGTGATGGGCTCCTATGGGAACGGTCAGGAACGCAGTTCCGGTAGCAAAATTTGGAGCTCCACCCCAGAGCACCAATTTGCACTGAAAGATGTTGAAACAAAATGCATAAACCACGCCCACAGTGTGGTAGTAAAAATTTTGGTAGCCCATCACTGGAAGAAAGCTGTGGGAAACCTCGTTGACAAAGTCTGTATAGTCAAAGCAATGGTTTTCCCAGTATGGCTGTGAGAGTTGGGCCATAAGGAAGACTGGATGCTGAAGAATTGCAATGCTGGAGAAGACACTTGGGAGTCCTTAGGACTGCAAGGAGTTCAAATCAATCAGTCATAAAGGAAATTTACTGACTGTTCTTTGGAAGGACAGATACTGAAGCTGAACCTCAAATATTTTGGCCACCAAATGAGAAGAGCGGATTGATTGGAACAGACCCTGATAATTGGAAACATTGAATGCAAAAGGAGAAGGGAATGGCTGAGGATGAGATGGTTAGCTAATGTCAGCAATGCAACGAAACATGAATTTGGGCAAATTTCTGGGACACAAATTTTGAGACAAGGGCCTGACGTGCTATGGTGGAAAGAGTCAGACATGACTTAGTGACTGGACAACAACGAGAATTATGGAAGGAATATGCTTTTGAAAAAAACCCCACTGTAATTGTTCTGTTGGGCTCTATGGTAGACTCCTCCCCAAAATTCACAGGTACAAATTTCAGACATACACACACATTTGAAAATTCAAAACAATGTTCTTTATAATGAAAATTCACTTAACCTAAGCCCTCCTTTGGTATAGCAAAGAGCACTCGTCTCCAAACAAACTGGTAATTTGTACAAGTTCCTTATCAGTTCTGTGATACTTAGCTTGCAGCTGTGAGGCAATTCACAGTCCTTCTTCTTTCACAAAGTGAAACACACTTTGCTCTGGTTTAGTTTCAAAGCGGGGAAAAATCAGCACACAAAAGGTCAAAGTCAGTAAGCAGTCATGAAACACAACGATCAGATAATCCTCCACAATGGCCAAACCCACAGGCTGCTCTTTATAGCAGCCTCACTAATTACCACAGCCCCACCCAACCACAGGTGGCCTCATTTTCTTTGATAATAATCTCTCAGTTGTTGTTGCCTATGCATCGCTCTCCTCATGCGTGGCTGTATCATTAACTCTTCTGAATCCAAGGAAAAGCTAGATAATTGATCTCCTTCTGAGCTGTCTGCCACATTCTCCTCCTCCCTGTCACTCATGTCTTCTTGGTCAGAGGAGCCTTCATCAGCAGACTCCACCAGGGGCAAAACAGGCCTGCAGCATGTGGATGTCTCCCCCACATCCACAGTCCTTGGGGCAGGAGCTGGGCCAGAGCTAACCACAACAGTAATTGAAGTACTAAGTGATGACTGAAGCAGTTCCACTCAAATAAATATGGATGGAACAACAATGACATTGATTATTTCCACTCTCAGTGGTGACTATTTATATCTCATGAAATAAAAAGGGAGACCCGGAAGGAGGCAAAGGCGACTTGCTTTACAATACAGCATTAATAATTGAGAATGACATTAGAACGAGAAAAGATTGCAGAGCATGGAGCAATGAATAACAATAATCTTAGCTCATCTTGAATGTCACTCAGATTTGTCACTGAAGTGCATGTAACTTTCTTTGGATTATTCCAAAGTTATTTAAATTGGCTAATCTCTGCTAAACATTTTGTTATTCTTACTTGTCCCAGCACATGAATTTTTATAAGGCTGATAATAGGTCTCTATTTGTTTTCGACAAAAGAATTACTCAAACAGCTGTCAAGAAACATTTATCTTGCTGCATTCAGGAATCTGGGAAGCAAAATCACTAAACAACTTGCCAGACTTCAAGTTCCCTAGTGATACGAACTTCAGATCACAGAAAGTATTTCTTATCTAACTGGACTGTATTTTTATAAAACTGGATATGATGCAGATTTGTGCTTGGTATGAGTCACGATTCTGACTCAAGTTCAAAGTAAGTAGGGTGTGCGCTCATCTTTCTTTGTTTTGGGGAAGGGAAATTTAATGTTCTTATTATTCCCCTCTTGTTTTATTTCACAATATAAGCACTCTCTCTACCTGCATTACATATACAGTACTTAGTGTGCTGAAATTATATAATCTATTTCAGAGAAACTCTAGAAAGGATATCATAGTTCTTTATGCTCTCCGAACTTTAATGTTTGCTTGCCAATATTTCATTATCAGGCTAAATAACATCATCTGTTCTAGTGGGTGTGTGATTTAGTTATTGTTTATATGCAATATCTTGCCCTGCCATTATTACCTGGGTGTGATTTTCTCCTTGGTAGTTGATTGGGCCTTTATTTCTGCTAGATTGTTTGTCTGGTTTGAATTCCTGGTTATCTGAGTGTTGGAAAAGATATGTTCTGACCTTTTTGTTCATTTCTCAGTTTTCTTGTTGACTCTTTTGAATTATATGTAAATGTGGTTTGTATGTGTGTGTCCATTGATCCCAAAGTTTCCATATTTTTCCTAATATCTTTAGATTCACTTTGGTCTAACTTATTCTATGCATTGGGAAACTCTGGGGATAGTCCATTGTAAATAAGTCTTCAGATTAAAAGATGATTAGAAAAAAATGATCCCTCCATTTTGTAGTCTGAACCTAGATTCAACAATGCAAATTGGCTGAATACCTTTATTGTGAAATATGCAGCAATATGCAGCAATATTCTTCTTTTCTAAATTCATCTGAATATATAAATGTCAAGAGATCTCATCAACTCATTATGTATGTTTTGAAGTCTTTTAATATGTCTTCAAAGTCGGGCCCCATTAGAGGAATTTATATTGAAATAACACATCAGGAACATGAGTATCATGGGAAAACTTATCTTAAAACTATATACAGGAAAGAAAGATTTATAGTAATGAACTATATATAGTAGATGGTTGTTTTTAATAGATTTTGCTTTGAAATAAAATCTAAAGTCAAACAAACTCACATTGCATATCAGACATAAATACATTAGAAAGTGTCCAGAGATACTTTACTAGAAGAGACCTCCACTCCTCTACTTGCAACAGAATACCTTATGAAACCAAACTTAGAAAGCTTAGAACTACGTCGCTTTCAGCACGACCTAAGCGTAGCTCATAAAATTAGCTTCTACGTTTGTCCTTCCTGTCAGTAACTACTTCAGCTTCAACCATAACAATACATGAGCACACAATAGATACAAACTCAAAGTGAACTGCTCCAAACTTGACTGTAGAAAATACGACTTTAGCAACAGAGTGGTTAATGGAACTCACTACTCGACTCTGTGGTTTCGTCACCTAACCCAGAAAAATTATCCCTTAGACTTTCCACTGGTGACCTCACCCAATTCCTAAGGGGTCAGTAAAAGGCATGCATAAGTGCACCAGCGTGCCTACTGTCCCTGTCATAATGTTCCCTCTTATCAGTACACATCTTATAGATATAAATAATGTTGTATCTATGTATATTACCAATACGTACTTCACAAAATAAAATAAAAACAGTACTTCATCATGCTCCTCCATAGATCATAATATTAGATATATAAATTAGAATTGATCTACAAATTAGCAATATTTAGCAAAAAGTTTGAATCACTTTTAGTTGGGCAACAAGTTTCAGACATCAGTAATGCTGAGAAGGGTAGAGGAAAATGAAAGACAAGCAGCAGTGAGTAGTTAGTTATAGCAGTGATGTATGTCCATTAAGAACAAAAGAAGAGCCATGCTTAATCAGGCCAAAGCCCATCGAGTCCAGCATTCTGTGTCACACAAAGGCCCACAAATTGTCCATGGGGATCTTGAGTAGAAAGAGAAGGCAAAACCCTCCCTTTCCCTTGACCCCCAACAAATGGTATTCAAGGGAATCCTACCTGTCTTAACCAACATAGAGGCGGCACTTGGACATCTGTTTCAATAACCATTGATACATTTGGCATCCATGAAACTGTCTAATCCTGCCTTGAAGCTATCAAAGCTGACAGCTGTCACAACCTCTTCTGGAAGTGAATTCCATAAACCAACAAACCTCTGGATGAAGAAATATTTCCCTTTATTTCTCCTCAAGAGAATTTTTCTCTATCCACCTTTTCTATCCCATGCATGATTTTATACACTTCAATCAAGTCATTAGGCGACTTAGATGACCTGGTTTGAAGACAGATAGCCCTACAGAAAATCTATCTACGTGGTAAGAGTTAATGCCAAATAGGATGAGAATGTGATGGCACTGGAGAGTTTCAGAAACAAAATGGGTACCTTAAAGTTTGCAGATTCTTCATGCCATAGCAGCATGCATTTAAACTCTGATACCCTGTCACCAAATCAGGATCTTCTTCTAGCATTTTCAGTTCTTAAAACTGGGATGTTTTTATAAGAAAACTTTTTTACAGTAACAGAGGAGCAATGAGGAACATCTGTTGTAAGATTATCAAGCCACAGGCATGGCTGGAAGCCTCAAAATGTCTAACTTGAATAGACTAGGGCTTAGCTGCATAAAATAAGCCTAGCATAAAAACTGTATATTAGAAATAAAAACACATGAGATGATTTCTTATCCTACCAAACACTTGTATATTTGACATGATTTTGTCATGGATTACTTCAGTATAAAAAGTGAAACTGGCGATGTCATGTAGAGAAACTTACTACTAGGGAAGTCTTAGAAGACTAGATTTGCATTTTATGATGCTTCAGAAACGATGATGTACTTTTTGTTTAAAGATGGGGTAGAATTTCTGAATTTTAAATAGCATTTATAAGTAGGTGGAGTAGAAATGTAAATAGCTAATAGTCAGCATTGTTCTAGTACAGTGGTACCTCATCTTACGAACGCCTCTTCTAACGAACTTTTCAAGATACGAACCCGGTTAAGATTTTTTTGCCTCTTCTTCTGAACTATTTTCACCTTACGAACCCAAGCAGCTGCTGCTGGGATGAAGGGGTTTCTTTTTTCCCCCTTTTTTGAAGAAAGAAAAGGGAGGGGTGGCTTGGAGGAGGAAAGATTTTGCAGAGAACAAGGTGCTTGCAAAGGCATTGAAACGGTGTCTTTTGAAGAAAGAAAAGGGAGGGGCGGCTTGGAGGAGGAAAGATTTTGCAGAGAACAACGTGCTTGCAAAGGCACTGAAACGGTGTCTTTTGAAGAAAGAAAAGGGAGGGGTGGCTTGGAGGAGGAAAGATTTTGCAGAGAACAACGTGCTTGCAAAGGCACTGAAACGGTCTTTTTAAGAAAGAAAAGGGAGGGGCAGCTTGGAGGAGTAAAGATTTTGCATGCTTGCAAAGGCACTGAAATGGTGTCTTTCGAAAAAAGAAAAGGGAGGGGCGCCCCCCTTGCCTTTTTTCCTTCCCACTCACCCTTTAGCCTAGCCTTGCTTCTTCCACCCGCCCCCTTTAGCTGCTCCTCCCTGCCCTCTGTTCGCCTCCCTTCTAAAGTTTGGGATTTTCCTGAAGGATTTGCACGCATTATTTGCTGTTACATTGATTCCTATGGGAAACATTGTTTCATCTTATGAACTTTTCACCTTACGAACCTCCTCCTGGAACCAATTAAGTTTGTATGATGAGGTACCACTGTATTTCATTAATGGATGGAATGGGATAATTGTAAGAACTTTTATACCATGAAAAACCGTATTTAGGTTTTATACAATTTCAACTGTCTCTTGCAAATGTACAGTTCTGAATATTGCAAGGGTGATGAATCTGTTCCTTTCTAGCTGCCTATTACGTGAGATAAGACAGGTAGAGGAAAGAGAAAAGAAACATAAAGAAATGCTTAAATAAAGGAAGTAAGTGTTGGGGAAGTTCTAGAGAGAAAATAAATGGGCGGTTAAGTTCCTTCATCCTTGTCCATTAGTAGTCCTCCATACATTACTTCTGCAGGATTATGCCCCCAGCAGAAAAAAGGTTATTCAGCCCCAATTTATTCTGACATATTTATTCTAACAATTTATCATCCAAAAGCATGGCCATGTTTATTTTCTGAACATAATGTAATACTCTCATTCATGAGAAATCATGTTTACCAACAAGAAAGTAAGCAATCCATTTTTCGGGAAATGTACATTTGTAAATTATAGCTCTTTGTAGATGGGATACTTTCCTTCCTAACTTTGATTACTGCTTTGTATACTTGCTGGTTAGAGCAAACTGGTAGCAAAGCTGCACTTGCTTAATAACGGAATTTATTATGCGGAATTCCATTTTCTTTCCGCAATGCACTGAAGGGAAAGCAGGGCCTGTAGACCACGCATCTGTGACATTCTGGAGCATGTCCAAGCTGGAGAGTAAAATGATGCTAAAGATACTTCAAGTAAGGCCCCTTCATGATTTCCCAAAGCTGTATATATAATTATCATATGAGAGAAAATGTGTGAAATGATCATATCAAGACAAGTTACCTAAATCCTCTGTGAGGGAAGTGGGTGGTTTAAGAATGTTATAATAAATAAATAGAAATAAATAAATAGAAATAGAAATAAATAGAAATAAGTTAATAAATAAATATTGCCCCAAAAAGAGAAATCAGATAAAATGGGCAATAATTTTGTACAAATACCATGGAATAACGTTATCCAAATCCAGCCAAATTTCCAATAAACTCAACTGAAATTATTCATTTAATTGATTTTCTTACCCTAATAGAGGAGGTTGCATTTTCCCCAAAATAGTTAATGTTCTTATGCTTTGAGTTGTATTTTGAAGTTGAAGTTCAAAAAAGTGACCAAAAACCCCCCCAATTACACATAGTGTAATAGGAATTTTGTCCTTCTATTTAATGATTTTGTGCCCGCGTGCCCGCTTGTAAGTATGCAAAATGTAGAATAAAATGTGTTGTGGTTAGCTCTGGCCCAGCTCCTGCCCCAAGGACTGTGGATGTGGGGGAGACATCCACATGCCACAGGCCTGTTTTGCTCCCGGTGGAATCTGATGATGAAGACTCTTCTGAGCAAGAAGACATGAGTGACAGAGAGGAGACAGTTCAGAAGGAGATCAATTATCTAGCTCCTCCTTGGATTCGGAACAAGAGTTAATGATACAGCCACGCATGCGAAGAGCGATGCATAGGCAGCAACAACTGAGAGATTATTATCAAAGAAAATGAGGCCACCTGTGGTTGGATGGGGCTGTGGTAATTAGTGAGGCTGCTATAAATAGCAGCCTGTAGATTTGGCCATTGTGTAGGATTATCTGATCATTGTGTTTCGTGCCTGCCTTGCTGACTTCGACCTTTGTGTGCTGATTTTTCCCCGCTTTGAAACTAAACCAGAGCAAAGTGTGTTTCACTTTGTGGAAGAAGGACTGTGAATTGCCTCACAGCTGCAAGCTAAGTATCTCAGAACTGATAAGAGATTTGTACAAATTACCAGTTTGTTTGGAGATGAGTGCTCTTTGCTATACAAAAGAGTACTTAGTTTATTTGAATTTTTGGTATAAAGAACATTGTTTTGAATTTTCAAATGTGTGTGTGTCTGAAATTTGTATCTGTGAATTTTCGGGAGGATTCTACCAGAGAGCTCGACAGAACAAAATGTAAGTTACAAATCAAAGCTGATGCTTTTAAAATTTCTTTCCCAAGAGTTTTGTTTCGATTTTTTTTGTTTTTGTTTTTGTTTTTTTTCTAAAGGCTGGTACCTGTTTTGCAAGCTATTGGTGCTATACTGGGTTTTAATGCATAAGTAACAGTTGCAACTTGGATGACAGAAGCTCAACTTTATACATCGTTCAGTTGGCAAAAGCAGCAGAGCTTCCATTCCTTAATGGTGTCATTTTGACTGAATGCTATTAACAGATTACCTCTGCCTAGGGCAATGGACCATGTGTAAGAGAAAGATAACTTTGTGTTCATAATTTAATATTAACTGTTTTCTCCATAATACTTCTTTCCAGTACATTAACAATAAACCAATATGGCCTTGTCCCCACAGTCGTATACTTGATGGGTTTTTTTATTTTAAAAAAACGGGGGGATTACATGATAGAAAATTCCTGAAGATTTCCTTGTCAAATATTACAAATTATTCAATGGTTCTTGTCAGCACTGGGGGTAGTAAAATCAACTGGCTTAGATTCAATCAAATTTAATTCCTCCAATTTAGCTTTGCCACACTTCAAAGGGTGCTCTTATGAATTGTTTTGGTGGGGGAAAAAATTAACAGTAATTTCCTCTTATGCTGAAAGCGCTCAGTTGTGTTTAACATAGTGAGATCAAGAAATGGTTTTTTTTTAAAAGAAGTGAATACTTTGACACAGTTTGATATAAAAGTCTAAGCCATTTACAGAAAACTCTTCATGGAATTTTCATCCTATTCCGTTCCCGGGAGCTAAATTTATATGGTGCCGTAGCTATCATAGCATGAGAGTATTAGCTTTTTCACTCTGTGAGCGGTTCCATGCAGTCAGAGGGCCCTATTGCTTGCTAGCACTCACATACACGAGCATTATGAGTTTATCTCATCTTCTATAGGGAGTACTTGGCCCAATTCATTCCTGTAGGCTACTTTACTAATAACCTATTTCTTATCAGAGCCTCTCCACCTCAGCTTGTGATCAAAGAACCAATTAATGGAATGGAGAAAGGTGAAGCATTCATATAATAGGGACAGCTGTTTTTCTCTGTTAGAGAAAATCCATTTGTATTGTTATCGCGTTTTCCAAGTTCCACAGTCTCTGCTTAATTCAGGAGCTGCCTCTTTCTGCTGATGACTGAAAAAGAGAAGTCACAGTGAACTCCAAAGAGAAGAAGGGAAGAAAATCAGAATATTTCCACTGGGCTCTGCTGTTACTAACTTGAAAGTGAAGAAGAAGCAGAAGCAGAAGCAGAAGCAGAAGCAGAAGCAGAAGAAGAAGAAGAAGAAGAAGAGGAAGAGGAAGAGGAAGAGGAAGAGGAAGAGGAAGAGGAAGAGGAAGAGGAAGAGGAGGAGGAGGAGGAGGAGGAGGAGGAGGAGGAAGAGGAAAAGGAAGAAGAGGAACAAGAACAACAACAACAAGCAGATAAGAAGAAAGAATCTGCTGCAAAGACTATGTCATTTTTTGTCATTTTCATCACCTTTTCCATCATTAGTGGACATGTTCTTTTCTGCTTAGCCTTTAAAACCAGAGGAAACCAATACATGTACAGATGGTATCTTGAGCTTTACATCAATTGAAAGTAATTGTATGAAGAAAATAGTTATAACTGGCCAACATGAATAATGTTTCGGCACAGAGAGAAACATTTAAGCATTTGCTGCAATTCAGAACTAATTTGCCAAGTTGGCTTTTTCCTCTGATTCATTTTATGATTGAAATAATAATAATAATAATAATAATAATAATAATAATAATAATAACAACAACAACAACAGCAGCAGCAGCAGCAGCAGCAGCAACAACAGGTAGTCTGGTACAATACAATATATACTGCTCAAAAAAATAAAGGGAACACTTAAACAACACAATATACCGTAACTCCAAGTAAATCACACTTCTGTGAAATCAAACTGTCCACTTAGGAAGCAACACTGATTGACAATCAATTTCACATGTTGTCAGCACATTCAACTTTGTACAGAACAAAGTATTCAATGAGAATATTTCATCCTTTCAGATCTAGGGTGTGTTCTTTGAGTGTTCCCTTTATTTTTTTGAGCAGTGTATATGTTCTTAGGAAGAAGTTGAAGGATATGAAGGCCAAGCAGCTCTGGTTTCCCATTGTAAATTATAATAATAAAAAATAACCTGACACCCAGAGACTCTGAATGTTTTACAAATGATTAAAAACATTTAAAAACTAGTAAAAGTATAAGGGGAAGAGCTTTCTAATATGTGCTTTCCTATTTATATTTTCATAGACCAGTGCCAGTGAATTTAAGGTGACATACCATGATTTTTGGTAACATGCCAGCATTTAATAATTCTTGAAACAATACCTCATTTTGGCACAATGTTTGGAGGCTGTGAAAGTTGCAGAAGAATGGGGTCTGTACCTGCATAGTCTCTGTAAGTCATAAGAAGGGCCATGCTCATGTACATCCTTGGGAGCCCAGATTTTTGTAAGTGGTTTGCTATTGGGATCTATCCTACAGCTTTACTAGGGATGAAAGAGAGTGACTTGCCCAAGGTCATAGCTGACTTCATGCTCAATGCAAGACAATCATTTTCTCATGTATTTTCCAAGGAACCATAGTTAACCCAGTCTCGAAAAGTATGCACCTTCTTAACCTTGCATTCCAAATCTATTACTGATGTCCATTTTGCTCTCCAAATTCTGGGAGACCTAATCCTAACTCTAAGTGAATTTACCACCAGTGGGAATTTCCATGTATATTACCACAAATGTAGATAAGGCAGGCTCAAAAATAATGTATTAGCGCCCATGTTACTCCAACACTCCGCAGTCTGCATTGGTTGCCGATCGGTTTCCGGTCACAATTCAAAGTGTTGGTTATGACCTATAAATCCCTTCATGGCATCGGACCAGAATATCTCCGGGACTGCCTTCTGCCGCACGAATCCCAGCGACCAGTTAGGTCCCACAGAGTTGGCCTTCTCCTGGTCCTGTCCACTAAACAATGTCGTCTGGTGGGACCCAAGGGAAGAGCACTCTGGAACCAACTCCCCCCGGATATCAGAGTTGCCCCCACCCTCCTTGCCTTTCGTAAGCTCCTCAAAACCCACCTCTGTCGTCAGGCATGGGGGAATTGAGATATTCCCTTCCCCCTAGGCTTATAGAATTTATACATGTTTGTATGTATGATTGGTTCTTTAAATTGGGGTTTTTTAGATTATTTTTAATATTAGATTTGTTTACATTGTCTTTTTATTGTTGTTAGCTGCCCCGAGTCTGCGGAGAGGGGCGGCATACAAATCTGATAAATAAATAAATAAATAAATAAATAAATAAATAAATAAATAAACGAACGAACGAACGAACGAACGAACGAACGAACGAACGAACGAACGAACGAACAAACAAACAAACAAACAAACAAACAAACAAACAAACAAATATCTTTCTAGACCAGTGATTGCGAACCTATGGCACGGATACCACAGGTGGCACATGGACCCATATCTGCTGATCCATTTTTGTCTCCAAATTTATGTGGGTCTAACCCTAAATGAATTTTCCACCAATGCTGGGCTCCTATTTTGGGCTTAATCACTACCTCAAAAGGGATCTAATGTATGAATTATACTATATGAGTTCATTGATGCATTCAGAGTCAGACTCTGGAAAATCTAGGATTTTTTTTTAAAAAAAATTGCAAACTGGACTTGGTAAATCTGTGTTGACAACTGGTTATTAATGCAGTAAGGTCAATGGTCTGGCTAGCCCTGGTACACCTAGACATTGACGCCTTGTGGAATTATGCTTCTTAGTAAGAATTGGTTTCTACAGCTGGCTGGTCATTGGGGCCTATCCCTGGTGTGCCTATATTTCCTTTGCCCAGCTGGTGGTGGGTCTTGCTCCACTTCTGAAGCTGCCTGAGCCACTTGCTGTCCTGTCTGGAAATAGAACTGAGCTCTGATAATGATTTTCTTCTCTTACACTTCTCTTTCCTCTGCCTTTTGCAAAAGATTTTTGTGTAGAAAGGGAAGAAATTGCTCCTTGAAAATAGTGGGTGAATAAAAATTGTGTGCATCATGATGAAAGTGCACAAAGCAGCAGGATATGTTGTGAGCAGAACCCACCTGCTGACTGCAGATTGTGGAGCTACTGATGGTGTGGAATCGCAGAATCTGTATCGGATGGAAGCAATCAAGATGCATAGTGCATTTACTTGTAAGAGCATGCCTAAGTGATGAGAGGACTGCATGGAAACAAAAGATAATTCGTATTAAAATGAATTCAAAACATTCTCAGGACTAAGTTCACATCTGTAGTATCAGATATGCACTACCTACTTTTCAAAGGTACAAGTTATTTTACTGAATATACTTTGGGGGTCCTTAATCAAATTGAGTCCCAGATATTTACTGGAATTGCATTTATTTTGCTTTCCTCTTGTCAAAAGGATGTCAAGCAATAGAGTGTAAAATAAATGTGATTCTAAAGAGGTTTCCCAGTTCTGTTGCCCAGTTCTGTTTTCCATGTACAGTGTTCCCTCGATTTTTGCGGGTTCAAACTTTGCGAAAAGCCTATACCACAGTTTTTCAAAAATATTAATTAAAAAAATACTTTGCGGTTTTCCCCCCCTATAACTCGGCTTTTCCTGCCCGATGACGTCATATGTCATCACCAAACTTTCATCCGCCTTTAATAAATTTTTAAAAAAATAAACTTTAATAAATAAACATGGTGAGTAATAATCTAAAAGGTTGCTAAGGGAATGGGAAATTGTAATTTAGGGGTTTAAAGTGTTAAGGGAAGGCTTGTAACACTGTTCATAGCCAAAAATAGTGTATTTACTTCCACATCTCTACTTCGCGGAAATTCAACATTTGTGGGCGGTCTCGGAACGCATCCCCCGTGAAAATCGAAGGAACACTGTATAGTAGAAATTGGGAAAACATTAGGATTACATTTTTGTTTTGCTTGTATCATAATGGTGCACGGATGAATTGGAAGCAGGCAAGGTGGATCAATTGACAGGGTCTGCCTATGTCTGAAATCACCCAGGAGGTGGTTGGGGCCTCAGTATAAGCCAAGAGAATGGTGAGTTGTGATTGGTTTGCACCAGTTCAGGTGAAGTGGTAGCAGCAGTGGCCGCGGGAGGCTCCACCCACTCACCTAGACATCATCAAAAATGTTCTGTACATGCGTTGAAGCATTGCACACATGCAAAGTGTCCGCCCACATCCAAGCCCTCCCGTTCCCAAACCGGTAGCAAAGGTAAGTGAAACCCACTATTGAGCCAAGAGGATGAGAAGTGTCCATTGAATGGATTGGGACTTGCAGAACTGATGATCTAAGAAAGGATCTGGATTGAGTACAGTAAGTAGGAGTTGCAAGGAATCAAGTGGCAACAAGACAAGGAGAGTGGAAAGTGCTCTATGAGACTTTCACACGGAAACTAAAGTGTTGAAATGTGTGAATGTGTTCTGATTTTAAAATGTATCACCTCTCTTTAAAGAGGCCTCTTGCCAAGTCTCACAGAAGATGGGGTGGTGATGGTGGTGGTGAAGGATTCATCCCCATTGACTTCAATAGCTATTTGGGGGTAAAATTGTTGCTGGGGGTTTATGTAATTCTGTGAATCTATCACATCAAGTTATTATTTGATGCATTAAAATAGAACTGTTCCTAGTCATTTCTTTTTTTTTAATATGTATTTATTAATTTTTTCCTTTTTTAAAAAGTACATAGTCATATTTACAGATGAATCTACATCATATATACATTCCTATCGACATTGTCTTCTAATTACTTTTAGATTTCTTGATGTTTTATTTCAATGCTTCTTTTAAGTTTCTTTTTTTTGTCCATTGGTACCATTTTGTCCAGGTTTCATAATAGTCCGATTCTTTTTGATTACAGTAGAACCCCGACTTACGAGACTAATTGGTTCCGGAAGGAGGCTCGTAAGTCGGAACGCTCGTTTGACGAAACATTGTTTCCCATAGGAAACAATGTAAAGTCAATTAATCCGTGCAACAACAAAAAAACCCGCTGCCGCCGAACGCGGAAGTTAGCGTTCAGAGACAGCTGCGAAGCGGCGCGGGTGTTTTAAAATGTGGCAGCCGGCCTGGGGGGCTCGGGGGGAAGCCCCCGAGCCCCCCAGGCCGGCTGCCACGTTTTAAAACACCCGCGCCGCTTCGCAGCTCTCTGCTGAATCCGGAACGCTAACTTCCGCGTTCGGATTCAGCAGGGAGCTGCAAAGCAGCGCGCGTGTTTTAAAACGTCACAGCCGGCCTGGGGGGCTTGGGGGGAAGCCCCCGAGCCCCCCAGGCCGACTGCCACGTTTTAAAACACCCGCGCCGCTTCGCAGCTCTCTGCTGAATCCGGAACGCTAACTTCCGCGTTCGGATTCAGCAGAGAGCTGCGAAGCAGCGCGCGTGTTTTAAAATGTCACAGCCGGCCTGGGGGGCTCGGGGGGAAGCCCCCGAGCCCCCCAGGCCGGCTGCCACGTTTTAAAACACCCGCGCCGCTTCGCAGCTCTCTGCTGAATCCGGAACGCTAACTTCCGCGTTTGGATTCAGCAGAGAGCTGCGAAGCAGCGCGCGTGTTTTAAAATGTCACAGCCAGCCTGGGGGGCTCGGGGGGAAGTCCCCGAGCCCCCCAGGCCGGCTGCCACGTTTTAAAACACCCGCGCCGCTTCGCAGCTCTCTGCTGAATCCGGAACGCTAACTTCCGCGTTCGGATTCAGCAGAGAGCTGCGAAGCAGCGCGCGTGTTTTAAAACGTCACAGCCGGCCTGGGGAGCTCGGGGGGAAGCCCCCGAGCCCCCCAGGCCGGCTGCCACATTTTAAAACACCCGCGCCGCTTCGCAGCTCTCTGCTGAATCCGGAACGCTAACTTCCGCGTTCGGATTCAGCAGAGAGCTGCGAAGCAGCGCACGTGTTTTAAAACGTCACAGCCAGCCTGGGGGGCTCGGGGGAAGCTCTGCTGAATCCGAACGCGGAAGTTAGCGTTCCGGATTCAGCAGAGAGCTGCGAAGCGGCGCGGGTGTTTTAAAACGTGGCAGCCGGCCTGGGGGGCTCGGGGGCTTCCCCCCGAGCCCCCCAGGCCGGCTGTGACATTTTAAAACACGCGCGCTGCTTCGCAGCTCTCTGCTGAATCCGAACGCGGAAGTTAGCGTTCCGGCTTCAGGAGACAGCTGCGAAGCGGCGCGCGTGTTTTAAAAGGTTGCAGCCGGCCTGGGGGGCTTGCCAGCACCCCCCCGAGCCCCCCAGGCTGGCTGCAACCTTTTAAAACACGCGGGATACGAGCGCCAAGGAGCTGTCTCCTGAAGCCGAAAGCGGAAGTTAGTGTTCGGCTTCAGGAGACAGCTCCTTGGCGCTCGTATCCCGAATGTGAGCTCGGGAGGCGAACAAAAATGTCGCTCCCCTCCCAGCTCTTATCTCGAGTAGCTCGTAAGTAGAGCTGCTCGTATGTCGAGGTTCCACTGTATTAAGTTCCATTGTCAATCTGTCCATCTCTGCACAGTCGTATATTTTCTTGATGATCTCATTGTCTTCAGGTATTTGCGGATTTTTCCAGTTCTGTGCAAATACAATCCTTGCAGCTGTTGTAATATGCAAGCTTAAATATTTTACATTTTTATAATAGTTACCTAGTCATTTCTGAATGCAAATAACAAATCAGTTTCTCTATTCCTGGAAATTTGTCCTTTGGGTCTTACTGGATTTATGGAAGATGATACAAATGGCTGTTAGCAGTATTTGCTGGTTGGAAAGCTAATAGCAGACTTGGTTGAAGGCTTTGGAATTGAAATTAGAAAAGGAATCAGGATAGTTCCTCAAATTTGACCAGCTCCTTTGTAATATGTGAGGTCAGGCAAAAGTGCTTTATTGATAAGAGTGCAACAGGCGAATGAAGCATCTTTAGAGTCAGATACCTCTGTAATATACCTAGTGCATACAGAAACTTTCTTTATGATGAATGCCTTTCTGAATTCTCCAACAAATCTATACAGACAGATATTGGGTGGATGACTTCTCTAAGTTGCTCTAGGAATGTAATGGTACACAAGCAGGGGTGGGCTGCTGCCCAGACAGGAGGGGGAACGCAGTGGGTTAGCAAAAATGGAGCTCCACCCCAGAGCACCCAACTTGTACTGAAAGATATTGAAAGAAAATGCAGGACATCCTATATAAGCCACACCTCCGAGACTGCATTCTGCCGCATGAATCCCAGTGACCGGTGAGGTCCCACAGAGTTGGTCTCCTTAGGGTCCTGTCGACCAAACAATGTTGGTTGGCGGGACCTAGGGGAAGAGCCTTCTCTGTGGGGGGCCCGGCCTTCTGGAATCAGCTCTCCCCAGAGATTCGTACTATTCCACCCTGCTCTCCTTCCAAAAGAGTTTAAAAACTCATCTTTGTCGCCAGGCCTGGGATTCCTCAGATCTTCCAATGAATGTTCTTAGAATGACTATTGAATGAATGGTATTGATAGTTTTTTTAATTAGAATTTTAAATATTGTTGTTTTAATGTATGAATTGGATTGTTATTACTGTTTCCTGTTTTTTTCTGTACATGCTGTGAGCTGCCCCGAGTCCTCGGAGAGGAGCGGCATACAAATCCAGTTGAAACTTAAAAAAACTTAAACACCCACAGTGTGATAGTAAAAATTCTGGTAGCCCATCACTGTACATGAGGATGATCTTGAGAGAGAAAGAGAGAGAATGAGATGGCAGGACCTGCATCCTACTATATCTTGGTCTCCTTAGAATTAAATACAATAGACAATTCTCCCATTATATTCTTCTGATTGTTTTTCTTTTTGAAAGAAATTCTAAAGAGGGAGAGGGAGAGAGAACTGAAAGGGTGGGTGGGAAGCAGAAGTTCTCTGCCCTGTAGAAACCTAAGAGCCTCCGTAGTGCAGTACTGCAAGCTACTTCTGCTGATCACCGGCTGCCATCAGTTTGGCAAATTGAATCTCAGTAGGCTCAAGGTTGACTCAGCCTTCCATCCTTCCAAGGTCGGTAAAATGAGGATACAGATTGTTGGGGGCAATATGTTTACTTTATTTATTTATTTATTAGATTTTTATGCCGCCCCTCTCCGAAGACTCAGAGCTGCTCACAACAAGAAACAGTACAAATCCAATACATTAAAACAATTAAAAACCTTTAATATAATATACTCTCTGTAAACAGCTTGGAGAGGGCTGTAAAGCACCGTGAAGTGGTTTATAAGTCTAAATACTGTTGTGATTGCTATTTCTTGCCATGCTTTTATGATTGATGTAAATTACTTTATTTTATTTATTTATTTATTTTGCCCAATACATAATACACATTGAAGAGAATAGATATGTAATAATATAAGAAAAGAATAGAAGAAAAGATATAAATGTATAGGTGAACATATTTGAAAGGAAGAAAAGATAAATGAGATAAGGAGAGACAATTGGACAGGGGTCGGAAGGCACCCTGGTGCACTTATGCACGCCCCTTACTGACCTCTAAGGAACCTGGATAGGTCAATCGTGGATAGTCTAAGGGAAAAATGTTGGAGTTAAGGGTTGACACTACTGAGTTAGGTAATGAGTTCCACGCTTCGACAACTTGGTTGCTGAAGTCATTTTTTTTACAGTCAAGTTTGGAGCGGTTAATATTAAGTTTGAATCTGTTGCGTGCTCTTGTGTTGTTGCGATTGAAGCTGAAGTAGTCATTGACAGGTAGAACGTTGCAGCATATGATCTTGTGGGCAATACGTAGATCGTGTTTTAGGCGACGTAGTTCTAAGCTTCTACTTCTACAGACCAGCTGTTTTTGGGATCCACTCAGCAAACATTGTAAGATTCCAGGCATCAGAGATGGAACCTACCTTACTGAGAGTCATTGCTTCATGGGAATAACTGTTTCTGGCAAACCAGTTCACAGAAGTCAAACCTTAGTTGAAGTGACCTGTCTTTACTCATTTTTGACTAGTGCAATCTAGGTTTTAGTCATGGGTCACTCAAGGACTGACTGGTTGATCAAAAGTTGTTTAAATTCAACCAGGAACTCAAGACTTTTGTTTTGAATTGGAATGCATCTTAGGTTGAGGCAGGGAATTGCTGCCAATAGGGAAAAGAAAGGAATTTAATAATCAGCAATGTGGTAGATGATTAAGATGGGGTGGAATGAAAGTTTAAATCTTTCTGCTATCAGTTTGTAGTGCTTTCTTGCTCTTCCTCAGTGGTCCACCTGGAAATAGGTATTGGATATCCAGTTAAAGTTTCCCTCTTAATATGTTATTTACTAACATTTCTCCTCAATGTCTCATTCTTAAAAGGGGGAATTCCGCCCAGGAACGTGGGAGAAAGGAAAGCATGATGTTATGTCCTTAGAAGCTGGGAAGTTTTCACTCCAGTCCGACAAGGAAATAGAGCAGGGAAATTCTGGTTGCCTCCTTCCCAAAAGGGTTCCTATTTAAACCCCTGCCAAAAACAGGCAGGGGCTGATGTTTGCTCATTATAACCAATAAAGAGCTGAAGTCTCACTGCCAGTCTCCTGCCTCTTCAATATCTGAACTCAACACATTAGATTATAAAACATATTTAAAGATGCTGAAATGAAGACCAACACAGTTTGAAGCCCCTCTTCCTCTCCCAAGGGCAAAGCAAACCTTAAATAGGAAAGCAACATAAACAATTTTGTGTGCACTTGTCACTGGCTTATCTATTCTAGAAAGGCTGTAGTAAATTTTGATATAATCCTTTAAGTTAGTCTCATTGGGTACCTCCTAGTCTCTGTTGGTTTCACCTGGCAGATCAAGGAATTAATAGACAGATTACTTGACGCTTATCTTTCAGACTAGGAAAATTGGAAGTAAAGCTATTGGTGACATCACAAAGTATATTCCTTGATAACTTTAACAGCAAAGAACACACCTTTTCCCTTTAGAAAGTTAACACACTTTTAAAAGTAAGAGTGCCACTTAAAAATATCACAGGCTGGGTCCACACAAAATAGTAGATCAGTAGGACTACCATATTTTTCAGAATATAAGATGCACCAGAATATAAGCTGCACCTTAGTTTTGGGGGAGGAAAATATGGAAAAGAATCTGCTTACCAGGTAGTCATTTGGCTAGTGTCCTTAGTTTGGTCAGTTTCAGCACATCATTTTATCCCCTGATTAAGGGCTTAATTTTTTTTCTTCTGAGAGAGTAACAATGAAAGGGCTTGCAAGCCAGTAAGAATCCCAGCGACCAGTTAGGTCCCACAGAGTGGGTCTTCTCTGGGTCCCGTCAACTAAACAATGTTGCTTGGCGGGACCCAGGGGAAGAGCCTTCTCTGTGGCGGCCCCGGCCCTCTGGAACCAACTCCCCCCAGAGATTAGAATTGCCCCCACCCTCCTTGCCTTTCGTAAGCTTCTTAAAACCCACCTCTGCTGCCAGGCATGGGGGAACTGAGATACTCTTTCCCCCCTAGGCCTTTACAATTTTATGCATGGTATGTCTGTATGTATGTTTGGTTTTATAATAAGGGTTTTTAACTGTTTTAATATTGGATTGTTATATGCTGTTTTTATTACTGTTGTTAGTCACCCCGAGTCTACGGAGAAGGGCGGCATACCAATCCAATACATAAATAAATAATAAATAAGAGATGGGAACACCATTAGTACCTGGTTAGGGATGGAAAGAAACTTACTCAGAGCAAGTTAGAGTAATGAAAAAAAAATCCTGCAAAGACTTAGGTCTTGGAAAACATTCTTTGCAGAGAGTAACAATGAAAGAGCCTGCAAGGTAAGAGCTGGGAAGATCGCTAGCAGCTGGTTAGGGTTGGGGGAGGGGAAGCTATATTCAGAGTATAAGATGCACCCAAATTATCAGCCTCTTTTAGGGAGGAAAAAGGTGAATTTTATACAACGAAAAATATGAGAGGTTAAATTTGGGTTAGGTAGCTGTAGTTCATCATGTTATGTTAGATTAGTGTGGTAATAAGAGTTGAGAAGTAGAACAATTCAGCACTTTTATTTAAACAAGTAAGCTCCATAAGAAAAGACTGGCGGTGAGAAGCAGGGAAGTCGCTTTGCAGGGACGTCGCTTTTAAGGAAAGCCAACCAGTGACTGGCATTCAAATCTGCCGCCCCTGTTTTGACCAATCAGCAGCAAAATTACCATATATGGCCGTACGTAACATGTTATATGAACAAGGCTATCAGCCCATCCTTTCAATGGCATAGGGAATTTTTTGAAGTTTAACAAAATAGCAGTTAGTTATATTAAGCTGAGTTTAGAGCATTGTGTGAAACCAGCCAGAGGGCTCAAGAGGTTGCTGGAGTGCAATTGTATGGAAGAAAAGACTTAGCTTTATGCAACTGCAATGATGATTGCCATTTCTAAAGAGACTCCCATATGTATAATGAATGGAAAATAATAAGGACGTGATTTCATCTCCATATTAAGCAGCAGCTGTCTGCTGGATTTGATGTAGCTTAATATCTTGCCCTCCATTTATTAAACTGATCTGGTGGCTCAAAGTGAGAAAAGTAAATGCAAATTACAGATAAGTAAACAAGAAGAATTGATCACAGGTGAGAAGAACTGGGAAAAACTGGACTGAACTTTGATATAGATAATAATGAATATGCCTCCCATGGTACAGAATGAAGACTGTTTACAATGTTGGTCAGAAAGCACTATGTTTCAATACCAGTACAATCCCAGACCCTGTGGTTAAATGAGCCTTATTGGCTTTTGTGCAGAGTTAATTAACGGCAGAAAAAGACCTCATGGTCCATCTAGTCTGCCCTTATACTATTTCTTGTATTTTATCTTACAATGGATATATGTTTATCCCAGGCATGTTTAAATTCAGTTACTGTGGATTTATCAACTAAGTCTTCTGGAAGTTTGTTCCAAGCATCTACTACTCTTTCATAATATTTTCTCATAATATTTTCTCACTTTGCTTCTGATCTTTCCCCAACTAACCTCAGATTGTGCTCCCTTGTTCTTGTGTTCACTTTCCTATTAAAAACACTTCCCTCCTGAACCTTATTTAACCCTTTAACATATTTAAATGTTTCGATCATGTCCCCCCTTTCCCTTCTGTCCTCCAGACTATACCGATTGAGTTCATGAAGTCTTTCCTGATAAGTTTTAGGCTTAAGACCTTCCATAGAAACATAGAAACATAGAAGACTGACGGCAGAAAAAGACCTCATGGTCCATCTAGTCTGCCCTTATACTATTTCCTGTATTTTATCTTACAATAGATATTTTTATAGCCCGTCTTGTGGACCCGTTCAATTTTATCAATATCTTTTTGTAGGTGAGGTCTCCAGAACAGAGCAAAGTATTCCAAATGTGATCTCACCAGTGCCCCATACAGCGGGATCACAATCTCCCTATTCCAGGGTTGGTTTGCTGCCTGGACAGGGGGGGGGGGGATGTAGTGGGGTACCAAAAATGAAGCTGCACTGAAAGCTGTTGAAAAAAATGCAGGGCGTCCTGTATAAGCTACACCCACAGTGGTAGCCCTTCACTGCCCTCTTCCTGCTTGTTATACCTCTAGCTGTGCATCCAAGCATTCTACTTGCTTTCCCTACTGCCTGACCGCACTGTTCAACCATTTTGAGACTGTCAGAAATTTGTTTATTTAATTGTTTATTTAATTGGATTTGTATAACTACCCCTAAGTCCTTCTCTTCTGAAGTTAATGCCACCTTTTAAAGTCTGTAGTGGAATGCAAATAGGAAGCCTCACTTTAAAGTAGATCATAGGTCCATTTAATCCAGTATTGTCAACATCCATTGGCAAAGGTTATCCAAGATTATATTAAAATCTGTGGCCTTTTCCCAAAATAACCTGCTAAATATGAAGTATAAGTGTTAATACAATATATGAAACCAGTTTATCATGATAAAGAAGACTAGCAACCATTGTTCTAGGGGGAAAAAACAAGGAGGAAGATTTATTTAGCTTTGCTGAGTGGGTCATAATGGCATTTGAAAGTTTTAAAAATATGTTATTATCATGGCAGAAACAGCAATAAAGCATCATAGTGGGGGTATGACTTACACATTTTTCTTGTAACATTCAAAGCAGTATAGCTTTGTTCAGCAGCAGTTAACATACACTTCGTGGGCTTGACCAGAGCTGTGTATTGTTTCCTACACCGATGCTTAACATTGATGCTTTGTTCTAGTCTTGTAAAGGAGTCAGTTTCCCAACTAAGGTCACTAAATGCAATGCATTTTAAAGTGCAGTCAATCTGAGCCTTTCACTTAAGAGACTCAGAACATCAGTTCACGGAAGCATAGCTCAGAAATAATTTATACAATCAATTAAAGAACATTATCAAGGGATGATTTGACAACTGTTGCCATGCCAACCAGCATGGCAGATAGCATTTCAACGTTCAAAGGCTGCACCTGGTGATAGACATAGCAGATTTTGAGGGCTCTGGCAGAATCACAGATGCCCAAAGGTGTGGCAGAGACGTGATTTAGAAACCTGATGTGATGCCTTTTTCGTGGTGAAAGGGTGTTGATAACATGTTGTTCGCTCCCCTCATTCCAAATTCTGTCATTTTTCATTCCTAGATGAAATCTGAAAGTGAGAATGCACTTTGCAGGCTGAGAAAATATGATAGCAAAATGGATGATGCTCATTTGCAGCCCGAGATAATTAAAAAAAAGTGTGCGCCAGTGTGTTTATGAAAAGCCTGTTAATCAGCCACAACTTCACTTCCTCCTTAATGGCTGTGTCTTCTATATTTCCAATTATTATTAGGAATTCTAGTGTGCAAAAGGCATTGCATTTAAATGTGAACCTAGGGACCTACAGGAGGAAGCCTAATCAAAGGATTAGCCTAACTGGTTTCTGAAGCCTGATTAACAGATCCATTTGGTTTCATCTTCCCATGCATTTCCAATTGTAATGTAAAGAGATAGTTTTTACTTTTTCCGCAACAATACATGAGCACACAATCGATTCAAATTTAATGTAAACCACTCTAAACTCGACTGCAGAATATACTATTTCAGCAACAGAGTGATCAATGAATGGAATGCACTACCTGATTCTGTGGTTTCTTCCCAAAACCCCAAAAACTTTAACTTTAGACTATCCACAGTTGACCTCACCCCATTCCTAAGAGGTCTGTAAGTAGCATTCATAAGCGCACCATTGTGCCTACCACCCCTGTCCTATTTCTAATATACCTGTACTTACCTTGCTAACATTTATGTTTATACCAATATCTACTACCTTTATTTATTTTATTTTATTTATTTATTGGATTTGTATGCCACCCCTCTCCGTAGACTCGGGGCGGCTAACAACAGTAATAAAAACAGCATATAACAATCCAATATTAAAACAGTTAAAACCCTTATTATAAAACCAAACATACATACAGACATACCATGCATAAAACTGTAAAGGCCTAAGAGGAAAGAGTATCTCAGTTCCCCCATGCCTGGCTGCAAAGGTGGGTTTTAAGAAGCTTACGAAAGGCAAGGAGGGTGGGGGCAATTCTAATCTCCGGGGGGAGTTGGTTCCAGAGGGCTGGGGCCACCACAGAGAAGGCTCTTCCCCTGGGTCCCGCCAAGCGCCATTGTTTAGTTGATGGGACCCGGAGAAAACCCACTCTGTGGGACCTAACTGGTCGCTGGGATTCGTGCAGCAGAAGGCGGTCCCTGAGATAATCTGGTCCGGTGCCATGAAGGGCTTTATAGGTCATAACCAACACTTTGAATTGTGACCGGAAACTGATCGGCAACCAATGCAGACTGCAGAGTGTTGGTGTAACATGGGCATATTTGGGAAAGCCCATGATTGCTCTTGCAGCTGCATTCTGCACGACCCGAAGTTTCCGAACACTTTTCAAAGGTAGCCCCATGTAGAGAGCATTACAGTAGTCGAGCCTCGAGGTGATGAGCAAACAAACAAAAAAACCAGATAAATCAATAAATAAAAATAAATAAAAATGAATAGAAGGGTGCTCTCTCTCTCTCTCTTGCCTGATGAATAAAAGAGCCAGGATGGCGAATCCACTACTTCGGCTTCTATGGGAAGCCGCCAGGGACTCACCAGCAACCTCATCCATCCTGTCTCTCTCTCTCCCTGCAAGGGGGTGCGGTGTTGGCCGCTCAGTGATGAGATAGGCAGGCTGAGGAGCAGTGGTGACAGTGCCTTTTCAGCAACATCGCCGCTGGCACCTCCACAATGTGTCTCATGCCCATCCCAGCCCCCCCAATGTGGAAGCTGAGCTGCTTGCCGGCTGATCCCTTCAAGCCATGTGATCGCACAGCAAGCAGCTCCAACGTAATTTCCAGCCAGGGTTCAAGCCGCTGGCTGGTATATCTTTCCAAAAAGCAGGACTTTTTAAAACCCCCACGAGACAAATTGGTAAAAAGCGGGACTGTCCCGCCAAAAGTGGGACATCTGGTCACCTTAAATCCAAGCCACGTAGACCAAGCTAGCCCATAGAACCAGTAGTAAAAAAATGGATTTTGCCACTAGGGTGGGGTATGCCAAAAAGGAAGAGAGCTTTCAAAACTACCTGATTAAATTTCCATTCCTTTTTTTTGTGCTTCGTCTTTGTGCCACACGTATAAAAGTGACAAGACGTTGATCACTTAAAGACAGCTACCATCTGTAGTGTTTTGATTCTGCTCACATTTGCCCCTAAGGATAAAAAAAAAATTGGGGTTCACAGTATCACTTAGTCACACATTGCTTACCCGAGTTAATGGCATTCTGTCATTTTTAAAAATGTTTTTTATTCTTTCATTTTAAGATAAAAATACAGAAAAAAGGTTAGAAAACCTAGAGAAAGAAGGAGATCAATGCACAGAGAGGGAAAAAGAGCAGTGATTTACAAATTTTGCAGTGTTGTAAAATACAGGAAAAATACAACCTCAACCTTTTGCTTTATATTTCACAACATTTAAAGCCATGAGTTATTATCTTGAGCTATAATAATAAAAGGTATTCTAATAATCAAAACCTAAAATCAAATTTTTATTTTTATCACTTTGGAGCAAAAAAAAAAAAAAGTCCAGAAGCAGTTGCAAAGCAAAAACAGAATTAGATAGATTCTTCTCTTTAATAAAATTTTGTCATATCTGCTAACTCTAATCATCGTTACCATCCACACTTTCAATTGTGGGAATTAGTGTGTAATTCCATTGTAAGTTTATCTTCAACAGAATGTTTTTGTCCAAAATTTGGAGATAGGCCAAAGAACTTTTAAATAAATGTTTACCTAAGTAAGCAAGCAAGCAAGCCTTGCAAGCAAGCAAGCAAGCAAGCAAGCAAGCAAGCAAGCAAGCAAGCAAGCAAGCAAGCAAGCAAGCAAGCAAGCAAGCAAGCAAGCAAGCAAGCAAGCAAGAAAGAAAGAAAGAAAGAAAGAAAGAAAGAAAGAAAATAAATGGGCTAAGTATTTTTCTTTCTTTCTTCTTTGCAGAACAAATTGCAACACTGAACAGTCTTCATCCTTTTTTACCAATATTATTGACATCATCTGCATAATATTGGATAAAATATTTCTTTTAATGACCCCATAATCCCTTGCAGAGTACAGTCTGGGCAACTGAATGGAGTTAGCAGAATATTTTAATGGCCAGATGCCCTTCCTGTCGCCAAGTTTTGTTCAGCAGATCTCAGTGTGCCCAGAGAGAGAAATATTTGCCTCTCCCTAGGATCGAACTCACAGCCTCCTGATTTTGAGGTGAGAGCTCTATCTCTAGGCCACCACACCACTCTATAATGTAGGATATGCTGTCTCTTGAAAATATGAGACAATGTCCTGGTGCCACTGGAGGGGGGAGAGAGGGATTCTGGAATTGGCCAATGGGGTCAGCCATTGTTTTTGCCCAGTAATGCAATGATCGTAATATTCACTTTCCATATTCCCAGATATTTAACAAGGGAAATGTTGATTGGCTGTAGAAAGCACTCAAGTTGGTACCCAACGGGATACTGTAATAACATTTATTTTTCTGACAATGTGCACTGGCGACTTGAGACTGTCACAGTTAAATGCTGTCCCACCTTGTGCATTTGCAAATATAGGGCTCGCCTTGTGTACAGTATTTGCAAATATAGTCAACTGTTACAAAATGCTATAACAATCTGTTGCCTCACATTGAAAAAAAACACCACCCTAAAATCTGAACAAGTTACAGTAGCATCCTCAATTTATGCTTAAACATTTTTTTCCAAACATTTTTTTTCTTTTGGATGATGTCTGCTTATTGTTCTGTACTACGTGTTCTGTCTGGGTCACTCCAGAAGCCAATACCAACCCAAAAAGAGAAGCCAGACACACTGGTAAAAGGCAAAGGCAGTTTATATAATTCAAGGAAAACACAGGTAACAGAAAATGTCCTTACAAACAGGAAAAACGCTGGAACTTCAAATATATACACGAAGGGAATAGTCCATGAAGCAATACCAGATTCTTGCTGCCAAGAAGAAGCTGTAGATAGCAAACAGATGCCTCCCACGAGTCTTCCAGACTGCGAGGCCACAAGCCAAGATCAGAGACGCTGAGAATCAAAACAGGTCACCGCAACTCCAATTGATAACACTCCACATGGCTTCAAGGCCTTGCCTGCCTTTTAAACCCTGCTGATGAGGACCACACCCAAAGCCAGCTGTTTCTAATTCACTGGTGAAAATATTTCTTTAACTGCTCCTTTTGTTGCTGTGAACGTCTCTGTCTCATGTCAATGACAGCTTGTGCGTCATCATCTAATGACTCCAAGCTACTGGCTGGGGAGAGCCCCTCCCCCCGGGGCTCTCATGCTGTTCTCCTTCATCCAATTCCTGACTCTCCTCTCCCCCGTCCGACTGTTCAGCCCCCTCCTCTGCGCTGTCATCCTTCTCTGGCATGGAGCCAGCAGAGACACAGCAGGTCCCTGAGCAGCCTCAGGCTGAATCACAACACTACGTGAGATATGTACCCACCTAAACATTTTTTAACATAGCTAATGACTATATTGGCTGGATCACAATAGGCAGAACTTTGAATGGATTTCTCACCAATAGAAAAACAGTACAGCTCTGGGGGAAAAAAATCTTTCCCATGGTTTTAATTCTGTTTGCGCTCTCTCCAAAGCTTGGGATTTCCTCTGAGGTTTCTGGAGATACATATGCATTCTATACTGAATAGTCTTGTAAAAAAAAAAAAAATCCAGTTAATATTATCTTGTTTCCCCCCCCCAATTGCTTCTTCCCACCTCCCCACAGTTTATCAAAGCGTAATTAACACTCCAAGTGGGAAGATCAAGAATGGTCATTAATTTTGTAAGCAAGGAGAAATATAGTTCTCTATAGCCTGTATTAAAATAAGTTTTTTTTCATAGCCTGGAGATATTTATGGTAATGAATTCAACCCATTCCTCTGGGAACAGACATCTTGAACATCTGAAAGGGAGGAGATAGAGGGAAAAAAAGCAAAGATCAAATACCGAAGTGTTTTACATTCTATTATGCACATGAGCAGGATACATAATTATGCGAAAGATACTCGGAACTCAGAGTTCAGATAACAGATTTTACAGGATGAAGTACACTTATGGATCTCTGCCAACTTCCATAAAAACACAGAGACTCAGTAATATAAAAATATCAGAAAATAATCTGAAATTCTACAAAATATTCTAGCTACACTGTTTCATAAAACAAAGCAATCTCCCAAGATCTCAAAACATTCTCTTTGGCAAAAAATACAGCAAGAGCAACAACAACAAGAACAAGAGTCCGATTGCACCAACGTTGTTAAAAAAGACAAGCTTTCATGAAATGCAATAAAATGAAGATCTAATGAAGTGAGCAAATGTTATTAAAATTCATTTAATAACATTTTTAGTGCAAGACGATGCTATCAGACTATTAATTTCTTGCCATCATAAGCTAACTACTACAAAATTCATGAAATGTTGGCATTCTTGACTAAAATGGTTTTAGAGGTAAGTCGTGGTTCTTGTAGGGAGCACCAGGAGTTCTAAGCCCTTTTTGAGGTGGTATGCTATAAACACCCTCCCTTATTTATTTATTTATTTATTTATTTATTTATTTATTTATTTATTTATTTATTTATTTATTTATTTATTTATTTATTTATTTATTTATTTATTTATTTATTTATTTATTTATTTATTATTTATTTATTTATTTATTTATTTATTTATTTATTATTTGATTTTTTTTTTATGCTGCCCTTTTCCTTAGACTCAGGGCGGCTTACAACATCATCATCATCATCATCATTATTATTATTATTATTATTATTATTATTATTATTATTATTATTATTTTTTATTGGATTTGTATGCCGCCCCTCTCCGCAGACTCGGGGCGGCTAACAACAGTGGTAAAACAACATGAACAATCCAATTAATAAAAACAACTAAATAACCCTTATTATAAAAAAACAAACATACACACAAACATACCATGCATAACTTGTAATAACCTAGGGGGAAAGGATAACTTAACTCTCCCATGCCTGGCGACAAAGGTGGGTCTTAAGTAATTTGCGAAAGACAAGGAGGGTGGGGGCCGTTCTAATCTCTGGGGGGAGTTGGTTCCAGAGGGCCGGGGCCGCCACAGAGAAGGCTCTTCCCCTGGGGCCTGCCAAACGACATTGTTTGGTCAACGGAACCCGGAAAAGGCCAACTCTGTGGGACCTTATCGGCCGCTGGGATTCGTGCGGTAGAAGGCGGTTCCGGATGTATTCTGGCCCAATGCCATGTAGGGCTTTAAAGGTCATTACCAACACTTTGAATTGTTAGTGTGTTAGCAATAGCACTTTTTAAGAGAGCCAGCATATTGCCCCCACAATCTGTGTCCTTATTTTACCCACCTCGGAAGGATGGAAGGCTCAGTCAACCTTGAGCCGGTGATGAGATTTGAACTGCTGACCTACAGATCTACAGTCAGCTTTAGTGGCCTGCAGTACAGCACTCTACCTGCTATGCCACCTCGACTCTGTTAGCAGGTTGCATCTATTTACTCTCAATAAGTCTAGCCCTTAAAACATCCAATTGTTAAAATGATAACAATTCAGACCGCCATACACATATGTCCATACATTTGAAAAAGATTATCTCTGAAAGGGAAATCAAAACATGATGATAAAAATAATACAGATGTCCAATAGAAAAATATTATCTGTACGTTCATTCTCAAGTGACACCACCAGCAGGGGCATACAAATCTAATAATACATAATAATGCTACCGGTTCAGTTTGGTTCTATGAACCAGTAGTGGCAGTGATAGGATTTATTTATTTATTAGATTTGTATGCCGCCCCTCTCCGTAGATTACACCCCCCACCCCGGACCCTTTTGCACATGCACATGTGTGTGTGTGCAAAACAGTAGTGATGGGATTTAGAACCCATCACTTGACATCATCCCTGAACAGCTTGATCACACATTTGTGCCATGCAGAAAAGGAGACAACAAATTTAGAGAAGATTTTCATTAGATATTTTTGCATGAGAGTCTGGTATCTGATACCCTTCTAAAACTAGAGCATTCTTTTTTACTAGATGATGCATTGTAGGTAATGTCACCAAAGAAATTGCCTAGAACTGTGATGGCGAACCTATGGCACGGGTGGCACACGGAGCCATATCTGCTGGCACGCAAGCCATTGCCCTAGCTCAGCTCCAACGTGCATGTGTGTGCTGGCCAGCTGATTTTTGGCTTGCACAGAGGCTCTGGGAAGATAGTTTTGGCTTCCCCTGCCTCCAGGGAAGCCTTTGGTGCCTGGAGAAGGCAAAACACAAGCCTATTGGGCCCACCAAAAGTTGGGAAAGAGGTTGTTTCTGGCCTTCAGAGGGCTTCCGGAGAGGCTGTTTTCCTCCTTCCCAGGCATTGAATTAAATGTGTGGGCACTCATATATGTGCAATTGTACACGCGCAAGCTCTTTTGGCACCTGAGATAAAAAAAGGTTTGCCATCACTGGCCTAGAATGTATAATGGTTCTTTGAATCTTTTCTGGAAATATTAATGACATGAAGGAAACTTGTATGTATGTATGTATGTATGTATGTATGTATGTATGTATGTATGTGCATGTGTTTGTTTGTTTGTTTGTTTGTCTGTCTGTCTGTCTGTTTGTTTGTTTTTCAGATTTATAAGCTGCCCATTATTTATTTATTTATTTATTAGATTTGTATGCGCCCCTCTCCGGAGACTCGGAGCGGCTCACAACAACAAACACAGTACAAATCTAATGATATTGTGGACCCTTCTATTCTGAAGAAAAGAGAGGGGCAGGGTGGGGGGGGGGGGGGAGAGAATTAGAATGTTAGTTTAAAATAACCATTTCCATATGTGTATTGGCTGGTACCTCAAGTTAGTGTGGAAAAAGGTTTTTCCTTTCTGTCTCATTGTTTGTATTTCTTCTTCTCTTGCCCTTTCAGTTGACTTTAAAATTTGATGAGAGCAATAAGCCTTAAAGCAACCTAGACAGTAATGACGCATTCACCTATCATACTGTTTCTTACTAGGGAAGAAATAGAGTTTAAAAAAAAGTAGGAGAAAGGACAAGGAATCCATTCAACATATGGCATTTATACATTAAAAACATTTAGATTAGAAGATTTCTGAGGCTGGCTCCATTTGTTAGCACTTCACATCTGTTGTCTTGAGATAGCATCTCTTTTGGTCAAATAAAATGGTTAGCATATAAAAAAGGTAAATTATTAAAAATCTGTGTGCTTCAGAACAGAGTTTAATGTGGTTTCCCACTCCCCTCGAAAGTAAATCTATCATTCTGAGAGTTTTAGGGTTCCTTTAATCTTCCGGGCAATTTCTGAGAATAATGGTCAGGGCCATTAATACTATAGCAACAAAAAAGCCAAGTTGGTTGGAAAACTGCTGGAATGGATTTGCCTTGACTAAAAATACTTTAGTTATTTGCCTTGATGTTTTGGGGAAGAAAGATGAAATGAATCAGATAAATATCTTTCTTTTTTTTTTTTGCAGAGAAGTGATTCCCATTGAATAGATTTTGATTATCTGAGAATTCTTCTTTATGAGATGTTACAGTTTGGAAATGAAAGCTAAACAATGCCAAGAAGATCCGTGTATCATTTCTTTATGCTGAATTTGTGAAGGTGTGACATTTGCAATTAAAAGGCAAACAAGGTGCAGGAGGATCAATGTAAGCATTGAATGTGACAGTGGGAGAGGGGAAGGAAGGGAGGGAAATAGAGTGAAACTATGAGATAAGCATAAAGAAAACTAAATTTTAGGCTATGCCAATGGGATGTGGAAATATAGACCAGAAATTCTGGAGAAAAAATGTAGATTTCAAGGTAGGAAGTTAAATCTGAGACCAACTTGGTTCTGTATCAAGCCAGCTAGGTAGTTAGAAATCAGAAGCCTCAAGGAGTAGATACTTACAATATTAGATTTATTTGTATTTCTTATTCACTGCATTTTGTTTGAAAAGATTGAACTCCATTTGAACTGATAATGGAACCAGGCTGCTGGGCCCTAGTCCTACTTGGGCCTGGAGTAAGGTGACCATATTTTAACATTGGTAAAGTGGGACATCATTAATGGGGTGGGGTGGGCGTGTTCCTTGATTAAAAATTTGGTCTATTAAACAAACAAACAAACAAACAAATAATCTAAAAAGAGGGCTTTTGTTCAAATTGCTGAAATTCTTTTTTTTTACTATCTGTTCTGTGGGCATGGCTTGGTGGGCATGGTGTGGCTTGGTGGTTGTGGCAGGAGTAGGATACTTCAAAATCCTCATTCCCACCTCACTGGGGGGCCAGACAGAAGAAATATTTGGGGGTTCTCCGAACTATTCAATATTTCTGCTAGCAGTTCTACAGAATCTGTCAGAACTTGCTGGATTTTACCCCTTCTTTTGTTCCTTTTTTGCTCTTCGGTGAGTTTCAATAAATGGTCATTTATTTCATCTGTCCTGATCTCACAACCAAATAGGCTTGAGATTAGTGGTTGATAAACAGACATTTTGGTACCTGCGCTGTAGTTACAATGACACCATTCCAATTGTGTCCACTTCAACAATTATATAATTGATGTTCTGCTCTTCTTTGGGTTTATTTAAGCAAAAGCCAATTGTCTGGGGTACTTTACGAATTTGGATTCCCAGACTAGGGGAGTTCATTTCTTAAACTGTCTTGCTTGTAAGATTCTAAGTTTCCTACTTTGTCTTATTGAAAATCCAGCAATTGTTGGAAAAGTATATGAGTAACATTCTGACATCTTCCATCACCCACCCCACCCATTTCTTGGATAAAGTTTTAAAACAAAGCAGCATCTTTTATTTGTCTTTCAGCCCCATTCATGACGTGATTGTGTATTTCAATCTTCTCCTACCCAGTGTGTTCCAAATAGGCTGAGATAAAATCCCAGTCACCCCATTCAGCTTTTGGGACAGTTCGTTGTGATCCAACATAATTATAAAGAATCTGACTGGAAAAAAACATGCAGAGCTAAAATTAAGCGCCTACACCTTTAAGAAACAGACACAGCCTGACTTTCCCCATTACGGCTCGTTGCAGAGCATTCTGGTAGCTGTATTGCTAGGCTACAATTGAATTGTAAATTCAATTATCAATCATATATAAGAATTTTATACCCTACTTAACTATACACAATTATCTAATCCTTTCCCTTTCTATTGACCTTCCCCCTTTGATCCATTCTCTTTTGGTCTCTCAAAAAAATCCACTTCTTGTGTTTCCGTCCCAACCCCTTCTCTTAACTTTTCCTTTCTTTTATTTTTATGCTAATAACTTTTTTCCCAAAATTACTTTTCTTTCTTTTAAGTATGTTATTTGTATAAGTCTGCTCTCAATTCTTCCTAGTCTCTTCTCCCTATTACACCCCCCTTATTTTTTAATTGCATCTTCTGATACCAATGCTCCCCTCTTAATATTTTCTTATCACTGTAAATCCCTGTGTAGTCATCAATCTGTTTTTTATTTTCAGTCCCTTTTTCATCTGTGTAATTTCCTTGTTCTTCATTTTCATTTTCCACCCTTGTAAATTCTAAGTGTTCTTTATGATCTAACTTCATTTCTATTTTATTTTCACCTCTGATTTCCCAAAGGTAAGTATTTATGTCTTCATAGATGTATTTTAACATCTCAGTCAATTCTTCATAGATTCACGTCTTCATATTGTCAAGTTTACAATTCACAAAGTTCACAGATTTTTTAAACTTGCAGTTTAAGTCCATATAATATCTTTGTATTTCAGTCCAATCAATTCAAAATCCTCTTATCTTCTATCACCAAAATAGTGCATTATCAAACACAATGGCACAACCCGCACTGCTTTCAAGTCCTTTCAAACTCCCAGTTATCTTCTTACCAGCAAGATCAATTTCCAGCTGCCAGCAAATTCAAGCTTTCCAAAATCTGCTGCAGATGGCGTTGCCAGTCTCCAAATATAACAAAATAACTAACTCTTTTACAAAAGTATTTTAAATCTACTTAGCACTTATAAGATATTTTCTTCAAATTCTTTGTTCTTTTTCAGTCTATTTGACTTCCACCAAGTTGAATTATAAAGACATCCTCAAATTTGGCTTTTAAACTTATTCCTTTAACTTTCTCTATGGTATTTTCAATTGTTAGATAGCTGCTCACTTCATTTTAGAGTCTCTTTTGTTTCCTTTTAAATTTAAATTTTCTTTTTTTAATCATTAAATTGGCCAAACAGTCACACAGCTTTAGCCCTTCTCTCTCCAGCACAAACACTTAGATTTTGTCATCCGGGCAATCCAAAATCTCTACATTTCAATCGTTCCGATTATGGCCATCCCAGCTAATGGTGACAGAGTCATTTTCCACAGTTGCTGTCCAAGATGCTTATCCCAGTTCCCTGAGAGAGGGGGGTGGGTTTGCAAGCACCTCCAGACCATTGACGTGCCTTTTTTTTTCATGGATTCTCCAGGGTGGATATGACCTGGTTCCAATCCGGTTCTAGATCTCCAAACAGCTGGATTTTCCCCAGCGTACTGGAGACACCTGTAGCACTGCAATGATGGCTGTGCCCCTTCCTCATGTTCCTTTCTCAAATATAATGTTGGGGAAATTTTAATGTTGTAAGGTGGGGGTCACCTGTGTGATGTGGACAGCTGTATAAATTTATTTAATAAATTAAATATCAAGGTTACTAAATGAAAGTGTATAGAATCTGCATATTCAATCTGAGATGAACTATTCCTACAAAACGAAGATTAATTGATTTTAGTTATCCAGCTCCTGACGGGGTAAACTAAGCAACATTTATATGTAGATATCTAATAATTATTTTAAGACCAGAGGCCAAGGTATATAACTGGAAAAGCTAGAGAAGAAAGAACTGCAAATTGATGTATTTCTGTCTAAGGTTAGTAGGTATCAGTTCAAGCTGGGAGAGGTGAAGAACATTTATTGCATAAAATAATCTTGGTTAATTGTAAATAATTGGAAAGCTTTGCTGACCTTCAGGCATACATCCTCTAAGAATTACAAATAAGTGTAATTAAAAGGAACAAATTTCATAGTAGATAATTTTTATAAAAGATTAAAATATTAATTATTAACATATTTTTTAAAAAAAGGAATGAAACCTTTGGCAAAGAAATTGAAACAGAAAAGAAGTGCTAAAAATGAACAACAATGACCTCTTCTGATCTGGGGCGCTTTGATGATAGATTTTGGATTTTAAGACATCTCATAAGAACTTGTTATCTTGGGTAGTTTTGATGCTGTGCCTTAGGGATTTGATCGGTGCTGAATTGATACTCTTATATCTGAAACATAAAACTACTACTAAAGGAGGGCAAAATGTGTTGAATGAATAATTTGCATTTTTGTAACTTCACCGTAGAAAATGTTGATCTGTAACTGTCAGTGAAGATTCTCAGTTATCCAGATACAGTTGTCTGGAAATTGGACTTGTTTTGTTGGTTCGAAACATTTCTCTGTTTAGTTACGTAGCTTCTTAGGTCTGGGCAAGAAACCCCATATATGTCCATCAGGTAAGTATCATTTTTCACCTAATCTGGATAGACTTATTAGATGAATATTTATTTATTTATTTATTTATTTATTTATTATTTAGATTTGTATGCCGCCCCTCTCCGCGGACTCGGGGCGGCTAACAGCAGTAATAAAACAATGTACAATAATAATCCAATAAATACTAAAAATCATTAAAAAACCCATTAATATAAAAAACCAAACATACATACAGACATACCACACATGAAATTGTAAAGGCCCAGGGGGAAAGAGCATCTCAATTCCCCCATGCCTGGCGGCAGAGGTGGGTTTTAAGGAGCTTATGAAAGGCAAGGAGGGTGGGGAAAATTCTAATTTCTGGGGGGAGTTGGTTCCAGAGGGCTGGGGCCGCCACAGAGAAGGCTCTTCCCCTGAGTCCTGCCAAGCGGCATTGTTTAGTTGACGGGACCCAGAGAAGACCCACTCTGTGGGACCTAATCGGTCGCTGGGATTCGTGCAGCAGAAGGCAGAGAGCTGTTGAGATTTTAATGTTTTAATTCCTAAATCCTTTACACTAGGTGGGTGTTTAAGTGTGTCCTCCCTGATGAACCTATGAAGTTGTCTAAATTTTCCTGGGGATTGATGAAAGAGCAGCATAAAAGTGATGTCTAAGCTTGAATTGATATGCTAGAGACTCTAAGAGAATAGAAGTGTAAATGATGAGGTTCCGACTATACCTGTATCACCAAGTTAAAAATCAATAAACTGATAATTCCCAGCAATGTCATTAAAAATATTTTAAAAACTTAAATATTTAAATCGCTTCTAAACAGCCCGTTGAAGATCAAGCCTTGTTGATGTTCTGTTGGGCTCTCTGGTAGAATCCTCCCAAAAATTCACAGGTACAAATTTCAGACACACACACGTTTGAAAATTCAAAACAATGTTCTTTATAATGAAAATTCACTTAAACCAAGCCCTCTTTTTGTATAGCAAAGAGCACTCGTCTCCAAACAAACTGGTAATTTGTACAAGTCCCTTATCAGTTCTGTGATACTTAGCTTGCAGCTGTGGGGCAATTCACAGTCCTTCTTCTTTCACAAAGTGAAACACACTTTGCCCTGGTTTAGTTTCAAAGTGAGGAAAAATCAGCACACAAAAGGTCAAAGTCAGTAAAGCAGTCACGAAACACAACGATCAGATAATCCTCCACAATGGCCAAACCCACAGGCTGCTCTTTATAGCAGCCTCACTAATTACCACAGCCCCACCCAACCACAGGTGGCCTCATTTTCTTTGATAATAATCTCTCAGTTGTTGTTCCCTATGCATCGCTCTCCGCATGTGTAGCTGTATCATTAACTCTTGTTCTGAATCCGAGGAGGAGCTAGATAATTGATCTCCTTCTGAGCTGTCTGCCCCGCTCTCCTCCTCCCTGTCACTCCTGTCTTCTTGGTCAGAGGAGCCTTCATCAGCAGATTCCACGGGGGGGGGGCAAAACAGGCCTGCAGCATGTGGATGTCTCCCCCACATCCACAGTCTTTGGGGCAGGAGCTGGGCCAGAGCTAACCACAACAGTTGAAGAACAATCAGGGCAAATGAGAATCTTTGAATTTAAGAATATCAACAAACATCTGGATAGAAATAATTCAGCAGTGTGCTTCAATGTTCAAATGTTTTTGGCAAATTTCTCCTTAGCAGTCATAGGTCGAATTGCCTGAGCCATCATCCTTTTAGGGTCCAATGAACACTTAGTTTCTTAGTGGATTATTTTAAAGGAAACAAACAAAAATATTCTCCTAACTTACTCTGTGACAACATCCAAATCATCATCATTTGCACAGCTAGTTTTAATTTTGTGATTTCAAATAATCAAGTTTGACTATTTCCCAGGCATCTGTTTTGTGTATATTTGCTTATCTATTTTTATTCAATTTAGCACATTTTTTACTGAGGAAAAAGGTTTAAGATGGGAATTGAGGACTATGACTCAGATGTCAACATCTCAATGAAGGAACCGTGCAACATTTCATGCAATGAAATCTATGAAATTTCTAGTTTTGTTATCAACATCCTTCCACACCCACAGGAACATATGGTCCTTCTGTTTGTGCAAATAAGCAACTATTGCTTAAAGTAGATGTTTCTACTAACACTGTGTCTAATTACAAATAACAAACGCATGTATGTATGATCTCTGTTAACTGCCTTTCTCGTCAAGCTTCTCTCTGCATTCTGGTTAATCCAAAACAGCCCTTCTGCCGAAGAACAGACAGATGGATAATAGAGAATCCCCTCTGCACCGACAGGCACCCTAAACCTGGTTTAGGTTGCAAGCCAGTGATTAACAGTCTTCTCTATAAGTGACTTAGCTGTATTGTCCTTGAGAATATATTGGTAGTCTTAGACTAGAGTCTATTCCATATTTAGATTGTTCCCATAGTTATAATGATCAGAAAAATACATATGGTATGTTGTGGCCCATCCACATCCCGCGCATCTGGTCATGGATCCTCAGGATCCAGAAACGGTTGTGGCCTGCTACCCTAGGCCTGTGTACCTGGCACTAAGTCTGATAGTGAGGAGATTGAAGAGGAGGTGGTATCAGAGGATGAAAGCCAAACAGGGCCTTCTGCACTTCCCGAGGTGCACATGAGTGACTCAGGAGAAGAGGAGATTCTTGTTGATGGTAGGGTATGCAGTGTCCAGAAGGCACGAATGGCTAAGCAAGAGGACCTCTCTGTGTGACTAGATCTCTAGAATAATTGGCCATGCCCTTAGGCTATTTAAGGTTGAGGCACGTGATGCTTCAGTGCGGAAGTCATCTTTCGTTATGTTCCAGATGTCCCCTTGGATTTCTCTCTTGGGATATTGTTATTTCAATGATGAATTACAAACTGGAGAGTTGGGCTCATTGTCTCCGGGCTTCCTGCCAATTCAGAGTGAGTCAGTTAATGAGAGCTGTGTGATCAAAGAAGCTATCGGTGAGTTTGTGTTTTGGACTCTAATTAGCAGCTGGCACCAAACAGACTTACTTCTTGTTTTGTTGCTGGATTTCTAAATCCAAACTTTCCTGCTGCTAAAATATTAGAATTACATGCTTAAATCTTTTCAAATCAGTGTGTGGGAGGTTCATCGCTGGGACAGAATACAGTCCTGGCTTAACATCCAGAATTGGGACTAGCAATTGCATCAGAATGTGAGACATTAGATGACCACAACTTGCAATTTTACTTTACTATTGATGTTTGATGGAAGCAGGATGTGAAGAACACAAAAACAGTCATGTGAGCAGAAGAATCTGCAACAGTCATAAATGCCTTGGGAAGTGCCTGAATGTCAATCTCATGACCATGAAGATCCTGTGACTATTCTAAGTACGTGGATAAGTTGTAAAATTACTTTTTTCAATGCCGTCATAACTTTGAACGTTGTGATAGCTACCTGTGATGGCTGCATAGTTTAATTAAGAATAATACAAGTTCTTCAAACTTTGCAACCAGGCAGTGTTTGTGGGGATGGGTTTTTACTTTGTTAAATCATGGTTTTTTAAAGCCACAATTGACTGTGATCTTATATTACACTAAGCTGTCATTCAGGATTAGTTTACAATGCTTGTATTAATAAAACATACTTAGGTTAAAAAGTCCAATTCTATTTTGCTATGTCAACTAGCCTATCTGTGCATATTGCATGTTTTAACAGTATGGTTTAACAGTTAACTAGCCTTTATTTATCTTAAGAAAGTTAATGAATTCCTATTGGAATGTACAAAAATAAATTGGTTTTGTATAAGTCCTTCCACAACATCTTGACTATCCAGCCATTTCTTAAAGAATTATTTTCTTGCAAAGGAGGTACAACTTTAAAAAAAAAACAGATAAAAACTAAAAGAATGCCAACACCTTTTGCAGCTAATAACAATATTTTGAAAATTAAGTCCGGGGGCACCTTTTCTGATTAATCAATTTTATTTAAAGACATGACATTTTTGTGAGCTAAACTAACTCAATTCTTTACCTACAATCTTTAAGAGGTATTTTGGTGACACATATTTGACATTAAATATACTGCTCAAAAATAAACAAAGGGAACAGTTAAACAACACAATATAACTCCAAGTAAATCAAACTTCTGTGAAATCAAACTGTCCATTTAGGAAGCAACACTGACTGACAATCAATTTCACACGTTGTCAGCATATTCAACTTTGTACAGAACAAAGTATTCAATGAGAATATTTCATTTATTCAGATCTAGGGTGTGTTTTTTGAGTGTTTCCTTTATTTTTTTGAGCAGTGCATATCTTTATATATTTATAAATCCGGCATTTATTTCTGGGTTTTGGAAAAGGTTGAGTCTACGGAGAGGGGTGGCATACAAATCTAATAAATAAAATAAATAAATAAATAAATACGTCTCATATTAAACAGTGATAAGGGATCTTTTAAACAGGAGCAACTGTGGACATGCCTGCTAAGTTCCAATTAGGAGAAGGAGGTTACTCAAATAAAGCTGTGGTGAACTATAGGTAGTTTGTTACTTACGACCAGATTCTTTGTAAATGTCCCAAAGTTATGATGGATTTTCTGAGTTCATTCTGAAGTTCCAATGCTTCTCACCAAGATTAAGTGATCTAATTTTGGGCACTTGACAACCAAGTTTGCTTTTACATCCATTTGCAGCACATGGTTATATGATTTATGATATTTATAAATCTGGTATTTACTTCTGGTTTGGGGCAAAAACGTCCAATAAAAACAATGGATTTGCTTAATGACAGTGGTGTTTAATAAATAACTATTGTTAAAAAAAAGATCATAAACTTGGGTCAGCCGCATGGGTGACCTTGTTTTGCAAATGTCACAACTTAGAACCATAATGGACAAACTCCACTATGGCCATAAGTCAAGGACTAAAAGTATCTTGAACAGAATAACTTTCAGAACACTTGTGATATCAATGTAGGACTGTTTCTTTTCATAACTCTTTCAAAGGAACACACACTTACTTGCACACACACACACACACACACACACAAAACACAACATAGAAAGAATGGAAAAGTATGGATTTTTAACATTTTTTATTACACAGTAAAGAATACAACAATACCTGAATCATACTTTAAAGATTCACAGGTTGACAGACCATACATTACAGTCCAACTAAAGGGAAAAAAAAAGGATTAACAGGAAACCACAGTTCAGACATAGTAGACTTAAAAGCTCAAGAGTATGTTGACAAAAGCATGATGCCTAGTATACCACCCGCCGCCCCCCCACCCCAGTGTTAGTCTACCATTAACTTGTGGTACATGTCTGAATTAAGTATTGCACAACAACTTTTTTCTTTTTCACAATAATGTCGCAGAACCCAAAACAAAAAATCCAAAATAAACATAAAACAAAAAAAAGAAAAGAAAACCAAAGTACTTGAAAACAGAAACAAAACAAAAAAAACCTGCATTTCAACAGTCTCCAATTTATTTACTTTGTCCTGTCCCTTGAGCAGTTCAGACAACATGGAGTCAACGTTTCCCCCCCTAAATGTTTTCCAGACGTTGGCATGCTTTGCATATAATCCAGCCTTGTACATTTCAAATCCCCAAGACATGCACCGATACACACACACACTCACATCAACAGGCATACGCACCCCCACCCCGCAAACAATTTTCTTTTAAAAAAGGATAACAGAATGGTTTTTTTTTTTTTAAAAAGATACTGGCAGCCCCTGCCACACACACACACTCAACACACAGTTCCATGACAGAGAAAAAGAGGAAGAGGAGAGGAAGAGACATATTAGAGCAGTGTTTCCCAACCTTGGCAACTTGACGATATCTGGACTTCAACTCCCAGAATTCCCCAGCCAGCGAATGCTGGCTGGGGAATTCTGGGAGTTGAAGTCCAAATATCTTCAAGTTGCCAAGGTTGGGAAACACTGTATTAGAGGACGCCCTAGTTCTATTAGCGACCACGATTCAGATCTAACCCAATGAAGTTAGCTTTTATTTTTTTTTAAAAAATGTGTTTATTCCTACAAATTACACTCTCGCGTAGCCTGCATAATAAGTGACAAGCAAAAAAAGGAAAGTAACAAAAGTTTTATTTTTTTCTTTCTTTCTTTCTTTCTCTTCTTTAGGTTTATGAGGTCTGCATTGTTACCAAGAAGTGATATGGTTTGCAGCTGTATGAGCTTAACTTTTGGTATCCTGGTTCTTCGGTGCCCATTTGGTTTGACTAGACTAGACCAGTTTTTTTGTTAGCTACTGGTGCAATATACATGCTGTCAGAGGTAGAGTGAAACTTTTTTGCCACTGAGGAGACTGTAGCAAAACAGGAGGAGAGGAGGAAGAGGAGGAGACAGAGCTCAGAGTTAGGGGGAAATCTCTCTCTTTTTTTGTGTATTTGTATTTTTTTTTTTCACTCCGGGTGCCCTGAATTATAAAGTAATGAGACATACTGTACTAACCCCTTTCACACACTTATGTTCAAGAGCAACAATGTTGTTTCACATACATCATAGCTTCTAGAGACATAGAATTATTATGAGATAACACCATATATTTTATGTGCGTATGTGTGCGTGCATGTATCTATAGATGCACCTCCATACATACACATCCATACATATATGTTTTGGATTGTTAAACCCTTCATTGCCTACAGCTCTAGAGCAGTGTTTCCCAACTTTGGCAACTTGAAGATATCTGGACTTCAACTCCCAGAATTCCCCAGCCAGCATTCGCTGGCTGGGGAATTCTGGGAGTTGAAGTCCAAATATCTTCAACTTGCCAAGGTCGGGAAACACTGCTCTAGAGGAATGGACTCCAGTGTCACAAGCAGAGGAAGAACCGAAAGAGGTCGGAATGAATTTGGGAGCACCATGATCAAAGAGAACCTGTTATGTGCTTTTAATTTCCATGTAAGGCAAGGCAGTTGGCAAGCATCCATGCTTCTGCTACGTAAGAGCCAGGTTTCTCAACAATGAGGCAGACCCCTACAAGTCATATGTTGTTTGTACGGATGCTTTGTATTTTCAGTTTCTCCAGTTTCCAGCATTGTTTCTTAGCATGAAAATTGGACATTTGGTAAGAGTTGCCTTCTTTGTCCCGGACAAAAGTAAAATGAAGAAACAGAAAACTCCATCTCAGCTCACACAAGTTACTAAACCTTCCTTATCTATTGACTAATACTACTAGGGACAGTTTCTCTTATCCAGAAAACTCAACATGTGATTTTAATACTAGTAGTCCTCACCTACCAACTGCACTTGGGGCTGGCCGTTCCATTACTCAGCAATGTGATTGTAAAGTGGAAAATCACAATTTCTCAAGAGACTCAAGAGTTCATCACTTCTGGCGGTAGTCATTAAGTGAATAGCAATAGCACTTAGACATATTTACCACTTCACAGTGCTTCACAGCCTTCTCTAAGCAGTTTACAGAGTCAGCATATTGCCCCCAACCAATGAGTTCTCAATTTACCCACCTCGGAAGGAGGGAAGGCTGAGTCAACCTTGAGCCTGGGTGAGAATCAAACTGTTGTGCAGTCTGCAGAATTAGCATTGGATACTGCAATCAACCATTGCGCTGCCACAGATCTACAGCTGTGCTTAGATTGCATTCAATACTGCAATCTAACCATTGCGCTCACAACTCTTAAGTACATCATGTGACTGCAAATTTGAATTCCCGCTAGCTTCCCCATTGACTTTGCTTTTCAGAAGCCAGCGGAAAAAGTTGAAAATGGTGATCATGTACTTAAGAGGCTGAGACCATGTGCACTGGTTGACAAGTGAATCAGGATTGCAGGGACACTGCAGTGGCCACAACTTCGAAGACCTCTTAAGTTTCATTATTCAGTGCCATCATAATCTGAATGGCCATGGAGCAAGTTGTTGGTAAATTAGGACTGTCTGTAATAGAGTTATTTAAACAAAATGTGTGTAGCCACTGAGCAGCCCTTATAGACAGATGCTTGGGCAGCAGCTTGGGCGCTCCGGTGCTCCGTCCCGGTAGGCAATTCCAGCCCCCGATGTGCCCCCGCACAAGATTTGGCTTTTGCGTGTGCAGAAGCAAAAATATTGGCAAAAATTACCAAAATCTCTCTCACTAGCACATCTTGCATATGTGCCAAATCTCGCACCGATGGGCACAGCGGTAGGAGGTAAGATGATCGGCCCTTCACTGCCTATAACTGAGGGAGTTCTTGGTATCCAGGCCCATCTAATCAACTTTTTAACTATATGGCACAGAAATGTTTCTTTTTTTCTTAGAGAAAGCTTGAAATAAAAATATTTAGGAATGCCTTCTGTAGTGGCATTCAATAAAGAGATGAAAACTAATTTATTGCATGGTTTACTTGGTAAAAAAAAGCACATAACCATCTTATGGGTTGTTTACATTTACAAATATTTCTGGCCTAGACAATGAAGGGTTAAATGAATGTACATTATGCCTTTGCTGAACATGGTTAACCTGCTGATAATTTGGAAAATAGAAACAATGCTTTCAGAACTCAGATTTTGGTCCATCAAATCAGTCTTTGGCTGACTTCCCTTTTTTTTTTGTTTTTCTTTTTTGTAATAATACTGTAATATAAACCTGGCATTCAGCAGTGTTAAAGCTGTCAATCTACATCTCAGCATTTGGAGCTCTAATCATCATAATTTCTATTTTGTAAAATCAGAAATACCGTACAACCTTACAGTGATAATGCATGCACTGCTTTTTATTAAAAAAGTATGATAGCCTGTTTTATTTTTATTTTTTTTTATAAAATACATATTAATGAATTTTGCAAAAGAAAAAAGAAAAAAAAAGGAGGGGAGAGAAAAATTAAAAAATAACCCACCACTATTCTAACCTACAGATAAATTCGGTGAAATGGCTCTAGCATCTTTAAAAAGTTTGCCCCAAAAAAGCATGCCTAGGAGTCATTATGACAGTGCAAAATACATTTATGTACATCCCTCTTAGAAAAACACCAATATTTTAGCATTCCAGGAAGCATGCTAGGTTTCAGAATGTTTTTTCCCCTATAAGAGAGTGAAATAGCAGCTCCGAAAGATAGCTTTTTTTTCTTTTCTTTTCTTCAGGAGAAATGAAAAAAGGAGGGGGGTTTCTTTCTTTTTTTTTCTTTTCTTTTGACCTTCTAGAGAAATATTACTACTACAGACAGATATAAAAGCAGCATAGAAAGTTTCTCACCTACTAGTAATAAAGAAGACTTTAAATGTGAGCATAGTTAACTACAATGCGTTTTCACATTTGCCCCAACACATTTACAAGAAAAATAAAAGAAGAAAAAACAACAATTGGGAAAACTCACAGGACAGAAGTGCTTTTACACCAAGAGAACTACTATATTTTTCCTTATTTTCAATTTTTTTTAAAATTAAAAACCCTGACAGGATGAGGTGGAAAGAATTTGGATGAGATCTGGAGCTGGAGTCACTTCATCGTCACCATCGCTGATACAAAAACGAACGAGGTGAAACAGACTGGATAGTCTTCTTCTGCGAAATCTTGTAAAAAAAAAAAGTCAATAAATTTTGAAGCTTGATTTTTTTTTCCTTTTTGAGAGCGGGAAGGATAGAAGCAGCTGGTTGATATTATAGCTGCCAAAATGCTAATTAACTGCAGGCTGTGTTCTTATTTCTGTTCTAAAAAAAAAAAATTACAAAACCAAACCAAAACAAAAAAATAATCCCCACCAAAAAACCGAAACAAAGGACAAAAAAAGAAGAAGAGATCTTTGTGTGATGGTATTCCTCCCCCCCCACACACACTTTTGCTGCTCTTTTTAAATCCTTCATCCCACTGCAATCATCTTCCATTTTTCATTCTGTTGACCTGGATATTATTATTTCATTCAGAAACAAGGGGGAAAAAAAGTGAACATCTGTGTCTCCTTCCAATCTGCTGCACATCTGCGTGTTTTTGATACGGGTCTTCACAGTTCAAGTCAGTAACCCATGGACGCTATTCATCTTCTTATTAAAATGTCTGCTGCTTTATCCAATGCTTAAGCCCATGGGGGGTTTGTTTTCTTGCTTGCTTGCTTTCTCTCTCTCTCTCTTTCTCTCTCTCATTCTCTCTCTCTTTCTCGCAGTTTTAAAAAAAAATCCATTTTTTTTTTGTTACAAAGAACATCGTGACTTTATATTATTAGCATTTTTGCTTTCAACAGCAATTAGCAATCTCTTGGTTTGCTGTTTGGTAAAGCATCGTGTTAATGAGGTCACCTAGTTTAAAATCCCAGCTACCGGAAAATAACAGGGAGGAGGTCAAATTTATCATTGTGTGTATGTTCAATCTTCTCTGTTTCCTAAAGGAAAGATAACTTTGTTATCCAGAATAAGTCATTATGACCCGTTACTGGCCTTCTGGGTTTTGCTTCTACCTCAAGATACAATATAATTTCTTTTATAATATTGAAATGTGAAAGTTCAGTAGAAACCTTTGAGTATCTGAGGATGAGGATTCTGTTTTGCTTTGTATTTGTCTTTAAGTATTTTAAAGTTCAGTCTTAGCGAGGAGTTGACTCTATGGTGCTTGGAGTTCCAGGGGTGTTTGACCTAGGCGTAGCTGCTGGTGGGGTGTCGATGGGGCTCCCGGCTCCACTGTTCGGTGTGGCGGAGGAGCTGACTGCTGGTGTTTCCCCTTGTGGCTGGGCCTGTAGAGTCTGTCCACAGAGGTGGTGGTGTTTCTCCCAGTCTTTATGTTGGCAAAATGAGCCGCAGTAACGTGCAGTGTTGCAACCGCTGCATGTTTCGCTGGCTTTACGGCCACAGTTCCAGCAACTCTGCATAAAGATAGGGCGAAAAGAACAAAGGATGTAAAAACATTGGTGAGAAATTCTACAGGTAGAATGAGCATGAAACTGCCCATTTTGAGAAACTGGGAGAGAAGGAGAAAACTTCAATTACTACACAGAAGAATATCCAAAATATCCAAATCTTGGCCGTCTGACAGGCCAAAGCTAGGATCTAGAGCACTGCATCCAGTTCTGGTCACCACACTTCCAAAAAGATATAGTGACTCTAGAGAGGGTGCAGAAAAGAGCAACTAAAATGATAAAGGGGCTAGAGACTAGGTCATACGAGGAAAGGTTGCTGGAACTGGGCATGGATAGTCTAGTAAAAAGAAGGGCTAGGGGGAAGGGGGACATGATAGCTGTATACAGGTACTTAAGGGGTTGCCACAGAGAGGAGGGGGACACACTGTTTTCCAGGGCACCAGAGGGCCGGATGAGGAACAATGGTTGGAAACTGACCAAGGAAAGATTCAACCTGGAGATAAGAAAGAATTTCCTGACAGTGACAGCGATCAACCAGTGGAACGGCCTGCCAGTGGAGGTTGTGGACTCCCCAACTTTGGACACTTTCAAGAGGAGATTGGATTGCCATTTGGCTGGGATGATGTAGGATTTCCTGCTCAGGCCGGGGGTTGAACTTGATGACCTGTAAGGTCCCTTTCAACTCTAATAATAATAAATAACTCTCCTTTAGAATATTTGCCATAATAACACATAAGATTTGGTAACCTGCCACTGATGTATTTTTATGACTTATAAATCAATTCCACTACAACTGATCCAATTAAAAAATAGAAATAGTGGTTAGAAACCACTGACATCTAACCTTTAGAAAGGAAATGCATTGGTTTTAAGAAGCTCCTCCTTGAAACGAACAATTTTGGATCTCACCAAACACCAAAGCAATGCCTTAGTCATTAAATGGGGGAAGATTTAAGATAGAATTAGGTTTTGAGGCATACTTGGCTCAAAATGGTAAGGGAAGCACACCACCAAATTTTAAAAATCCACATACTGAGGCATTATTGTTAAATATGTGCATATAATAATAATAATAATAATAATAATAATAATAATAATAATAATAATAATAATAATAATTAATAATAATAATAATAATTTATTAGATTTGCATGCCGCCCCTCTCCGAAGACTCGGGGCGGCTCACAACAAATGATAAAACAATATATATAGGCATGTAAATGAGAGAGGGTTCCTAAGGTACTGTATTTGCATGTTAGCCTCTGATTGGCTGTTCATTCTGGCGGGAGACTTGTTGCCATGTCAAAAGAGGTTTGTTACTTTGCGACACATATAAATAGTTAGAGACGCGCCACTTTCCCTCTGAGAGAGATTTTGCCTATACCTTTAACCGATCTGTTTTCATTGCCTGTTCTGACTAAAGAAAAATAAAGACTGCTAATTTGGCTTACTTCAAGTATTTTTCAATTATGACCCAAGGTGGACACACTCATACTTTTGTCTTTCTCTTCTTCCAGAATCTTTTTCAACTTCCCTGTTTTTCCCTGGAAGTTGTGTTGGTCTACCACTTAAAGGCTATTCTAGGCCCAATTCTGTATAACCTTCTGCGATCAGAAAAATTCAGTTAACTGCTCCTACCTACTATGATCACATAATAATTGAGTTTTCTGGAATGTGTAAAGGCCTTATTGTATTTATGCAACATAGGGAAAACATCAACATTCATTTTGATTGCAACAACCCTCAGCATTACAAAATAACTTGTCAAGGAAAATATTTCACAATCGCATCCCAATTTTATACCTCTATAAAAACCACTATATACCAGATCTTGATGCAGTAGATTTTGCATGCATTGGACCAAATTTCCTGCATTCAATGGACATTCTGGAAAACAACTAATCCACTAAAACAAGACTTCACTATATTATGCCTTCCTGCAGTATCCAGGAGACAGTGCACTTAAGAAAGAGATACATCAAAGAAGTTCCACATGAAAAACGGCTGCAGAAGTTGACTCAACAGGGTGCACTCTACAGATAGTCCTTGACTTACAACTGTAAATGAGTCCAGAATTATGGTAATATGTTGTGCTGCTTGTTAAGCGGATTATCATCTGACTGCATCTAATTTGTTATGCAAATCCACTATCTGCAAGGGGCGGGGTTTGTTTGGGTTTTTTTTGGAAACCAGAATTAAATGCCTATTTCCAGGTCGCTGCTGGCAAATCATCACCAGACAACTCACCACCGCAGAGGGCTGTAAGGAGGGGAACTACGCTTCCCTTCTCCACTCTCTTCCTCTCTTTTCCCTCCTTGATCGGGCTTAGCCCCCCTACCGCCACCAATATCCCCTGAACTCTGTGTGACTCTCTCCCAAGTTATCTTTTTTCTGGTTGGGAAGAGTGTGAAAAACTCCGGCTTCCCTCCCCATTTTGTCTAGATTTTTTCCCCCACAGTCCAAGCTACAGAAGAGGAGCAGGAGGTTCCTCTTGCCTACGGCATTCTCACATTACATTACATTGACAGTCTCAAAATGGGTGAACAGTGCGGTCAGGCGGTAGGGAAAGCAAGTTGAATGCTTGGCTGCATAGCTAGAGGTACAACAAGCAGGAATAGGGAGATTGTGATCCTGCTGTAGAGCGCTGGTGAGACCACATTTGGAATACTGTGTTCAGTTCTGTAGACCTCACCTACAAAAAGATATTGATAAAATTGAACGGGTCCAAAGATGGGCTACAAAAATGGTGGAAGGTCTTAAGCATAAAACGTATCAGGAAATACTTAATGAACTCAATCTGTATAGTCTGGAGGACAGAAGGAAAAGGGGGAACATGATCGAAACATTTAAATATGTTAAAGGGTTAAATAAGGTCCAGGAGGGAAGTGTTTTTAATAGGAAAGTGAACAAAAGAACAAGGGGGCACAATCTGAGGTTAGTTGGGGGAAAGATTAGAAGTGACGTGAGAAAATATTATTTTACTGAAAGAGTAGTAGATGCTTTGAACAAGCTTCCAGCAGATGTGGTTGGTAGTGTTGGGTGAACCGAAATTGCAAAGTTTGGGCTTGTGCTGAACTTTGCAGTGCTCGGCATGCCAAACCCGAACCTTTTTAAAAGTTTGGGTAAAGTTCGGGTTTGGGTTTGCCGTTCGCTCGAACACCGCGAAACGCCACCGCATGGGAAGAGAGTGGGGAATCCCATCGTGGGATTCCCCACCTAGTTTTGCTTGTAAAAATAAAAGGAATTCCCCACCTCCTTGTTTATTTTTACAGAAAAGGACGCTGCAGCAGTTTGCTGCTGTTCGGGTTTGGGTTTGGGTTCGGCGACCTCACCCGAACTTTGCCGTGAAATTCGGGTGAGTTCTCCGAACCCAAACTTCGTTGGGTTCGCCCAACAATAGTGGTTGGTAAATCCACAATAACTGAATTTAAACATGCCTGGGATAAACATATATCCATCCTAAGATAAAATACAGGAAATAATATAAGGGCAGACTAGATGGACCATGAGATCATTGCTGTGAGCCGCCCCGAGTCTGCGGAGAGGGGCGGCATACAAATCTGATTAAACTTAAACTTAAACTTCTGCCATCAATCTTCTAGCTGCCCCGAGTCTACGGAGAGGGGCGGCATACAAATCAAATAAATAAATAAAATGTTTCTATGTAACTAATAAAAGGAATTATCCGATGATGAGTTTGTTATTGTTCCATGCTGTTCTGAGACAAAGACACCGGAAAAAAAAATCACCAAAAATCAGTGGGTTCATATCAATACGGCTCTTCCCTCCCCATCACACTGGTATGAACCCACCATTGCCTACCAGGTTTCAAAAAAACCTGTGTACATGTGTGGGGGTGGGGAGGCAACGCAGGAGGGCAGCACACATGCATGGTGGGGAGGGAAGGGGTGTGTGCACATGCAAGCATGCTAACACACCCACACACCCTCTTTTTGGCATGTGAACCAAAAAAGGATCACCATCACTAGATGGTCCTATACTTAGAATGTATATTATTGCTTTTTATTATTAATTTAATTATCATAATTCTGTTTCATGATGGAGGCTGTGTAAACTGAATATATTATAATTTAAATAATAATAATACACTTACAAGATAGCTTGCAATACTTAAAAACATAACATTTTCAATTTTAAATATACTGTACAAGCAGTGATGGGTTCCTACGGATACGGTCAGGTATGCAGTTCCTGTAGCAAAATTTTGATCAGGTACACGGTACCATTAGCAAAATTTTGATATTTTTTCCTTTTTTCCCCTTCTGGGCTCTGGATATGTTTTTCCAATCACAGTAAATGAGGTTGAATGTGTATAATTTTAGAAGAGCTGTGCATGCGTGTGTACATACACTTTATATAGTAGATAATCGGGGGGGGGGGGGGGGGCTAGTGCCCGGACCGGGGGGAACACAGTGGGGTAGTGAAAATGGAGCTCCACCCCAGAGCACCCAATTTGCACTAAAAGATGTTGAAACAAAATGTATAAGCCACGCCCACAGTGTGGTAGTAAAAATTTTGGTAGCCCATCACTGCATACAAGTACAGTGATACCTTGTCTTACGAACTTAATTGGTTCTGGGATGAGGTTTGTAAGGTGAAAAGTTTGCAAGACGAAACAATGTTTCCAATAGGAATCAATGGAAAATCGATTAATGCGTGTAAGCCCACAACTCACCCCTTTTGCCAACTGAAGCACCCGTTTTTGCACTGCTGGGATTCCCCTGAGGCTCCCCTCCATGGGAAACCCCACCTCCGTACTTCCGTTGCCAGCGAAGCGCGCGTCTTTGTGCTGCTGGGATTCCCCTGCAGCATTGCAAAAACACAGAAGTACGGAGGTGGGGTTTCCCATGGAGGGGAGCCTCAGGGGAATCCCAGCAGCTCAAAAATGGGTGCTTTGCTGGCAACAGAAGTCCGGAGGTGGGACATCCCAGTGGCAGCAGCTTGGATTTGTAAGGTAAAAATAGAAAATAGAAGAGGCAAAAAAAATCTTTTTGTATCTTGTGAAAGGTTTGTATGACGAGGGGTGTGTAAGACGAGTTATCACTGTCTCTTTCCTGAAGCGGGAAAAAAAACCACCCAGAAACTTCAGAAATTATATTATTATATTGGATTTTTCTGGCTCCCTGTATGGATGCACCATCAATAGATTTTCACTGTGGGACAAGTAAGGACATATTGCTGAAAATACCTTTTTTCCCATTCAAAAAAGTTGGTGCTTAAGATACTGAAATTTCTGTCCAGGTCTACGTTTCATTCCAAAGCACAAGAATTCCTTGCTAAGCACATAGCCAGCTGATGACATCTTACATTTCTGCTCCCTGCCAAACAGAAAGCCACCAAAAGGATGCCTGCTGCTCCTTTCCCTCCAGATTTACTGTGCCAGCTGGATCACTGGAGCAAAGCCAGGAGATAAGTGAAATTCCTAAACTACAACAGAAATCCCAATTACCAGGAAGAACAAAGGCCTAAGTCCAAAATACTGTTTTAAGGAAATTAAACATTTAATCGGAGTCAAGTGGCTTCTTTAGAAAACAGTTCTGGTGTAAGACATACTCTCTCTCTCTCTCTTTTTGGCACAGGATGGTTTTGGCAGATGCAAAATATTTAAATGTCCAGTACTCATACCTCCTTTCCCTTTCCCTTTCTCCTTCATAGATTGAATTCAGATGCAGCATTTCTATCTAAACTCATACCGATGAAGTGTGCAGACTAAACCAGGTAATTACAAATGCATGAGCTAGGGGTTAGCTGCTTTTCTTTTTCTTTTGGCATTTACAGAAATTGTTCCCATCTTTTAAAAACTCTTCTTAAAAGGTGGAATTACTAGCACAGAGAAACAGATGTTTTTAGTGGTTCAACTGCAAGGAACATAGGCTCCTTGTCTGCCATCAGCTGGTTTTGATTCACTGTCCATGGTTTCAGGTTCATTCTGAGGATTGTGGGGGACAGTTCACTGTAATTTTAGAATTATTTAATAGGGGAGGGATTATCATGATGAAAAATTATAAAAATCACAAACAAAAATCACAATAATTTTCAATAGATTTTGCGGAGTTTGAAGCCCAGTTTTACAACCCATCAAACATTGCAGCTGTATAACTTGTATTATTTCACTGGAGCCAAAGCAAAAACTTTATGTAAATCTCGGGGACAGAAGGAGACCATGCTTGTCATTACTGATCAGTTTTATGTCTCTTAGCTTTTAGGAGACTTCCTGAATCAACACAATCTTCTAGAAACCACCACTTGAGGGGATTTAGAATAACAGCAAGGCCCTAAGTTCTGCACCTAAAATATACAGAGTCTCCTGATAAAGACAGATTCCCTGGACCAGGATTGGTAAAGAATTTGACCTGTGAAACTGAAGAGCTACTCCAAAGCAGTTGGACAATATTGGGTTGGAGAGACAATTAGGTGTATTCTCATGCCCTTCTAACACTGGCGCAAACATGCCCTGGTAACTGTTTTTACATGACATATTTATTTATTTATTTTGTCCAATACACAATGAGGGTTTTAGTGGGTATATATCTACATACACATAGTAAAATACATGATGAAGGTTATAGAGGAGATACTCATAGTAAAATATATCTAAGAAATAATAGAAAAGAAGATATAGTAATAGAACATATCAATGAAAGAATAGAAGAAGAGATATCGGAATAGAAGAAAGGTATAGGAGATATAGGAGAGCAATAGGACAGGGGACGGAAGGCACTCTAGTGCACTTGTACTCGCCCCTTACTGACCTCTTAGGAATCTGGATAGGTCAACCGTAGATAATCTAAGGGTAAAGTGTTGGGGGTTTGGGGATGACACTATGGAGTCCGGTAATGAGTTTTACGCTTCGACAATTCGGTTACTGAAGTCATATTTTTTACAGTCAAGTTTGGAGCGGTTAATATTAAGTTTAAATCTGTTGTGTGCTCTTGTGTTGTTGCGGTTGAAGCTGAACTAGTAACATTTTCTTCACTTCACTGCCAGCCTACTGCTGAGGAAGCTTAATATCATATCGAGTTTTAGTGTTGTCCCTCTTCTCCTGATATAATTTTAGGTGGATAATATCTATCAGCCTTAATAAATGATGTGATTGATGATGCTGTCAAAATGGGACCGACCCAACATCCATTGGCCATTTGAGGTTCTGCAGATTCACTGAGCCCTGCCTCCACAGCAATTTTCTATTTGGCTGTAGAAGACACATGGGTTCCACAGAGGCATCTGCTTGTATAATGCTTGCCCTTCTTTTTCTTCCATTCAATTGTGCTTGATTCTCAGACACTGCCTGGACAAGTCCCTGCAGTTTTCTTAGCAAGATTTTTCAGAATTGGTTTGCGGTTGCTTCTTTCCTAGGGCTAAAAGAAGCGACTGGTCCAAAGCCTCTCAGCTGGCTTTGCATCTAAGGTGGGAATAGAACTCATGGTCTGCCAGATGTTTAAGATTATTTTTTTTGCCCCACCTTTTATTATTCTTGTAATTCATCATTCCTATCACCCATTTCCTCCCATGTTGACTGTATGACTGTAACTTGTTGCGTATATCCTAAGATTTTTATTAATATTGCTTCTTCATTGCTTATTTGACCCCTATGACAATCATTAAGTGTTGTACCACATGATTCTTGACAAATGTATATTTTATTTTATGTACGTTGAGAGCATATGCACCAAGACAAATTCCTTGTGTGTCCAATCACACTTGGCCAATAAAAAAATCTATTTTATTCTATTCTATAACTAATACTGCACATTGGATAGCAAATCAATTTAATGCACAGCTACATTAATGTGCCAATGTAAAAAACCCCACTAGCTTATTGCTATTAGTCAATTGATTTGAAGCCTTGGTGAAAACATACTGAGGCTATAATCTGGCAGGGCATAGTTATTCAATACTTGGATAAAATTATGGATTGTAGCTTGAAGCAGTATGAAAAGTAACAAGGAAAGATATACTAATCCTGTTCTCTTTGACTTCTTTTATATCTCTAAGGGATCAATATTCAGGAAGTGTTAGAAAGGCATTTCTTGTTCTTCACTAGCTATTTGTCCTAAGGAAGTATTAAGAGTAGGTTAGTGCTCCTGGAAAAAGGTTCTCAAATTTTGACACAGTGGCCAATCAGGTCATTGTGAAGGCAAAAATTGTCATTAATTTCCATGCCCTCCTTCTGGGTCTCACACCATAGTTCTTCCCTCGGTGCTCAGAGATGCTAAGTATCTGGAATTATTGTCTCATGGACTACAGTCTCATAGCTGTGTAAAACAACTGTAAATAACAGTAAACATTTTTCTTGTGCAAAGCCTTGCCTGTGTATTGAGGTCTGTGCTGCTGACTGTAGTCTAAACCTCCTTGGATGTGAATATAAGAAACTATATACCGTATTTTTCGGTGTATAAGACACACCATTTTCCTCCCTAAAAGAGCCTGATAATTTGGGTGCGTCTTATATTCTGAATGTAGTTTTTTTTCCCCCAGCCATAACTAGTTGTTAATGATCTTCCTAGCTCTTACCTTGCAGGCTCTTTCATTGTTTCTCTCTGCAAAGAATGTTTTCCAAGCCCTAAGTCTTTGCAGGGTTTTTTTCATTACTCTAACTTGCTCTGAGTAAGTTTCTTTCCCGCCCTAGCCAGGTGCTAACGATTTTCCCAGCTCTTACCAGCTTGCAAGCTCTTTCATCGTTACTTTCTGCAAAGAATGTTTTCCAAACTCTGTCTTTGATTTTTTTTTCATTCTCTATTTGCTACAAATGTTTCTTTCCACCCCTAACCAGGTGCTAACAATGTTCTCAGCTTTTACCGGCTTCATTGTTAGTCTCTGCCAAGAATGTATTCCAAGCCCTGTCTCTGTAGGGTTTTTCCCCCCATTGCTTTACTCGCTCCAGATATTTCTTTCCAGCCCTAACCAGGTGTTATGAATGTACCCAAGCTCTTTCATTGTTACTTTCTGAGAATAATGTTTTCCAAGCCCTAAATCTTTGCAGGTTTTTCCCCCCCATTGATCTAACTTGCTCTGAGTAAGTTTTTTTCCAGCCCTATCCAGATGCTAACGATGTTCCCAGCTCTTACTGGCTTGCAAGCTCTTTCACTGTTACTCTCTCAGAATAATTTTTTAAGCCCTTAACTGGGAATAAAATAATGTGCTGAAGCTAACCAGACTAAGTATGCCATCCAGATGAATGCAGATTCTTTTCCCTATTTTCCTCCCCATAAACTAAGGTGCGTCTTATAATCCAGTGTGTCTTATACTCTGAAAAATACGGTATATACAACAGTGTAGTGCCATCTATAAATGTATAGATACTAAGTCCCATCTATAAGCTTATGCTTCAATCAATGTTAATGGCACTAAATGTGCTTAACTTTTGCTTTATCTGATTTAGGATTTCTTAAAAACCCTTGATAAACAATGATGTTCTCTCTGTCTTCCATGATGCACTTGAAATCAATGCAGGGAGAAAAGGCTTGAGAACATGAGTACCCCCATTAAAACCTATTCACAATGTTATTTTGCTTTACCTATGGTTGCAACTTTCTAGTTACTGATTACAGTCATTTTTTTACATCATACACATATATCCAGGATATTCACTTCTGGAGTAATCAATGTAATTCAAAGCACAGGAAAAGAAATAATAATAATAAAAATAAAGGAAGAAGATAAGAGAAGTGACAAAGAAATCCAACTAGACTGACTTTATAACAATACTATTCAGTCTTCCTCTCCAGACTTTTTTGTATTACTTCAAGCCATAATTGATTGCTTCTGGATTCAGTCCTGAAGCCGAATGGACTGGATTTAGTGAATGCTTGGGGTATGTTTGCATAACGAAGCCTATTTTGCTGTCTTTGCTTAAGTTTGGATATACCCAAGCTCTGCTGAAACATATTTTTGTTTCATCTTATTATTACAGCATAGTCTTAATTCTGAAAGTGCCTACTACTTCAGCTGAGTCCAAATGCTACAACCATATTATTAACCACATTATTAAGAAGTGAAAAAGCTTCTTGGATGAGAAGCAAAACGTCTTTAAAAACAAAGAAAGTCGATTTGCCTTTTGAAAACCATATTATATGGGACATATTATTAACCACAAACATTTTTAGAGAGCACCTTTAGTTTCTTACTAAAAAAGGATTCCCTGGATACTTGGGTCTGCTTTTGGTCAAAGTTATTGCAGCTGTTTATGAGTTACCTGTCTTGATATTAGGCCATTTGAAATATATTGTTCTCCCCAAAGAGACTGAGCTTTTAAAGATATTGAGAAAACTAAATGCTTTTCAAAAAGACTGCAGTACTGAAGCATCAGAGTATCTTCCTTTTTGAAAACAGCATGTAACAATTTGTTTTAAATTTATCCTAGTCTCCCTTAATTTAAAAATTTAGCAAAAAACATGTGACACACACACACACACAAAAACCACACACATCCTCCAAGAACACAAATCTTGTTAGACAGGGTTCACATTTCATCCTTGTAACAACAACCCTGTGAAGTGGGAAAAATAGGGAGAGAGAGAAAGAGAGACCAAAGGTCCAACGTTATTAAGTAGGTTCTTTGGCCGAATGTGAATTACAATTAGAAAATCTTAACCACTATATTCCCCATGGCTTATTTTCGCATAAGAAAATATACATTATATCTATACCCGCCTCTCTGTCTTGAAGTAGGATAATAATTCAGCTTTCCCTGACCTCGACCTCTCTAGAACTATTTAGTCTGCATTTCCCTGATGTCTCTATTGGCTGGAAATTCCGGAATTTTATTTTCAACATATTGGAATGGTTGTAACCATTTAAAGATCACATTCACAAACAAACTGCTTTGGCATAAGTAAAGTACATAATGCCAATACATTTTAATTTATATCAAATTTAATTCTGCAGAAGATTTGCTAAGAATGACATTTCTCTTTCATAGACATACACACAAACAGACACACATTTATTCTTAGTGGTTCTTTTTTAAAGGAAACGTTCAGATGTTGCAAATCAATTCCTTATGTCTCTTCTTTATTCATCTGCTACACATTAAGTTGAAACTCTGGGCATCTAGTCATTACCCAATAGCCTTTCATCTCTGGTGATGCCTGGGACCAATTAAAATCTTACTCTCCCTTAAATAATGGATGTATATTGCTCCATGCTGTAGATTTTGCCTGAGATTTTTGCCACTTCTTTCAGGATGGAGCAAAGGCTTAATTGGAATTTTTGCACCTAAATCACTCTAGATTTTACCAACTTACTTAACACATTAAATACCATGCTTAGAATAATTAAAGGTGTATAAATATTTCAAAATAGCTAAATTGTATGGAATATTTCACATAATTTAAAAATATTAAATTAAGGTGTTATCTTAAAAACATCTTAATTTAGCATTGAAAAATTGTTGAAAACTACACTCAAAAAAATGTTGGTACATGTCAAAAAGATATGATAAAAAGAAAGACCATAAACAAAATCTCCCATCAATGTTAAGCTGAAAGAAATTATACTTAGCATCTGTTTATTGGGGGGCAGGTTTAATCAAGACTTCCCTTTCCGCATGGATTTTAACATTTCTTTTTTCTCTGAAAGACACAAGAATTCATTTTATCCAAAACACTTTAGGATTTGCAACAGAATATATGATCCTCCCTCTGTATCCTTGCTTCCTGTTATATATGGTGCCATATGTGTCCCACAAAAGCTTTCAATGACATCTTCCAGCCTGAACTAAGGTTTTATCATTATTGTCCCTAATTTACTCTTTCTTGCTTTTTGAATGTTTTCTTCTGCCAGATGCTGTTTTCCCACCATTCTCTTTACAGAAAACCCTGAACTTGAAGTAATAGATTCCAGTTCAGAAAGGATCTCAGAAATCTGATAACATCTTTTGTTTGCATTCTAAAAGCCTCATTCTTCATTGCTCATACAAGTAAACTAAAAGTCCTTTCTAAAGGACTTTTATTACACTTACACAAAGTGATTTATTTTCTACTATGAAATACAGCTGTATATTGGTTGGAAAGTATTTGAAATGCAACCTATTTTTGAAATTGTTTTAACTATTATAGACAATTTAAAGATAACTCAAAACTAGTTATAAATTACCAGTATAAGGTTACATTTCTAATAATATTTATTTATCAAGTGAGATATGTTTTTAATGTTAATATAATAGTTGCCAAAAGATGACATTCCCTCCCCATCCTTTTATTATTCATTGTTCCTATGAATATAACCTTCCTATCTACATTATGGAGGAGCTAGCTAGCAATTGCAAAATAAAATAAGGAAATTTAGAGTAGCATTTGCATTTGACTGCATTTTAGCACATTGTGGAATACACGAAATCAGAAGGAAAACAGGAGCTCAATAAATCTAAATACTTTTAAAAATATTTTAATATTTGCATTAAATATTCTTACTTCAAAATCCTGTTGAATTGACTTAGTGGGATTACTCCATACTAAGTGAGCACAGCATTGCAATCTTAGGCTGACATAATGATAATGGGTAACTTTATCTTAATATACAATTTATAGGTTCCTTTTTTTTCTTCCATCGTATCCAATTCTGGAAACTATGTGGAAAATCCATGCAGTTCTCTTAGCAAGATTTTTCAAAAGTGGTTTGAAATTGTCTCCTTAGGGCTGAGAAAAAGTCAGTGACTCTTTCTTTCTTTCTTTCTTCCTTTCTTTCTTTCTTTTCTTTCTTTCTTTCTTGCCTGCCTGCCTGCCTGACTTGTATGCCGTCCTTCTCTGAAGACTAGGGGCAGCCCAATGCAGAACCAGAACTCAGGGACTTCCGGCTTCTAGCCTAATAATGCCTTAACCACTACACCAAATTGGGTCCAACTTTGAATAATAGAGATTCAAAGTTCACCCCAGTGAGTAGAGTACAAAATTTGGGAGATATCTCTGCCAATCATAACAAAGGAATATTTTGGCTAGTTATATAGCAAACCATATGAACCTAGGCATCTAAAGTTGCGTACAATTACTTAATTTTAGAAACGGCTGGCCACTGCCTTCTTCCTGGGGATGAGAGAGAATGACTGGCCCAAAATCACAATAGAACTGAAGTCTCTCTACTCCAAGTCCATTTCCTAAACCTCTAGACTAAATTAGCTCCTGGCTTTAAACATATTCAAAAAATAAAATCAATCAGATTTATTACTGCACCATTATCTAAACCCTGAGTGTCAAACTCAAGTCCTGGGGGCCAGATCCGGCTTGCGGGATGTTTATTTTTATTTTTTATTTATTTATTTTGTCCAATACACAATGAGGGTATTAGTGGGTATATATCTATATACACATAGTAAAATACATGATTTTACATCAGGCCTGGGGGATCGCTCTGGAAACAGGCAAAGGACTGGCCTGTAGTGCGTCTACCAGCAAAAAGAGGCTCTTGAGCTCTGTTTCTGGTTGCGATGGCATACTGCAACCTTCTTGCAGTGAAAATGGAGCTTGGGAGGGCCGCATGCAGCCCTCTCAAGCTTTATTTTTACTGGCAGAGGGCTGCAGGATGCCATCACGGATGAAAATGGAGCTTGAGCGTCTATTTTTGCTGGCAGAGTGCTCAGGCCACCAGCGGTGCCCCCAACATAGTGATATCAAGATGACCATGCCCACCCTGGCCATGGCCACCCTACCCCCCACCCCCAAGGTCAAACACAACCCTGATGAGGCCCTGAATGAAATGGAGTTTGACACCCTGATCTAATCTGTCAAGGAGGATAATACACAAAGGAACTCTCCATTTGTAAGTTCTGTTAGCCCTGTCTTCTCTGCTTTCTTTTCTTTTTCTATTCTAGGTAAGTTCAAAAGAGGGTGGAGAAGAAAATGAGGAAAACTAAGAATGGTTAAAGCTCTGCATTTTACTTCATTCACGTGAATGCTGGGATATGTAGTTTTTATAAATGAGCCAGCAGTGGGCAGCAGCTGCCAAAAAAAAAAGCCAACACAGTTCTAAGCTGCATAAAAGGATAGAATCAAGATCAAGTGTTAGTACCACTTTATAAAGCCACATTTGCAACACTGCATTCAGTTTTGCTTGCCACAATGTAAAAAGGTTGTTGAGACTCTAGAAAGAGTGCAGAGAAGAGCAATGAAGATGATTAGGGGACTGGAGGCTAACACATATGAAGAACAGTTGCAAGAACTGGCTATCTCTAGTTTAATGAAAAGAAGCACTAGGGGAGACGTCATAGCAGTATTCCAATATCTCAGGGGCTGTCACAAAGAAGAAGGCGTCAACCCATTCTCCAAAACACCTGAAGGTAGAACAAGAAGCGATGGATGGAAACTAATCAAGGAGAAAAGCAACTTAAAACTAAGGAGAAATTTCCTGACAGAACAATTAATCAGTGGACTAACTTTCCTCCAAAAGTTGTGAATGCTCCAACACTAGATGTTTGGATAACCATTTGTCTGATGTGATATAGGGTTTCCTGCCTAAGCAGGGGGTTGGGTTAGAAGACCACCAAGGTCCCTTCCAATTTTGTTATTCTAAACTTACTCAATGATCAGGAGGAAACATCATCATCATTTGCTAAAACTTCCATTGCCAATTCTGATAAATGTATTATTTACTTTCTACTGTGTCTATACTTTTTGGAGCCAGATATGGTCTTGTTCTTCACCATGAAATCCTCACCTCACTAGAATCCTCTTGCTGATTGATCACACTTAATGCATCTTCTGCAGCTTGTCGCTTGGCCTCTGCCACTGTGCGCTCCATTTTAGCTCTCTCCGAAGTAATCATATCATGGGCTTTCCGTTCCGCCTCTGACACTGCCTTCTGCAACTCGGTCATTGCTTGCCGTTTTACTTCATTGACTGCTTCCTCTGTAAACAAAATAAGAAAATTTCATTTGGCTCAGCAGGAGAAGGATCAAAAGACAACTGGTTTTTATGCACAAAAATAGTTAGATTATGGAAGGTCTATATGTCAATATAGAAACATAGAAGACTGACGGCAGAAAAAGACCTCATGGTCCATCTAGTCTGCCCTTATACTATTTCCTGTATTTTATCTTACAATGGATATATGTTTATCCCAGGCATGTTTAAATTCAGTTACTGTGGATTTACCAACCACGTCTGCTGGAAGTTTGTTCCAAGGATCTACTACTCTTTCAGTAAAATAATATTTTCTCATGTTGCTTTTGATCTTTCCCCCAACTAACTTCAGATTGTGCCCCCTTGTTCTTGTGTTCACTTTCCTATTAAAAACACTTCCCTCCTGGATCTTATTTAACCCTTTAACATATTTAAATGTTTCGATCATGTCCCCCCTTTTCCTTCTGTCCTCCAGACTATACAGATTGAGTTCATGAAGACTTTCCTGATACGTTTTATGCTTAAGACCTTCCACCATTCTTGTAGCCCATCTTTGGACCCGTTCAATTTTGTCAATATCTTTTTGTAGGTGAGGTCTCCAGAACTGAACACAGTATTCCAAATGTGGTCTCACCAGCGCTCTATATAAGGGGATCACAATCTCCCTCTTCCTGCTTGTTATACCTCTAGCTATGCAGCCAAGCTTTTCCTACCGCCCGACCACACTGCTCACCCCATTTTGAGACTGTCAGAAATCACTACCCCTAAATCCTTCTCTTCTATATTTGGATAAATGACTTTAAATTCAAAGATATATACAGTGGTATCTCCACTTACTAACTTAATTGATTCTGTGACCAGGTTCTTAAGTAGAAAAGTTTGTAAGAAGAAGCAATTTTTCCCATAGGAATGAATGTAAATGCAAATAATGCGTGCAATTGGGGAAACCACAGGGAGGGTGGAGACCTTGTTTCCTCCCAGGAGCTTCCTAGAGAAGCCCCATGGAGGCTTCTCCCCCTTTTCCGGCCCTGTTTTCTCCCAGGAGATTCCTAGAGAGGCCTCACTGAGGCTTCTCACCGCCTTTTCCGGCCCTGTTTCCTCCCAGGAGATTCCTAGAGAGGCCCCACAGAGGCTTCTCCCTGCCTTTTCCGGTTACACTTTTGGCGGCTCAGGTTTGTAAGTGGAAAATGGTTCTTGAGAAGAGGCAAAAAAATCTTGAATACCCGGTTCTTATCTAGAAAAGTTCGTAAGTAGAGGTGTTTGTAGGTAGAGGTACCATTTTGTATATATAATACAAGCTACTACACAATAAAACATATTTCCAGTTTATTTATTTATTTATTTTTTTTATTCAATTTTTTAATGCCACCCTTATCCTTAGACTCAGGGCGGCTTACAACATGTTAGCAATAGCACTTTTTTTAACAGAGCCAGCATATTTTCTAATATATTGGGGTCCCAAAAGGGGTGGTTTATGCTGTAGATGGTATCAGAGTGGTAAAATTCACAAAGCTATCGTAATAAATTTTGATGCACAAATCTTTACCCCAGAAATGCAGATCTACTGTATAATTATTATGAAAAGAGGACATATTAATTACTGAGAGGAACGGAGAAATAGAAAATGACTAATTAACCCGAATATAAACCCCAGGGGACAAAATAACACAGAAATGGTACAAAAAACTTCATAGAAATTTGGGTAAATACAGTAACAGTTTTTAAAAGAAATTTCTTCTATCTCTGATGTCTAATATACACTGCTCAAAAAAAAAAATAAAGGGAACACTCAAAGAACACATCCTAGATCTGAATAAATGAAATATTCTCATTGAATACTTTGTTCTGTACAAAGTTGAATGTGCACAACAGCATGTGAAATTGATTGTCAATCAGTGTTGCTTCGTAAGTGGACAGTTTGATTTTACAGAAGTTTGATTTACTTGGAGTTATGTTGTGTTGTTTAAGTGTTCCCTTTATTTTTTTGAGCAGTATAGTACTTGTACCACAAACACTTGATAGAACACACAAAAAATGGCACGTCCAGATAAAACTGTTAAAACAGTTTGATGGGTCTTTGGTGGTAGTTGAACTCAACGGTATTAATGATCTTTTTCAAATATCTTTTTAGAAATTAGTGTTTTACAACAATGCAAAGAGAGTTACCATTTCTTCCATTTACATTAGCTAGCAAAAATTACCATAATGTGATATTCTTTTTCACAGTGTATAACATGATTTGTCATCAATGAGCTGACTTGGTTTTGTTTGATGCAAGAGAAGTGGAAGATATATATTCAACTGACAACTAAAAACAAGTGATTTAAAAAAAATAACACTAACTACTCTCTAATTAACAAGGAAACTATCCTCCCTCTGATTTAGTGTATCTAATTTTCATCTTTATTCAAAGCAAAATGACAATGATTAATTGAAAATTTAATAAGCACTAATTATTAACTTGGCAAATGTAGTACCAATTAACACTCTATTAAAACTAATTATGACATGTTTCATTCAAGTATTTGCACTTAATTGTTTCACCCACTTAAGAAGCACCTTAATTAAATGTTCTGTTTAATTAAAAACATAAGATTTCTAATAAAAATGTTTAACTGTAATGTAAAAATATTTGAGTTACAAAAGCTCAGTGGTTGTAGTGACATGTACATTATTTTCCAGTACTATAAATTTAGTTCTTCTTATCTGATGCCATCCTATTTTTAAGCTTATCTGAATGTAAGGCTACAATCTTAGGAATTTCAATAGATTCTTAGGAGTTTCAATAGATTCAATGAGATTTAATTGTATGAAGATGAGCATATAAACCATCCTCTCATTAAATGTAGAGTATATTGAGAAATTCAGCACTGCACATGCGCGTATGTGTGCAGCCCATATGTGCTCACATGGTGTGTCCCCACACGGCATGGGAGGAAGCAAATCGGCAGCAAAGTATGTTGGAACCCACCCCTGGGGATACCTGATATGATTTACATGTCTTTTAAATTCTGGCTACATTCTTGATTCAGAAAGTATTTGTTTTATGAAAGCAATATCATTGGAAACAGATATCTTTCTCTCCTTGTCTCTCTCCCTCTCTCTCCCCCCCCTCTCATCTATCTATCTGTCTGTCTGTCCGTCCGTCCATCCGTCCGTCTGTCCACCCACCCATCCATAGAACTACTCATATTTCCCCTTATTATTATTATTTTTTGAACCCTGAAATAAGCACTTGGCTTTATTGCCATGGACTCAAAAGTACGATCGGGCTTATTATCAGAAGATGACTTATTTTGGGGAAAACAGGGTATCACTTCTTCAAAATACCTGGAAATGTAAGACATTTCAGTGACCAAATTTGATAAATATTTATCAGCTTAATAAACCAAAACATTAACATATTTTCTGTAGTAGCATTGAGGCAGTTCTGTTACATTAGTGTGTCTCAAGGCAATATAATACAGTGTTCCCTCATTTTTCGCGGGGGATGCATTCCAAAACCGCCCGCGAAAGTTGAATTTCCGCGAAGTAGAGATGCGGAAGTAAATACACTATTTTTGGCTATGAACAGTATCACAAGCCTTCCCTTAACACTTTAAAGCCCTAAATTGCAATTTCCCATTTCCTTAGCAACCATTTAGATTATTACTCACCATGTTTATTTATTAAAGTTTATTAAAAATATTTATTAAAGGCGGATGAAAGTTTGGTGATGACATATGACGTCATTGGGTGGGAAAAACCTTGTTATAGGGGAAAAAAACCGCAAAGTATTTTTTAATTAATATTTTGGAAAAACCACGGTATAGACTTTTCGCGAAGTTTGAACCCGCGAAAATTGAGGAACACTGTATATTCAATTAATCAGGCTGTTCATATTGTTCAGAGTATGAAATTGCCAGATGTAGAACCTTTCTCTCTGAAATATAAGGGGGCAGATGCCTTCTCTTTACCTATCTTCTCACTCTAAAAATATTTTTTCCATTGTTGTTTATTGATTGAAGTAACCTAATGTATAGGAATTTGTGGAAAAATTATACAAAAAATTGGAATAAGTGTTTGGAACAATAATTCTCCATTAACTTTAATGAAAAGTATTGATCTGTATAATAATTCCAAATAGTTATAATGGATTACATGTGGCACCTTCTGTGTCTGGAACACATGGTTATTAATATCTCACCCTCTTTTAAAACATGTTAAGATCAATATTGATATTTGTCCCTATAGAGGAAAATAGCAGCCCCGAGTCTACGGAAAGGGGCGACATACAAATCTAATAAATAAATAAATACAATAAATAAATAAATAAAATGCTAAGTTTATGAATCTTAAAATATGTCTTCATTTTACCCTGCTGTAAATATTTGGAAGCAATACAAGTCAAGATTCATTTATTTTGAATATTCAAGGTGAATTACTATTCTGTGTAAGTGGCAACAGGACAATAATTTTTGCTTACGATCAAAGCTGCAGTTTGACTAATTGTATATGCAAATAAGGCAATTTATATTTAAATTATGCATTCCTATTCTAGTCCCACCGGCATACAAAGATCAGCAAAGAGAATTGGTAGGACATTTGCAAGATGTTTGAATATTTATTACCAACTGCAAACATTTTCAGATCCCTTGAAAAAGAAATACATAAAAACAAACCCACAAATAAAAATCATATTATTGTCTTTACAAACGTTTTTAAAAAGAAGAAATGAACTTGATTACAGGCTCTTTTATGCGTAATTACCAATCACATATCTATTATATAATATTTTGTGTAACCTGAAAAAAATACAAATATTAGTGCTTACCCTTGGAGCCTAGAGTTTTATAAGCATACAGTACTGCAAACCATTACCAAAGCAGTAATAATTAATATCAATTAATATTTATTAAAAATCTACTGAACATATGAACCTATGGGCTTGTTTATTGTGGTTCTGAACCCAAACTTCAACTGAACATGCAAAATATAGAAACATAGAAACATAGAAGACTGACGGCAGAAAAAGACCTCATGGTCCATCTAGTCTGCCCTTATACTATTTCCTGTATTTCATCTTACAATGGATATACAGTGTTCCCTCGCTTTTCGCGGGGGATGCGTTCCGAGACCGCCCGCGAAAGTCGAATTTCCGCGAAATAGAGATGCGGAAGTAAATACACTATTTTTGGCTATGAATAGTATCACAAGCCTTCCCTTAACACTTTAAACCCCTAAATTACAATTTCCCAATCCCTTAGCAACCATTCAGATTATTACTCACCATGTTTATTTATTAAAGTTTATTAAAAAAAATATTTATTAAAGGCAGACGAAAGTTTGGCGATGACATATGACGTCATCGGGTGGGAAAAACCGTGGTATAGGGAAAAAATCTGCGAAGTATTTTTTTAATTAATATTTTTGAAAAACCGTGGTATAGCCGTTTCGCGAAGTTCGAACCCGCGAAAATCGAGGGACCACTGTATGTTTATCCCAGGCATGTTTAAATTCAGTTTGTTCCAAGGATCTTCCAGCAGACGTGGTTGGTAAATCCACAGTAACTGAATTTAAACATGCCTGGGATAAACATATATCCATTGTAAGATGAAATACAGGAAATAGTATAAGGGCAGACTAGATGGACCATGAGGTCTTTTTCTGCCGTCAGTCTTCTATGTTTCTATGTTTCTATAGTTTCTATATATCTTAAAATTGGATAATAGACTAATAAAAGGGACATTAGTGGTAATTTTTGTGTTTGCATGTAGAAAGAGCACAGGAAGTCTCCAACACAAAAGTAGAAATGAGGAGATATTCTAAAGTTTCCTTGGCCCGGCCAAAAAATGAATTCATTCACAGAAATCCAAAAACAATTTCATGTCTTGATCCATTTAACAATAAGGAAATGAGAAATCTCTTCCTTGCAATCAATTCCACCAAACAACTTCCCAGACCCTGCCTTTGTTTACAAAGGGGAGATAGTGCTAGTAGTTCAAGAAGAAATCAAAAGGAAGGGGAAAAAAAGGGGGGGCGGCGGCTCTAGTTTTGTAACTCCCAATCACGAAAGCCATTCCTCATCACTATAGAGAGAGAAAAATAAAGGTTGGGGAAATCCCTCTTTCTACTCATTGCTATACTCATATGATAGTAAATAATGGAAAGAGTAATATGGGAAATTACTCGAAACAGAATACCCTATGAAAGCAGACTATCAATCCTAGGTCTAGAAAGCTTAGAACTACGTCGCCTAAAACACAATCTAAGTATTGTCCACAAGATCATATGCTGCAACGTTCTACCTGTCAATGACTATTTCAGCTTCAATCGCAACAACACAAGAGCACGCAACAGATTCAAACTTAATATTAACCGCTCCAAACTTGACTGTAAAAAAATTGTCTTCAGCAACCGAGTTGTCGAAGCGTGGAACTCATTACCTGACTCAGTAGTGTCAACCCCTAACCCCAAACATTTTTCCCTTAGACTATCCACGATTGACCTCTCCAGGTTCCTTAGAGGTCAGTAAGGGGCGTGCATAAGTGCACCAGTGTGCCTTCCGTCCCCTGTCCAATTGTCTCTCCTTATCTCATTTATCTTTTCTTCCTTTCAAATATGTTCACCTATACATTTATATCTTTTCTTCTATTCTTTTCTTTACTTATATTATTACATATCTTTCTCTTCAATGTGTATTATGTATTGGACAAAATAAATAAATAAAATAAATAAATAAATAAATAAATGTGGATGATTAACAACTGGTAAAAAAAATGAGAATACTTGTCTGATCCAGAACAAGGACTTTAACAAGTCCCAACCCCCAAATTTAATTTCTCAACTTTATCAGCATCATTAAGACAGACAATTTACCAGGCTGGATTTAGCCAATGGATTCAATTGCAGTCAAGCAAATACAAATATTTATTTATAGCTCAGGCTTCACACAAAGTCTATAAGTGGGGAAAAAAGTAATGTAGATCTCCTCATATCACACAATGGCTTTATTAGAAGATATTGCCTGCAAACCATTGGAATAATGCTATATAAAAATCATTAGATTTTGACTTCTCCAGAAGGATGGCTGTACTCATATCCAATGACCTAAGTCCTAGAGCCCACTGCAACAACACTGCCAGAAAGGCTTTAAGAGTTGTTAACCTAATCCTTCGCAGCTTCTTCTCTGGTAATTTTTGAACTGCTAATAAGAGCTTACAAAACATTTGTCAGACCAATCCTAGAATACAGCTCGCCTGTATGGAATCCACATTGCATATCTGACATCAACACAATTGAGCGAGTCTAGAAATATTTCACAAGAAGAGTCCTTCATTCCTCTTCTCACAACAAAATACCTCACTCCGCCAGACTTGAAATTCTTGGCTTAGACAACTTACAACTCCGTCGTCTCCGTTCCTACTTAATTATAGTTCATAAAATCATATACCAAAATGTCCTACCTGTTAACGACTACTTCACCTTCAACCGCAACAACACACGAGCATGAAATCGATTTAAACTAAATGTCAACCGCTCCAAACTTGACTGCAAAAAATACAACTTCAGCAACAGAGTAATCAACGCCTGGAATGCACTACCTGATTCTGTGGTTTCTACTCCTAACCCCAAAACCTTTAACCTTAGACTATCTACAATTGACCTCTCCCCCTTTCTAAGAGGTCTGTAAGGGGCGTGCATAAGCGCACCACTGTGCCTATCATCCCTGTCCTATTGTCTTCTTTTGTTACTTTTTATCATCACTTATCTAATGTTTTATTTGTACAAATTACCACCCTATAATTGTTTGTCAAAATAAATAAATAAATTAAATAAAAATGAATAAAAATAAATATAATCTGTGTTTCTTTCTTCTTTTTGTGTTATATTGATATCCTCTTAACTTCTGACGTAAATGTTGATGTAATTAAAAATATTTTGTATTCTGATCTATTCCAAGCTAAGCATTAGGAATTGAAACTGGTTTATTAGCAATGCCTTTATTTTTAGTTTTTTTAAAAAAACGTTATATCGAAGCATTAACAAATACACACAGCTGCCAAACTGTTATGCTCATGTTTTTAAACAATTCTTACCAGCTTTCTTCCAGATCTCCTCTGGCACATATCCAGAAGCAGGCCTGTGAAGGAATTCCCGATGTGAGTCTGTAAGAACCAGGGGGAGAATAAGAGAAATAAAGCAGTATATTTTAAATATTAGTTAGACATACTTTTTTTTAAAAAAAATGCTTTTCATAATTCAGTCAAGCGATTAAAAGTATAACCTTGATTAAAAATGAAGAGAGAAATCATGCTTTTATTCCAAAATTCCTTATGAAACGTTTGAAACAACTCCTACTAAATGAATCTGATATTTATTTATTTATTGGACTTTTATTATGATGTAGTTGTGTTCTTCACCAATAAACCGCCCCCCCCCCCAACATACATATATATACACTGCTCAAAAAAATAAAGGGAACACTTAAACAACTGTGAGAGCAATCATAGGCTTACCAAGATATGCCCATGTTACTCCAACACTCCGCAGTCTGCATTGGTTGCCGATCAATTTCCGGTCACAATTCAAAGTGTTGGTTATGACCTATAAAGCTCTTCATGGCATCGGACCAGAATATCTCCGGGACCGCCTTCTGCCACACGAATCCCAGCGACCGATTAGGTCCCACAGAGTTGGCCTTCTCCGGGTCCCGTCGATGAAACAATGTCGTTTGGCGGGGCCCAGGGGAAGAGCCTTCTCTGTGGCGGCCCTACCCTCTGGAACCAGCTCCCACCTGAGATTAGAACTGCCCCCACCCTCCTGGCCTTTCGTAAGCTCCTTAAAACCCACCTCTACCGTCAAGCATGGGGGAACTGAAATAACTTTGCCAGGCCCATACTGTTTATGTATGGTATATTGTATGTATGTTTTCTTAAATTCTGGGTTTTTAGTTTTAATTATTAGATTTGTATTGTACATTGTTTTTTCTATTACTGTTGTGAGCCGCCCCGAGTCTACGGAGAGAGGCGGCATACAAATTTAATAAATAAATAAATTTAATAAATAAATAACTCCAAGTAAATCAAACTTCTGTGAAATCGAACTGCCCACTTAGGAAGCAACACTGACAATTTCACACGCTGTTGTGCACATTCAACTTTGTACAGATTAATAATAATAATAATAATAATAATAATAATAATAATAATAATAATAATTATTATTATTATTATTTATTAGATTTGTATGCCGCCCCTCTCCGAAGACTCAATGGAATTCTAATTTATTAGTAACAGAATCTTGAAAGCCTGGTTGAATTTTCTCTCCCTTCCCTCTTATAGTCCAGGAAGTTAGAGTGGAGCCAATTTGAGTTTCCTCCTCATGTTTTGCTTCCCTATGTTAAGCATGTTTTTGTAACCCTTTTTGCATACTTTCCCCCCAGGTCATCTTTGTATTTCTCTACAGGAAACTTCTTTTTCCTGCTTTTCCCAGTTGTTCTGGCCTGTATTTTTGATCTTAAAACCGAGTGAATTGTTGATATAACTGACAAGTCTGCTCTGTGAAATTCTAGCTCTCAACCTAACTTTTGCTCCATTAGGTGGTGGTTTTGCTATTAGTAGCCTTGCTGATAACCCTTCACGTGGTTCTTCTGACATCCTTTAAGACGGAGAACTCTATTTTCATTGCAAGAATTGGAGAAGAGCTGGCATTATAATTGGGATGAGTTGTTTGCCTTACTGAATTATGGTTTGCTAGAACGAGATGATCAGGGATATTGAAAAAGAATGAGAACTGAAGCATGATCAGAAAACAAATGTTTAAATAGTAACTGGTAAAGAATTGAAATTTGGCTGTTAAAATTATTGGAAAGTTCCTGGGTTTATTGATCTGAGTTATTATCTACTCTCTGATGAGCTGAATTTGCTTTCTGGACTCAGTTTTGGCATCTCTGGGACAATATCTGTATAATCATATGTATCTAATCTGGAGTAATAGATTCCTACACTGAACAGGGAATTGGATGTTATGATTCAACTCTGGATTTTAAATTGTGCTTGACTCATTAACTGAAATACTTTAGCTTGTCTCTTTTGTTCAGTGCCCTTTATCTTTTGCCCTTATAAAATTTTATAATGTCTGCTCCTTGTAATTTTGTTTATGGGTGCTTTCTTGGCTGCTTTTAGACTATTTTGATTTGGAATTTTGTGGAAGACTTATTTTCTTTTATCCCTTGTGCTTGGCAGCCCTCAGGCATAAAGGTTAAAGGATAAGAAGCATGTAATCAGGACTGACATGTTCTTGTGGTGAACACTCATGTCCTGAATATATCCTGGCTATTCTTGGGAGATACATTATTTTTTTCAGTGTCTTTTAGTCTATGCTTGTAGCTTGAAACTGTAGCTCCATCTGGATTCTATCAAACCTGCATTTAATGCAATGGTCTATTCAGTTAAAGGCAGATATTTATATTTTACTTCTCATCTTTTTCAATCCTTTAGCAATCTTTTCTATAACTTGATCTTTAGAATCTCTCTGTCTGTTTTTGTAGTTACCAATGTCTTCTTTAGGAAAACCTGTTGTTCAGCAGAAATAAATACTTTTCTTGTGTATGTTCAAGGTTAACAATATCCACCATTCTTTTTAGATTAATCACAAATAGTGCCACATCACAGCAATCATTATCATCATAATCATCATTTTAAGGGGTATACACTGTATTTTGGAGAGGTATGTACCGTACTATACATACATACCTTTATGGGTGGGTTTCCTCTCATTTGTGAAAATTGAGTAGAATATTAATCCCAGTGTGCATAGCCTGCACACCTTTTTATCTATAGTTATTTGAAACTTGATAAACTTAATCCTGAATAAAGCCCTACTATAAGAGCTCTATAAACCTAGGGGTCTGGAGGCTAAAATATATGAAGGATGCAGAAATTAAATTTTTTAAATTAATTTATTTATTTTGTCCAATACACAATACACATTGAAGAGAATAGACATGTAGTAATATATATAAAGAAAAGGGTAGAAGAAAAGATATAAAAATAGAGGAAAAGATATATGAAAGGAAGAAAAGATAAAGGAGATAAAGGAGAGACAATTGGACAGGGGATGGAAGGCACACTAGTGCACTTATGCACGCCACTTACTGACCTCTTAGGAACCTGGAGAGGTCAAGGGAAAAATGTTGGGGGTTAGGGGTTGACACTACTGAGTCAGGTAATGAGTTCCACACTTCGACAACTCGATTGCTGAAGTCATATTTTTTTACAGTCAAGTTTGGAGCAGTTAATATTAAGTTTGAATCTGTTGCGTGCTCTTGTGTTGTTGCGATTGAAGCTGAAGTAGTCATTGACAGGTAGAACGTTGCAGCATATGATCTTGTGGGCAATACTTAAATCGTGTTTTAGGCGTCGTAGTTTGAGGAACAGAAGAACTAGGGCTGACATGATAGCAGTGTTACAATATCTAACACTTCTTTGATTTTAAATGTTTAGTTTTTAAGATAATTTTTAAATCAATTATTCTATTAATTGGACTAGAAATGTTTTATTTATTGTATCTTTTTACCAAAATGTTATAAGCCGCGGAGAGGGGCGGCACATAAGTCAAACCAACAAACCAACAAATAAATAAATAAATCTAAGGAGCTGCCCCAATGAAGAGGAGGTCAACCTATTCTCTAAAACAGTGTTTCCCAACCTTGGCAACTTGAAGATATCTGGACTTCAACTCCCAGAATTCCCCAGCCAGTGAATGCCAACGAATGCTGGCTGGGGAATTCTGGGAGTTGAAGTCCAGATATCTTCAAGTTGCCAAGGTTGGGGAACACTGCTCTAAAACACCTGAAGGCAAGACAAGAAGCCATGGATAGAAACTAATCAAGGAGAGAACCAACCTAGAACTAAGGAGAAATTTCCTCAGAGAACAATTAATCAGTGGAACAATTTGCCTCTACAACAGGTCTGTCAAAATGGGGGCTGGGCTTGATGCACGGTGTGCAGGCCACGCCCACTGCAAAAGCAAAAAACATTACAATAGGTCATGTGACACAATCGATTTGAACCTGTGCCCCAGATATGAGCACTCATTAAGTTTTTAAAGAAGAAATGGTATAAAATGGTGTTGAATTTCCTAATTAAGCAAGGGTTGAATTTAGAAGATATCCAAGGTCACTTCCAACTCTGTTGCTCTAAGTTTTTCTATATTGATAATCAGTATGTACTTAATAAAATGACCTTTGCCTCTCTTGTCTTGCTGAATATTCATGAATATTCTGCAACTGTGTTCAACACTTGCACTTATTTCCTAAGTGGTGATTAAAACTACAGCCAAAAGGCAGAAATAATTAAATTAATTCCTACACAAAACAGGGCCACACTACATTGTCAAGTTAGCAGTGATTAAGGTTTTCATTTTGACCATGATGATCAATGACCTCTCCTGTTATTTGACCAGCAGGATATACTGTATACTAGATTTCATATTCAGTTTGAGATCTTGATGAGAAAGTAGAGGGACCGGTTGTAGCTCTGATGTTATACACAGATACTCCGCAGTCATTTTGATGTTGGGGGCGGCTATTGGTCTTTACCGGGGGTGCAGGGGATTGGTTAAAGATCAGTCAAGAGAATAAACTCAAAGTGCTATATTCAGATGATTCCTGAATGCACTTGTGTTCTGCCTGGCTCTATGATAAGAGTCTCCCGAAAATTCAAGGGTACAAATTTCAGACACACACACACACACACACACACACACACACACCCCTTAAAGTTCAAAAACAATGTTCTTTATCACAAAAATTCAAAAGAAACAAAGCACCCTTTTTGTATTGCAAAGAGCACTCGGCCCAAAACAACCTGGTAGTCTACAATCCCCTTAATCAGTCCTTAAGTACTTAGCTAGTAGCTGTTAAGAAACGTCACAGTCCTTCTTCTTCCATGAAGTGAAACACACACACTTTTCTCTGCTTTGGTTTCAAAGTCGTGAAAAATCAACAAACAGTCCGGAAACAGCAAGGCACAGTCCTGAAGAACAATGATCAGATAATCTTCCACAACGGCCTAACCAACATACTGCTATTTATATCAGCAGCTCTAATTACTGGAGCCCCACCCAAACACAGGTGGCCTCCCTTATCTCCTGTAATATTTCTGCAATTGGTCTCTTCTATGCATAATTCTGCGCATGCGTGGGTCTAATACTTCTACATACGAATCAACCGAAGATAATGGAGATTGGCTTCCTGGGCTGTGTGCCAAGCCCCCCTCTTCCAAGTCACCCCCACCTTCTTCTTCGTCCGAGGAAACTGCACTACCGGACTCTGTCGGCAACAAAACAGGCCTATGACATGTTGATGTTTCCCCTGCATCCACCTCCACATTCCTTGGAGCAGGAGCTGGGCCAGAGCCAACTACAACAACTTGGGGGCTTGTATATCTTATCTATTAGCAATACTCACCGAAAACTTGGCAAATCTGTACAATATGAAAATATGCAATGTAAGGATGGTCCTTGACTTACAACTATTTGTTTAGTTGTTCAAAATTACAACTGAAAATTACAACTGAAAATTACAACTGAAAATTATACTGAAAAAAGTGACTTACAACCAGCCCCAATACCTATGACTGTTGCAGCATCCCCACAGTCTTGTGATAAAAATTTGGGTTCTTAGCAACTAATCTGTAATTACAAGGGTCGCCCAGAAAGTAATACACCATATTTTTTTCTTCAACAATTATTTATTGAACACAATGAAACTTACACATTAGAAAGAATGATGTTTCTTCTACACTCCCTATTTTTCCACGTAATCTCCATCCTATTCTATGGCCTTCCTCCAGCAAGACACAAGGGCGTGTATGCTTAGGACCAGGTTACTTATTACATTGGACCGTCTCCAGCCTGATGTATCCTAGTGACTGGTCAGGGCCCACAGAATTGGCCTTCTCCAGGTCCCATCAGCCAAGCAATGCTATCTGGAGGGGCCTAGGGGAAGGGCCTTCTCTATGGCTGCCCCGACCCTCTGGGACGAACTTCCCCCAGAGATTCGAACCACCCCCATTCTCTTGGCCTTCTGAAAGAGCTTAAAAATTCACCTTTGTTGGCAGGCCTGGGGCCATCAAGCTTTATTATTATTATTATTATTATTATTATTATTATTATTAATTAGATTTGTATGCAGCCCCTCTCCGAAGACTCGGGGCGTCTCACAACACAATAATAACACAATACATTATAAATCTAATTAAAAAAAATTAAAAATCAATTAAAAACATTAATAAACATACCCAGTATTATAAAATCCCCAACTACACAATCGTACAAATTCAACCCTTTAACATCTGCTCCGGCCATTAGCGCAACTTTAAATGTGAATGAGTGTGTTTATATGATTTTATGATTTGGGTTTTTAAATTAGTTTTATAATTGAGCTCCAGAATTGTTTTTGTACTGTTTTTTATATGTTGTGAGCCACCCATCAGAGTCTTCATAGGGCGGCATATAAGTCCAATTAATAAATAAAATGAAACCAAGTACAGTTCAGTGTAAAGAAAGTATGAAAAACAAAATTAAACCATAACAAAACAATTTAATGCTAACTGCTTGCTATTATAAAATATTAACATCCGTAACTAGAAACATAGAAACATAGAAGACTGACGGCAGAAAAAGACCTCATGGTCCATCTAGTCTGCCCTTATACTATTTCCTGTATTTTATCTTACAATGGATATATGTTTATCCCTGGCATGTTTAAGTTTGTGGATTTACCAACCACGTCTGCTGGAAGTTTGTTCCAAGGATCTACTACTCTTTCAGTAAAATAATATTTTCTCATGTTGCCTTTGATCTTTCCCCCAACTAACGTCAGATTGTGTCCCCTTGTTCTTGTGTTCACTTTCCTATTAAAAACACTTCCCTCCTGAACCCTATTTAACCCTTTAACATATTTAAATGTTTCGATCATGTCCCCCCCTTTTCCTTCTGTCCTCCAGACTATACAGATTGAGTTCATTAAGTCTTTTCTGATACGTTTTATGCATAAGACCTTCCACCATTCTTGTAACCCGTCTTTGGACCCGTTCAATTTTGTCAATATCTTTTTGTAGGTGAGGTCTCCAGAACTGAACACAGTACTCCAAATGTGGTCTCACCAGCGCTCTATATAAGGGGATCACAATCTCCCTCTTCCTGCTTGTTATACCTCTAGCTATGCAGCCAAGCATCCTACTTGCTTTTCCCACCGCCCGATCACACTGCTCACCCATTTTGAGACTGTCAGAAATCACTAACTAGATTTTGAAATCAATGAAACTATGCTGAGTAATGTGACCTTTCAATGCTACAAGAAAGGTAACATACTAGGAATTATGGAACAGTAGAATAAATATTTTCTGTTAGCCAAAAAAAGAGCAGAAGCCATTCAGTGCAACTATGATTTTCACTACAGAATGGCCCTTTGGTAAGATATAAAAACGGCAACAAGATGCTGTATTGATTTGTTTAGATATGTAACAGTCAAAGCTAAATGGAATTCAGTGATATCATTCACTGGATTGTCAGCTAATTGGTTCAATTTCCAGGCACAAAGATCAATCAAGCTCATATTCCACCCCATAATTCATACAGATAACGAAGCCAAGACACTGTTAGAAAGATTAAATCAAGATCTACGAAGGACTTCACGTGGCTTTTAATTTTCTTTTCTGGAAAGGAAAGTATGGTATAATATATGCTGAGAATAAGAAACACACTTCCACATTTTAAAAATAATTTAAAAAGTGATTATGATAAGGCTAGCCCAGAAAACTTTGTATTTTCAGAGACAAATATATCCATAATTTTACAACAGAAAGTTAACAAAAGTTTCTGATTATTTTTTACGTTATCACTCATCTAAGGAAAGAGTTATAAGATTTGAAAATAGAGGAGGAAAATGGTCCAGTCTTATTTCTTTTAATTTTTGTTGATGTTTTGCAAGGTAAAGATTATTATATCTTGCTGTTTAGCCAAAATAATCAATATTATATTTTAGAAGATGAGTGTCCCTCCTAAAAAAATATGTTTTGCCTGGGTCCTGGGATAAGAGAGTTTTACCTGGAACAATTTCAGATATATTTTATATGTGTTATGTCAACCAAGATGTTATCAAGTCTTTATCCCCAAATTTCAAAGTCCTCAATCTTCAGTTTAAAAAACTGACTCACTTTAAAAAACTATTCTGAAGTTATTTATTTTCATGTTACATGCACCTTTCCTCCAAGAACCCATAGTATCATACATAGCATCATTTCATCCAGTTATTGCCTCACATTAATCTGTCAAGTAGGCTATCCAGAGAGAACCTATAAAAAGGAATATACAGTGATACCTCGTCTTACAAACGCCTCATCATACAAACTTTTCGAGATACAAACCCGGGGTTTAAGATTTGTTTGCCTCTTCTTACAAACTATTTTCACCTTACAAACCCGCCGCCGCCGCTGGGATGCCCCGCCTCCGGACTTCCGTTGCCAGCAAAGCACCCGTTTAAACGGGCACTTCGCTGGCAACGGAAGTTTGGAGGTGGGGTTTCCCTGCGAGGGGAGCCTCAGTGAAATCGCAGCATCACAAAAACACAGAGGCCCAGGGGTGGGGTTTTGAAGACTTCGGTGTTTTTGCGATGCTGCGATTTCACTGAGGCTCCCCTCGCTGGGAAACCCCACCTCCGGACTTCGGTTGCCAGCGAAGCGCTCATTTTTGTGATGCTGGGATTCCCCTGCTGGGATTCCCCTGCAGCATTGCAAAAACACAGAAGTCCAGAGGTGGGGTTTCCCATGGAGGGGAGCCACAGGGGAATTCCAGCAGTGCAAAAACGGGCGCTTTGGCTGGCAAAATGGGTGAATTTTGGGCTTGCACGCATTAATCGCTTTTCCATTGATTCCTATGGGAAACATTGTTTCGTCTTACAAACTTTTCACCTTAAGAACCTCGTCCTGGAACCAATTAAGTTTGTAAGATGAGGTATCACTGTATATTTATTTCAATTTGTTATTTCTATACATCTTTCTCTAATTTATTGTTTTGTACACAACATTCCCTACCATATTTTTGTACCTAATGTTTTAATTGGAACAACATAGCTGGTTTCAGAGAAGTATACACTCCAAATAACACATTAGTTTAGCATGTGAAAATTAGGTCATACCATTTTAATCACACTTTTGCTATCTTATAGTATAAGATTAAGATAACTTAGCACTTCTGGTGGATGGTCTTTATTCTTTGGTACTTGGCAAAAATAATGTATTTTTTTCTCAGTTTTTTTGAAACTTCTTTTAGCAATTCCTGATGCAGAGAACATATAATTTTGTTGCAACAAATTAAACAGAAGATATGTGGCATCTGTGCCAACTTATTCCTTGTATACAGTTAGTGGTCAGTGATGATGCTTGTTCTGTGATCTAGAGAAATATGTCTAATATGTTAATATGTATGCGAAACTGCTCTGATAGTTTCTGAAGAAGTCAAATATTGTCATATTGATACATGACATTTAGCCATGTTGAATATTTCCTTGTTTTTAAGTCTAGCATTGAGGCTTGTTCCTTCCAACCACATGGCCACACTCTTTATAATCTTATTCACTTTATTCGTAGTACTAAAAACAATGATTGCACAAATAAATCTGTAGCATACATTCAATCATCTCTTAAAAATAATTATGTAATCAGATTCATAAATCAAATAATATCAGCTATTCTACATTTTACCACTCTGTCCAAAAAATTTCACAGACGATTCTGTCAAGTGCTTGTTTATAATCAACACTGATTCAATTGTAAGATACAAGTTCTGTTTATGAGAATTAGTAAAAGCTACATTTAGAGTATAAGACACACCTGAATTTTCAGACTCTTTTAGGGGGGAAATAGGTGTATCTTATACTCCAAAAAATAAGGTATTCTCTGACTTATTAGGTTGACTCTTTCCCCTCCCACATGATACCTAGACTAAGTTGTGTCTTATATCTCTGGAATGCACCTCCTTCCTCCTGGAAATCCACCTCTTTCCTACATGTGTTGTGTTTTCATTCTTAGGTAGTCTTTAATTAAATTAGGCCTAAAATTCACCAATCTAACATTTATTCACAGGACTAGAAAATATATATACAGTGTTCCCTCGATTTTCGCGGGTTCGAACTTTGCGAAAAGTCTATACCACGGTTTTTCAAAAATATTAATTAAAAAATACTTTGCGGTTTTTCCCTTTATACCACGGTTTTTCCCGCCCAATGACGTCATATGTCATCGCCAAACTTTCAGCTGCCTTTAATAAATACAGTGATCCCCCGAGTTTCGCGATCCCGATCATTGTGAATCGCTATATCGCGATTTTTCCACCCGATGACGTCACTCCCTTCCTTTCTCATCTTTCTTTCTCTCTCTCTTTCTCTATCTTGCTTCTTCCTCTCTCACACTCTCTTCCTCCCTCTCTCATCTCTTTCTTTCCTTCTCTCTCTTTCTCTATCTCTCCCCCTCTTGCTCTCGAGCGGCAAGCGAGCGGCCGGTCGAGTAGGTGACGGGCAAGCGGCAAGCGATCTTGGGGTTTCCCCTTTGCCTGGGCGGCGGGAAGACCCAGGGAAGGTTCCTTCGGCTGCCCAACAGCTGATCTGCTCCGCAGCGCGGCAGCAGCGAGGAGCCGAAGATGGGGTTTCCCCGTCGTGTGGGCAACGGGGAAACCCCATCTTCGGCTCCTCGCTGCTGCCGCGCTACGGAGATCAGCTGTTGGGCGGCCGAAGGGTCTTCCCCGCCGCCCACACGCAAACTCCACCATCTGCGCATGTGCGGCCATGGAAAAAGGGGCACGCATGCGCAGATGGTGTTTTTACTTCCGCACCACTACATTCCGAAATATCGATTATCGCGAGGGGTCTTGGAACGGAACCCTCGCGATAATCGGGGGATCAGTGTATTTTTAAAAATAAACTTTAATAAATAAACATGGTGAGTAATAATCTAAATGGTTGCTAAGGGAATGGGAAATTGCAATTCAGGGGTTTAAAGTGTTAAGGGAAGGCTTGTGATACTGTTCATAGCCAAAAATAGTGTATTTACGTCCGCATCTCTACTTCGTGGAAATTCAACTTTCACGGGCGGTCTCGGAACGCATCCCCCGCGAAAATCGAGGGAACACTGTATATATAAATGAAGAACTTCCTTAATCACAAAAGGTACCGCAAGTTGTCCTTGAGCAAGTAAATCTGCTTCTTCAACAGAAATTCTTAGAGGGCGGGATGCCCATCTTCCAAACAAATGTTTGAGTATTTCTTACAAATAGTTTATGCTAAGCATGTACCAGTAAGTCAATTTGGAGTAGTGCTTAACTTGTTGGCCTAGAAACCAGGAAACTGAGTTCTAGTCCCACTTTAGGCATGAAAGCCAGATGGGTGGCTTTTGGCCAGGCATTTTCTCCCAGCCCAACCCACTACACAGTGTTGTTGTTGTGGATGATAATAGGAGGAGGTAAGACTATTAGATATGTTCACCGCCTTGAGTATTTAAAAAAATAAAAATAAAGGCCAGATTATAAGCAAATAAGTAAATAAAACATGCAAATAGAAATAGAATTTCAAAAAAGTGGTTCAGGATAAATAACTTTAAATGTAAGAAAAAATAACGCAAATAACATTACAATTATTTATTCTTATCACTGCAATCGGATAGAAAACTAGGTTCGTTTAGTGCACCAATTGCGGCCCTATTTGGATCGGGAATCTCTACTCACAGTCACTCATGTCCTTACCACCTTCAGGCAGGCAACGTGTTCTGCATGGAACCACCCTTGAAAAGTGTTCAGAGACTACAATTAGTCCAGAACATAGCTGTGCGAACTGTTGAAGGTACACCCACATCACGCCAATACTCTGTCTCCGGACACAATTCAAAGTGTTGGTTATCATCTATATGGCTTAGGTCCTGACTATCTATGGGAATGTCTTCTGCCCCATAACACCCAGTGACCGATTAGGGGCCACAGGGTTGGCGTTCTCGGGTCCCGTTGGCCAAACAATGCTGTTTGGTGGAGCTATGGGGAAAGGCCTTCTTTGTGGCGGCTCCGGCTCTCTGGAGCCAGCTGCCCCCAGAGATCTGTACTGCCCCCACCCTCCTGGCCTTCTGAAAGGCTCTGAAAACCTGGCTTTGTTGGCAGGCCTGGCGCTATTGAGCCTCACTATTCAGCTCTGGGCAGAAGTAATGAATGTTTTTATTGAATGAATGTTGAGGGGGTTTATATTGTGATACTGTTTTATATTGCTTATATATTTTTAATATATTGTTTATATTACTTGTATAGCTCCCAGAGTCCGAAATGAGTTGGGTGGCTTATAAATTTAATACATAAATAGATTAATTAATTAAATAATCAATCAATCAATCAATCAATCAATCAATCAATAAATTAAATAAATAAATAATCTAATAAAATCAACAAAGAAGGGTTTTTTTGAGGACTGGGGTGGAAGAGTGTTTTAAATTCCAGGTCTGTGCTAATGCTATTGTCTTTCAACCACAGTTCTCCAAGGTCTCAGACAGAAATACTGTATATCTCAACATCCATAAATTACTTTTAACTATAGATGCCCACAATTCGGCATGCATCTGTTACCGTACCTTATCTCACACCATTTCTTATTATTAGAAAGGTCGTAAGCCGGAGTAGCAACTAGCATATGTGTGCTTGCTATTTCACCTGGTGCAAAGGTTGCAGAGAATTCTGGATTAAAGCCATTATTACAAACTTGAAAAAGGATAGATTATAGCTATAATTGAAACTGATCTACAGAATGGGTACCGATATAAATCATAAAGGGGGTGGGGAGGAGAGACACAAAGGCATAACAGATGGCCGTCTTCCCCATCCATAGCTACTGAAGATGACAAGCTGGTAATTTTTACTGGGTGGTTTAGCTCATTAAAAATGACAAAGGGGATTTGTGACATTTACAACATACAGAAAAATGCAGTGTTTGTTCTTTGTGATACAATATTTCTTAAAAACATGCTGTAAGCACGGGATAGCACCTATAGTACGCAGTTCTTATCTTGTCTTATAGGCAACTCATCAATTGTTGACTATTTTCCTTATGAACTAGCAACATAGTGCCATTATATTATTTTCCTTTTATTAAATTCTATAATTTAATAAAGTAATTATTATTACTTTAAATTAAAATATTTCTTTACTTTAATAATAGGAATACCTCCCATCCTTACGAGGTGGGTAAAATGAGGACCTGGATTGTGGGGGCAATACGTGGCTCTGTTAAAAAGTGCTGTTGCTAACATGTTGTAAGCCACCCCGAGTCTAAAGAGAACGGCAGCATAAAAATTGAATGAATGAATGAATGAATGAATGAATGAATGAATGAATGAATAAATAAAATAGCAATAGCACTTAGACTTATATACCACTTCAGTGCTTTATAGCTTTCTCTAAGGCTAATCAGCTTGCAGAGTCAGCATATTGCCCCCAACAATCTGGGTCCTTATTTTACCCACCTGAGAAGGATGGAGGGCTGAGTCAACCTTGAGCCTGGTGAAATGTGAACTGATGAACTACAGCCAGCAGTCAGCAGAAGCAGCGTGCAATACTGCTGTCTGACCACTGCACCACCTTTATTACTTTACTCAATATAGTAAAGTAATAAAGTAAAAGACAATAAACTACATATTGTCTTTAGTAAGGCAATCTAATTCTAATTCATTATTATCATACTGGGTTTAAAAGGGAAACTGCAAATGAAAGGCATGTGCTTGAAAGGGTTTTAATATTTTTTACTTTCAAGAGACAACAATATAGGACCAGCACACCAGTTCTTTTCTGCAACAATTTATAATGATAGCCTTTTTCTTTTCTTTCACCAATAAACATAATTCCTATAACCTAATCCAACGTGAATGCATAGAGCTAAATATTGTGATTCAATAATCCTACACCTTCTCTTTAAAGTATGATTTTAAATATAGCCAATCATTTTATAGCCACAAAACTGTAATTAAAAAACAAAACAAAACGACTGAGATTAAAAAAGAGGACAGGTGCAAGTTCATAAACACAGCAACATAAAAGTGTTCAAAGTTGTTTCTGAATGGTTTAAAGACACCGTACCTAAAGGGATGGGATCCGGGTTCACTGGACTCTGCTGCCTAGAATGATTGCTACCGTTGCCTTTTTTCAAATCCTCTGCATCGCTGTACCGCCGTATCCAATAATTAAGTTCTTCCCGGTCAGCTTCTTGACATCGCCGTAGCACAGTGAGAGATCGCCTTGTTTTTTCTACCATGTCCATGATGCAATTTAAGAGCTAGATGTCAAAAAGGGAAAGAGAATGATGAAATGTTAATGTTTATTTGATGTATATCAATCAGAGCTGGAAGGGACCTTCAAGGTCTTCTAGTCCAACCCCCTACTCAAGAGAGACCCTAGACCAGAGGTAGGCATGACTTCTATGACTTATAGACTTCAACTCCCAGAATTCCTGAGCCAATCACGCAAGCTCAGGGATTCTGGGAATTGAAGTCCATATGTCATAGAAGAGCCAACTTTGCCTATCCCTGCCCTTGACCATTTCAGACTGTCCAATTTCTTCTTAAAAACCTCCAGTGATGAAGCACCCAGAACTGGTTAATTGTTCTCATTGTCAGGAAGTTTCTTCTTAATTCCAGGTTGCTTCTCTCCTTGATTAGTTTCCATCCATTGTTTCTTGTCCTGCCTCGCTTTGGAAAATGAGTTGACCCCCTCTTCTTTGTGGCAACCTCTCAAATATTGGAATACTGTCCATAATATTACACCCATAAGACCTAGATTCCATAGAAAAGGGTCACACTTAATTGGTCCTCTGCATACAAGTGTCAAATGGACTTCCACCATTCACTGCTGTCATGTTTTCCCAGTAGGACATGATACTTAAGTTTTACCACTGATTGCCACACATAAACAGACTGTATTTTCTAGGTGAACTGTTGAATGAGAACTAAGCCGGCTCACAGTTCCACTCTGTCTGGGTGGCTGATTATGTTTGAGTATCTGGAACACCTGACATTAACAAAGCAGTGAAGTGGATTTTAGCCAATTTAATCTGGTGGTCAGCCAGCACAGAGCAAGTCCAACTGTTAGTCCAAGTCATTTCCCATTCAGAAGGGCCATTAGCAATATTTACTGGGGGAGGAGCAAGGACAGATGAGAGAAGTAACTGCTACTGCTGTTACAGAAGCATTATATCTGTTATAGTATCTACTATAAGGGACTCAATGGGGAAGTTAGTTTGGAGTTCCAACTTTTTCCACAATGGGGACAATGTCTGAAATATTGAGAAGGCATAGGACAGACACACAAGGCAGAGATGAAGGATGGAGGTACCACACAGCAATTGCCATGTGCTATGAATATCCTTCCTCCCAATGCTGTCTTAAAAGTTATATTTCTAATTTCTATTTTTCTAATCAGGTGTGCAAAGGAAATAAAGCACTCAGCCTGTGAACAGCCTGATTTTTTAGTTCCAAAGAATGTGTAGGACAACTACCTCTTATGCATAAATCTCCTACTCTTCTTTAAACATATTAGTTACCATTTGTTTTTAAATAGGAAAGCAAAGGAAATCCCAGTACCCAGATATGACATTTTTGGCCATTCTCCAGCAGATCCCAATACTAGGTTTCCGAAGGAGCCTTCAACAATTTAAATGGTTGTATGCCCATCTGCTACAAACATTTGTTTTCATGCTGATCCTGTGAAAACTGCTGGGCTCATTTATCATGGGATGGCTTGGGAAATAGTTTTAAAGATAAGGGACAATTTGAGTCCAGTTGGACATCTTAGTGAATGTCTCAAGAATTGGCAATTCAACAATAGCATTCACCCAATTGCCAAGCAGACCTCATTCCAAATAATGTAAATAATGTAAATAATAAATAACAACAACAACAACAACAATAATAATAATAATCAGAATTTCAGTGATATCTCATATGAAAATGGCAAGTGTCACTTCAATGAGTTCAAAATAGTTGACGTTCAACTTGGCGTTTTTCCTCTTGTAACCATAAACATCTCTCTCTCTATCTCTCTCTCCCCCCCCCCACACACATATAGATTATGAAAATTTGTAGCCTAGTCCTATATATGTTTGCAGATCAGTGTGAATCTCTGTTATATTAGCACAAAGACAAGCAAAAACCATGAAGTTTGGAAACAGGATTCATCATTATGTGTGAAGACCACTCCAATCGATAAGCGTAAAGAGGATGCGGCTGCAAATTTTCATACACTATGGGCAAAGATAATAAGCACTTCTCACTAATTGTAAACTTAAAATTAAGTTTAAAACTTGTTATGCATATACTACTGAACAGAATACAGACATTCCTTACATGGTCAAGGTGTTTCCATTCTTCGGCCCATTCTCTATCTGTTAGTCTATGATCAATCATTTCTTCTTGACGTGTCCCATGCAACCCTACCAGAAAAAGTGTAAAGTGTTACATATGAATAACATGATTGGTCATCTAACAATAGCTTAATGTTCAGTCTATGGCTATAAATATATGCATTACTAAATCTGCTTGATTAGGTGCATTGCATAGGACAGGTAGTTCTTTTCTAATTCTTGAGTTTGCTTTTAATATTATTAGAGGCATTAAATTGGTTAAAGATGTATATGAATAAATGGGAAGAAATATAGTAAAATTAATGCAATATATTAATGGGATATAAGTTGATTTTGATTAATTGATTAAATTTGAATTTGCTATGTAAATAACTTTCCTCTGTTTATTCTTTAATTCTATTATATCCTACAGGTATTTTAAGATGTTTGTAGTAAGATATATTGTTAGACAGTTAAATATTTATGTGAAATATGAGGAAATGATGTAGACAAAATGAATCGAACATTTAAAAAGGATATAAATTTATAAAATTGATTAAGCTTAACAATTTTTTAGATTAGAAGAAAGATCAATTATAAACAAAACAAATGGTATAAGGAATATAATGATATGAAATTTTAAAGATGAATATTAATGAATATTAATTAGATTTGGATGAAATTCAGAACTAATTATATCATGCCACCAAAAATAAGATACTGTACTTTGAGAGAATGGAACAAAAATGGAAGATGGATTTCTGAATGTGTTCCCTACTAGAAAATATATTAAATTGAGGTTATTTTTAAAGAAGGTATAAATTGAATATTAAATAAGTGGATCTACAATTGGAGGAGGGTTTTTAGTTACTAAGAAAGTAAACAAGGATGAGAAGGAGATATTATGGCTAAGAAGCAAAAATATTTCATTAAATACAGGAAGATATATTAGTGGTAAATTTAATTAGAAGATAATTGGTTTATGTGGATGACAAAATTAGAAAAAGAGACAGCGGGAGATAAATGATGTATACCGAAAGTAAATAGATATGGAATGAAGAACTAGTAATGATTATAAGTGGTGATTGATATATGCTTATTATATTGTATGGTATTGAAGCTATATGATATTATGTGCGTATGGAGAGAAAAAAAAGGAATTCATCTTTGGTGCATGAGCTCTCAGTGTACATAAACAATACATTCAACACGAATCATAAGATATAACGGTGACAGTCATAGGATACTATTGTAAATAAGCAATGAAAGTCATACTAGGAAACTAAATAGGACTTAGCAATACCACTTAGACTTACATAATACTTTACAGTAGTATATACAGTGTTCCCTCGATTTTCGCGGGTTCGAACTTCGTGAAAAGTCTATACAGTGATCCCCCGGTTATTGCGTCCCCGACCATTGCGAACAGGGTAATTCGCGATTTTTCAACCCGGAAGTAAACTCCACCATCTGCGCATGCGTGCCCTTCCACGCATGCGTAGATGGTGGAGTTTCCCCGCCGGGCAGAGGCTTCCCTGGGTCTTCCCCCTCTTTCTCTATGTTGCTTCTTCCTCTCTCACACTCTCTTCCTCCCTCTCTCATCTCTTTCTTTCCTTCTCTCTCTTTCTCTATCTCTCCCCCTCTTGCTCTCGAGCGGCCGCCTAGCAGCTGATCTGCTCGGCAGCGCAGCAGCAGCGAGGAGCCGAAGATCTTCGGCTCCTCGCTGGTGCTGCGCTGCCGAGCAGATCAGCTGCTAGGCGGACGAAGGAACCTTCCCTGGGTCTTCCCCGCCCGGATCTTCGGCTCCTCGCTGCAGCCGCGCGCCCCTCGCCTTCGCCTCACCTGGCGGGCGAAGGAGGGCACAGCTCCGGCCGCTCGCCTCGGAGCCGGTCTGCCTCACTGCCTCCAGTCCGCGGCAATTCCCCTCAGCACGCTGCCGGATCCAGCGGGGGAGGGGGGGAAGTGAAGGCGCGGCGATGGGCAAGGGCTGCCAGTGAGCCTTCTCCGTCCCTTTCCTGCTGCACCGGTCTGGGGCCAAGTGGGCGGGGGGCGGCCGGGACCTCGCCTATCTCCGCCGCCCGCATCGCCCCTCCGGCGGGCCGGCCTCCCCCGCCCGCCTCTGCTGCAGCCGCCACCGCCTCCCCGACTGGCACAAAAGGGCCCCGCCCGCCCCGCCCCGAAGCTTACCTTGCGGCGGGATTCCCTCCCCCCGCAGCCAAAACTAAAAGCCTGTCTCTTTTTTTTCTTGCGGCGAGCCCAAGCCGTTTCTCTCTCGACCGCAGCCGAGCTTCCCTCGGCCCCCTTTGGCCCCGTCGCCTCCTCCCCGCCTGCCTTTCCTCGCCAAGCGCACGAAAAAAAAGAGAGAAGGCTTCTACCAGAAGCCGGGTTGGGGGTTCCCATGTCGGCGGGGATGTTTTAAAACACCCGCGCGACTTTCCAATGAGTCCCGAAGACAAACGCGTTGTCTTCGGGACTCATTGGAAAGTTGCGCGGGTGTTTTAAAACATCCCCGCCGACATGAGGGGCTCGCTAGCACACCCCCAAACCCGGGTTGGGGGTTCGGGGGTGTGCTAGGGAGCCTCCCATGTCGGCGGGGATGTTTTAAAACACCCGCACCACTTTCCAATGAGTCCCGAAGACAAACGCGTTGTCTTCGGGACTCATTGGAAAGTGGCGCGGGTGTTTTAAAACATCCCCGCCGACATGGGAGGCTCGCTAGCACACCCCCAAACCCGGGTTGGGGGTTCGGGGGTGTGCTAGGGAGCCTCCCATGTCGGCGGGGATGTTTTAAAACACCCGCGCGACTTTCCAATGAGTCCCGAAGACAAACGCGTTGTCTTCGGGACTCATTGGAAAGTGGCGCGGGTGTTTTAAAACATCCCCGCCGACATGGGAGGCTCGCTAGCACACCCCCAAACACGGGTTGGGGGTTCGGGGGTGTGCTAGGGAGCCTCCCATGTCGGCAGGGATGTTTTAAAACACCCGCGCCACTTTCCAATGAGTCCCGAAGACAAACGCGTTGTCTTCGGGACTCATTGGAAAGTGGCGCGGGTGTTTTAAAACATCCCCGCCGACATGGGAGGCTCGCTAGCACACCCCCAAACCCGGGTTGGGGGTTCGGGGGTGTGCTAGGGAGCCTCCCATGTCGGCGGGGATGTTTTAAAACACCCGCGCCACTTTCCAATGAGTCCCGAAGACAAACGCGTTGTCTTCGGGACTCATTGGAAAGTGGCGCGGGTGTTTTAAAACATCCCCGCCGACATGGGAGGCTCGCTAGCACACCCCCAAACCCGGGTTGGGGGTTCGGGGGTGTGCTAGGGAGCCTCCCATGTCGGCGGGGATGTTTTAAAACACCCGCGCGACTTTCCAATGAGTCCCGAAGACAAACGCGTTGTCTTCGGGACTCATTGGAAAGTGGCGCGGGTGTTTTAAAACATCCCCGCCGACATGGGAGGCTCGCTAGCACACCCCCAAACCCGGGTTGGGGGTTCGGGGGTGTGCTAGGGAGCCTCCCATGTCGGCGGGGATGTTTTAAAACACCCGCGCGACTTTCCAATGAGTCCCGAAGACAAACGCGTTGTCTTCGGGACTCATTGGAAAGTGGCGCGGGTGTTTTAAAACATCCCCGCCGACATGGGAGGCTCGCTAGCACCCCCCCAAACCCGGGTTGGGGGTTCGGGGGTGTGCTAGGGAGCCTCCCATGTCGGCGGGGATGTTTTAAAACACCCGCGCGACTTTCCAATGAGTCCCGAAGACAAACGCGTTGTCTTCGGGACTCATTGGAAAGTGGCGCGGGTGTTTTAAAACATCCCCGTCGACATGGGAGGCTCGCTAGCACACCCCCGAACCCCCAACCCGGGTTAGGGGGGTGCTAGCGAGCCCCCCATCTCGGCGGGGACGTTTTAAAACACCCGCGCCGCCCCCAAGTAAAAACACCATCTGCACATGCGCAGAAGGTGTTTTTACTTCCGCAGCGCTACTTCGCGAAAACCCGCTCGTTGCGGGGGGTCCTGGAACGGAACCCTCGCAAAGAGCGGGGGATCACTGTACCACAGTTTTTCAAAAATATTAATTAAAAAATACTTCATGGTTTTTTATCCTATATCACGTTTTCCCCCGCCCAATGACGTCATATGTCATCGCCAAACTTTTATCCGCCTTTAATAAATATTTTTTTAATAAACTTTAATAAATAAACATGGTGAGTAATAATCTAAATGGTTGCTAAGGGAATGGGAAATTGCAATTTAGGGGTTTAAAGTGTTAAGGGAAGGCTTGTTATACTGTTCATAGCCAAAAATAGTGTATTTACTTCCGCATTTCTACTTCGCGGAAATTCAACTTTCGCGGGCAAGTCTCGGAACGCATCCCCCGCGAAAATTGAGGGAACACTTTATACTACTTTACAGCATTTTACAGCTTTCTCTAAGCAGCTTACAGAGTCCGCATATTTTCCCTAACAATCTGGGTCCTCATTTTATCAACCTGGGAAGGAGTGAAAGCTTGTGAGATTCAAATTGCCAAATTGCAGTCAGCTGGCAGTCAGCAGAAGTAGCCTGCAGTACTGCATTCTAACCACTGAGCCACTGTGGCTAAATAAAACAATATGTCATGGATGGGTATCTTCAGGCAAGCACTATCATTCAAATAACAACTGAAGTATGAAGACTGAAGCCCCTGTGAAGGGAGAGCTTTGCTTACCCATAGGTCTGTTTCTGTCCCTGAGGTCCCTGTGGTTGGGGTGTCTGTATGAGTCCCTGTAGTGGTGGGCAATGGCCATATCATCCAAACGGTAATGCTGAGGTGGAGGCGGAGTAGGGTGAGGCAGACCATTAGGCTGGTAAGACAAGTTGTTATTTGGACTGTACCGCTGGCCCGGGCTAATAGTGCACGGCCGCTTGCTTGGATGCTCTGAGTGCAAAGGCTCTCTGTCAAAGCCATTTTCTTTGGTTCTACGGAGGGAAAAAAGATACATACGTTTGATTAAGACTTTTTCCAAGCCACAAGGAAATGCTGCACAACACTGATTATTTTGCCTTCTCCAATTCCCCCCCCCCCCAAAGTAATAGGGAGATAAAGTCCCAAAATATATAGAATGTATCAGCTTGAGAAAACTGCAGTGCAGGTAATCTTCCACTTACCACAGTTCACTTAGCGACCATTCAAACTTACAACGACACTGAAAAAAATGACTTATGACTATTTTTCCACATTTATGGCCACTGCAGAAACCCCATGGTCAATGTGATTGACATTTGGCATGCTTGACAACTGACTCACTTTATTTATTGATTTTTTAAAAAAATATTGCTTTTATTCTACTGCATTTAAAAGAATTGACTCTCTCTCTCTCTTGTTCTCTTTCTCTCTCTCTCTCTCTCTCTTTCTCTCTCTCTCTCTTTCTCTCTCTCTCTCTCTTTTTCTCTCTCTTTCTCTCTTTCTCTCTCTCTCTCTTTCTCTCTCTCTCTCTCTCTGTGTGTACATACATTTATGATGCTGGTGGTATCCCGGGGTCATATGATCCCCTTTTGCAACCTTTTGACAAGCAAAATAAATGGGGAAATCAGATTCACTCAACTACCATATTGCTAATTTAACACCTGCGGTGTTACCCGTGGCAAGAAAAGTCATAAAATTATGACTTTTAACAACAATTAACCAATCAACAACATTTTTCACTTTAAATTTTGGGGTCAATTGTGGTTGTAAGTTGAGGGCTACCTGTAGATTATTTACTACTGATTACTAATTTTAGATTTAACTCAAAATATATTCAGTTTAGGTTGACTTCCCTGTTGGAAGAAAGCAAAATACAAATTGTATACAGTGATCCCTCGATTAGCACGGTCTCGATTAGTGCGAAACGCTGCAACGCGGTTTTTCAAAAAATATTAATTAAAAAATACTCCACGGTTTTTTTGCTATACCACGGTTTTTCCCACCCGATGACGTCATACGTCATCACCAAGAGTCACTTCTCTGTCTCTTTCTCTTTCTTTCCTGTCACTATGCTTCAATCATTTTCTCATTTCTCTTTTTTCTCCCCTTTTTTCTATCATTTCTCTCTCTCTTTCTTCCTCTCTCACACTCTCTTCCTCCCTTCTCTCTCCCCCCCCTCCACTTGCCCACGAGAAGAAAAAAAGCAACCTCTGCCGGGCAGCTCCCCTTGTGCCCCCGCTTTGTACCTGCCTCTTTTGGGGATTTTTTTTTCTTTTCTTTTTTGCGCTGGCAGCGGGAGCTGTTGGGGAGGGCTCTGCCGGGAAGGCCTCTCAGCTGCAGAGCCGAATGGGGGCGGAGGCAACAGCGGAGCCCGGCGCTGGGGCCATGCGAGGCTGTTCATCCAGGGGGGCGTGGACTGGCAAGTCGCCCTCCTTTCTCTCTCTTTCTCAAGATCGCTTGCCGCTTGCCTATTGCAGCGAAGGAGGCGAAGCAAGGCTCCAAGCTGCAAAGCGGCAAGCGGCAAGCGATCTTGGAGTTTCCCCTTTGCCTGGGCGGCAGGAAGACCAAGGGAAGGTTCCTTCAGCTGCCCAACACCTGATCCGCTCCGCAGCGCGGCAGCAGCGAGGAGCCGAAGATGGGGTTTCCTCTTTGCCTTTACCCCATCTTCGGCTCCTCGCTGCTTCCGCGCTGCGGAGCAGATCAGCTGTTGGGCGGCTGAAGGAAACTTCCCTTGGTCTTCCCCGCCGCCCACACGCAAACTCCACCATCTGCGCATGTGCGGCCATGAAAAAAATGGCGCACATGCACAGATGGTGGTTTTTACTTCCGCATCCAGTATAACGCGGAAATCGGTTAGCGCGGGAGGTCTTGGAACGTAACCCCCGCGCTAACCGAGAGATCACTGTATATGAATAAATGAATGATTAGGGCAGAGGTCTTCAAACTTGGCAACTTTAAGAGATAAGCATAACTGTCTGGAGAATTCTGGGAGTTGAAGTCCATAAGTTTTAAAATTGCCAAGTTTAGGGACCCCTGGAATAGGTTTTGCACAGCGAAGGCAATGCCGTCTTCGGCGCTACCGATACGTCCTTGGAGGCAAAATGCAATTGGGCTTTCAAGGGTCTCTAATTTATGTTCTGTCTGGGTCCCCCCAGACGCCAACACCAACCAAAAAGAGTATCCAGACACACTGGTAAAAAGCAAAGGCAGTTTATATTCTCGAAAGCAAACACAGGTAACAAAAACTGTTCTTACAGACAGGAACACGATGAAGCTTCACAGAGGTTTCACAAAGGCCAGGCAATAAAACAGGATTCTTGCTGGCAAAAACAACACAAGATAATAAAACCCACGCCTCCCCCAAGTCTTCAGCCTTCTAGGCCACAAGCCAGGATCAGAGACGCCAAGAATCGAAGCAAGGTCACAGGACTCCCAGTTGATAACTCTCCACAATACAGTAAGGGAGGGCCTGCCTTTTCAACCCTGCTGAGGAGAACCACACCCAAACCTAGCTGTCACCAATTCAGGGATGGAAATACCTTGATAATTGGCCCTTTCTTTGGGCTGCCCGTCTCTGCCTCATATCTATGATAGCCTGGGCGTCTTCATCTAATGAATCCAGGCTACTCGCTGGGGAGAGCCCCCCCCCAGGGGTCTCAGGCTGCTCTCCCTCCTCCTCTTCCTCTTCTGCCTGGTCCTCCCCCTCCTGTTCATCGTCATCCCCCTCTGAGCATGGATCCGGCAGAGTTCCCTGAGGAGCCTCAGGCTGAATCACAACAATTTACAGCCTTTATCAAAGAGTTCTAACATTTCTTCCCCATCTCAGCTATAATGTAAGTGGAAACATGAGAAAACCACACGGAAGAAAGTAGCCACCAGTTCATTGTAGGTTAACCCAGGAACTGCCTATATAACCATTTTAAAGTAAAAATCTTTGCAAATTAGGAAAAGTCTGTTTATTTCTATATCTACAGTGTACATCAAGGAATCAGGATTCTGCATATTCTTCTATTTACATTTCAAATATTTTACAGATGCATTTTAGAAATTCCATATTCAAAGACCACTTGTAAAATATCTATGTTTATATAGTGGCAATTAAAGCAGAGGTTGAAATGAGGCTTTTATTCAACATGCAGGGACAGACAGACAAAGCAAAAGTTGAAAGTAAAGTGTCATAACATGTTTACATAACTATACTTTTGAGGCAATGATATTCAAATTGGAATTTTTCAAATAAAATGACTATGGGGAACCTATCACAAACATACATTGATCACTTTCTGTACCTTTAAAAATTTATTGCACGTGATTGCTGTTACAGAGAAAACAATCTTCCTTCCTTGATAAGCCTACCAATGGTAATAGAAATGTTAAAAAAAAAGACTGATCTTCTTATAAGGAAAATAAAATCTCAGTTTTATATTGAATGTTAAAACTGTATATTTTATTGGATTGTTTTGGAGAGGTGGAGCAACCAACTGAAAAATTGGCATTGGCTTATAAAGCTGTAATGCAAATAATTTTGACAAGAGTTTAGAAGTGGGGAAACCTATCTCAATCTTAACATTTAAATGACTGTTTTGAGATGTGTATTCCTATTCCATTTAATTTAAATGGCTCAATAAAATAATAGAACCATCAAGTTGGAAGGTCATCTATTATAATACCTCACTTGTTGCATGATCTACTAAACCAATTCATACAGATGATTATCCAGCCTCTGCATGAAGACTGTCAATGAAGAAGCACTTATTAGGAAGAGCTGTGGTAGTGCAATGGAGTTAGAATGCAGTATTGAAGGCTTCTTCTGCTAACTGCTGACTACTAACAATTTGGCAGTTCAAATCTCACCAGGCTCAAGGTTGACTCATTCTTCCAAAATCGGTAAAATAAGGACCCAGATTGTTGGGGCAATATGCTGACTCTGTAAACTGCTTAGAGAGAGATATAAAGAACTGTGTAGCAGTTTATACTTTAAGTCTAAGTGCTATAGTGCTATTGCTACTTTATAAGGAAATCCATTCAACTGGTTGACCTCTTTTCGAATGTAAAATCCTTTCTAATATCTAGCTGAAATCAACTTCTATGTATTTTCAACTTTTGATTCTAGTCCTGTTTTCTCAGACAACAGAGAACATATAACAAGACACGTTTTCTCTTTACAGGACAACTTTTAAATAACTAAAATCAGTTCCCTTTAGGATTTGGGGTCTAGACCTCTTTACCATTTGGGTAGTTCTTCTCCTTATTTAACCTTTGTTGATGTTTTGTGATGCCCAGAATCAAATACAGTATTCTGAGTGGGGTTTATTTAAAAAAGAGATACATCAACTGGACTATACGATCCTATTCATACATCCCAAATAGCATTTGCTTTTATAGCAGATGCATCATACCTGGTTTACAATAATTACATCCTTTTTCCATTTTCCCATTCCCACCTAGTCCATATTTTACCATGATGTCATGAGAATCTTTGTTGAATGCTTTGTTGAATTCAAGGTTCATTTTATCCATGGCATTTCTCCAAATTATTCAGCTGGTAAATGTTTAAAAATGAAAAAGGAAGGGTCTGGCATGACTTGGGATAAACCAATTGTGGCTCTTGATAAGTATTGTAGTTAAGTTCACAAATACTTTCTTCCATAATTTGCTTTAAAATCATGCCAGTATAAATACCAAGCTGTCAAGTTTAACATTGTTCAGGCACTTCTCCTTTTCTTTTTAAAAGTAAAGGTTACATGGCTTTTCTCTAATCTCTAATCTTCTGAGTTATTCGCCAAAACTCTAATCTTCTGAGTTATTCGCCAGTTATGCAAGAATTCTCAAAGATTGCAATTAGAATTTCTAACCACCTACATTAATTTCTTTGGTATCCCAAGATACAATTCATTTCGTTTTGGGATCTTCTATTTATTTAAGTATATAATTTAATTTTAAACTATATATTTCCTTCATTGGTAATCTGCCTTCATTAGTAATTCTTTATTCATCTACCCTGAAGTTCCCCTCTTCTATTTATTTAGTCCTTTATATCCTGCTGTTATTATTTTTATAAATAACTCAAGCCAGTGAACTAATCCTTCCTCTATTTTCCTTACAAGCACCCTGTTTCCCCCAAAATAAGACATCCCTTGATAATAAGCCCAATCAGACTTTTGAGTGCATGGCAATAAGGCCAAGCGCTTATTTCAGAGTTTAACAAAAAATATAAGACAGGATCTTATTTTCGGGAAAACACAGTACAACTTTGTAAGGTGGCTTGGGCTGAAAAAGAATGACTAATCCAAAGTCACGTAGCTGATTTTAATGCATAAGGTATGATTTCAAACTCAACTTCTCCTGGTTTTTAGCCTTGACTAAAACAAATTGGCTCTTCATTTATGGCACAACAATCATCACGGTTTTGCCTTCTTTCTGAGCTATGATGTGTATGTGTGTGTGTACACACACACATATACACATACCTTTATTATTGTATGCTAGTGGAACGGAAGGGGAGAGAAATAATTCATTATTAGTAGCATTTAGAGTCTTAAGTGTGTAAATTATAGATGAGAACAGTTCTCAATAATTTTTTCTTGTTGGTTTGAACCTGAGACTGTCTTCAAATAGTACAAGCTTTGCAGGCTCCTAAACACATGCTAGGTTATTTATTTTATTTATTCAATTTTTGTGCTACCTGTGTCTCTTACAAGGTGAATCTCGGGGGTTTACAAGTTGAAGATCAAAATGTAACATGCACAATTTCCATTACAAAGAACAAAAGTTTTTTTTTAAAAAAAAGCAAGGGAAAAAGAGGTTATTTGCTACTGGCTGGGCTTTGAGATAGGGATGAAAAAAACTGATAAGAAGAAAAAGAATAATCTTCACAAGTTAAGTGCAACTATTGTTCACTATGGAAGATGAGTAGAATACAAGTGTCACTCAAAAGCTTGGAGGTTATATAAAAGAGAGCAATGAACTGTGGTCCACAATACCAAAGTAACTGTTCCAATGGATTAATTTCTAACTTAAAAAATAAGCCTGACAATAGTTTACTTTAACTATATTGGAAAAAACAGATGCAGTACAATCTAGATTCAAAACTCAAAATAATTTCTCCTAATGAGATCTAAAGAGATCAGGATCTCCCTCGGAACAAAAGTATATGGCATTTAATAAAAGATGCTGTATATAAATAAATACAGAGTTTTAAAAATAGAACAGAATAAAATTATTTATTGGCTTAGTGTCTTTGGACACACAAGGAATTTGTCTCTGGTGCATATGCTCTCAGTGTACATAAAAGAAAAGATTCATTTGTCAAGAATCATGAGGTACAATGCTTAATGATTGTCATATACAAAAATGAACTGTTCTTTTTGGAAAACTTACATATTTTCTGTAGGGACTGAAAAAAGGAGTTGAATATAGCCATATACAGATTTATATGCACACATACATATATCTATATCCATTTCTCACTTTGTTTTTAATATACTCAAGCAAAATTATTAAAAATGTGTTGTCTCCTCAGATGTCATTCTCTTCTCTCATTCAGTGACTGATGGCTTCCAGTGTTATTACAGAAACAGATTGATCTTTTTAATGAGCTCATTTAATAGACTCCAAAATCTCACCGTGGCTGCTCATCCATGTCAGACCATATGCACCAAGAAAACATTCACTGAGAGCTCTGCTGTCAGCCTGTTTTATAAAACTTTGCATATAGCAGAACTGGGCATATAGATAAAAAGCAAGAGGTAGAAAATGAATATGCAGACAAAGTGAGGAAGGAAGGAAGGAAGGAAGGAAGGAAGGAAGGAAGGAAGGAAGGAAGGAAGGAAGGAAGGAAGTTGTATATATTTGCAGTATTGCAGGCTAGTTCTGCCGACAGCCAGGAGTTCAATTCTCATAGACTCAAGGCTGACTCAGCTTTCTATCCTTTCGAGGTTGGTAAAATGAGGATCCGTTGTGATGTAAGGAATGTAAGTGGAACCCACCCCTGGTCTGGATTCACAAACGTCAGCATAGCCTTGAATATTTGGACCTCTGTAAAGTTGTCTTCTGTTGTATTCCCGAACTATAAAAATCATTGCTGCTTTGGCTATGATACAATCTCTGATTCTAACTGAAAATATTGCCTGCTTCTTTCACTAAGTATGCTATTTTCAGTGTGAGCTAATATACTATTTGCATTTCATCTCAATTATATAAAAGATTGTTAAAATTGTTATTTAACTGGACCACTATGACTATTACGTTGCTTAAATAAAATAAATTTTCCATCTAGATAATTCAATTTATCTATTTATCTATTTATTTAATTCGACTTCTATGCCGCCCAATTCCGAAGGACTCAGAGCGGCTTATAATAATATAAAAAAGATACAAATAAAATAAAAAGAAGTCAAACATAGAAATCTAAGACTATAAAACCCCAGTTAAAAAACCCACACACAATGAACTTTGCCAATCAATTCTTACATATCTTGGGTTCATATTGTACACAAAAGTAGTGAAACTAAAGAAGCTCTGTCACCAAATAGTGTTTAAAAATAATCTTGCACAGAAAGCTAGTCAACAAAATTGAACAAGAAATTACTAACAAACTACTTGGCCTAAGATTCAGAGAAATTTGAATTATTAGAGGAATCAGTAGAGGTTATAACTGCACTTGGATTAAGTCTGAGAGTCAAATAAACAATTAAAAGATACAGCTTTTAAAACGTTCTGATCTAGAGGTCTCAAATTCAGACTGTAAGGAGGGCAGCTATTAGGGTTTGAAAGGTTTTTCATACATCTCATGGATCAAAAATGAGAAACATCATGCCATGAAACATTTTTTATAAACAGCAATGACATCTGCAGGACTACCTCCTTTAAACTATGCTGACCCATCAGAAGTGATCCTTGTGGGAAAATTGCTAGCGATTCACCATTTTATTGAGATGAGAGAAGTGAGACCAGACAAAAATATTTTTGTAATTATTTTACCTATTTTATGGAACAGTCTTTCCTAGAAATAGAATCTTGATTGCCCATGATTGTGACATTTGAAGAACAACCGAATTCTTTCATGGGACTTTGAGTACTGAATATGTTTAGTCTTTAATATTGTACAGTATATTTATATTGCATTATTATTATTGATGTTCTTATTATACTCTATATTTTATATGAGTTTTGTTCAGGTTACTATGGTATTTTATTACAGGTAGTCCTCAGTTTAATGAGTTCTGTTCCCAAGGTTTGTCCTTCAGTTAAATTGAAGGTAATCTGTCACCGTATTATTGTATAAGTATTATTGTATAATGATTTTAAGCCATTGTGTATTTAACTTGAATCACTGTGTATTTAACACAAATGTTTCTACAATAGGCTCCTTTTTAAATTGTGAGTCTTCTTTAAACTGGGGTGTTGTTAACCAGGGACATGTTCAACTTTGTATGTATGATATGCATTACTGTAAGCCACTGAAGGTCTAGAAGGATTTAGAAGCATGCAAATTTAATAATCAAACTACAGTGGTACTTCTATTTATGAACTTAATTCGTTCCGTGACCAGGTTCTTAAATAGAAAAGTTTGTAAGAAGAAGCAATTTTCCCCATAGGAATCAATGTAAAAGCAAATAATGCATGCAATTGGGGAAACCACAGGGAGAGTGGAGGCCCTGTTTCCTCCCAGGAGATTTCTAGAGAGGCCCCATGGAGGCTTTCCCCCATGTTTTCCGGCCCTGTTTCCTCCCAGGAGATTCCTACAGAGGCCCCACGGAGGCTTCTCCCTGCCTTTTCCAGTTACAGTTTTGGAGGCTTGGGTTTGTAAGTGGAAAATGGTTCTTGAGAAGAGGCAAAAAAAATCTTGAACACCCGGTTCTTATCTAGAAAAGTTCATAAGTAGAGGCATTTGTAGGTAGAGGTACCACTGTATTTCACTAATCAAGCACAATTTCACTTTTGCTACTGAAATGGTATTTAACCTCTTTCCTTCCTGCCTGCCTAGAGTTCTTGCTTTCCATTGCCTTTCCCACCTCTCCCCAACCAACAGACTTGGAGGCCAGAGTTTTCTTCCTCTTTGATTACTTCCTTCTTCTGTCTTTCATACACCTCAACCTTTGTGGCCTGACTTCTCTAGAGAAGTGTTGATTCCCTGCTACTCTGATCAAAAAGTGTGGCATTGACCCCAAAGCACAACCTGTCATGGAGTGGAGAACTAATTAGAATTTCTGAAGGGCATCCCTGTGCAGCCCAGCCAACCATATCTTACGGTGGCCAGGAGACATGCTGTGGCCGCCCAAAACCAATCAACAGGTCATCTTTGCTTGCTGCTCTTCTTGGAATACTGTCTACGGGCCACCCACCAGGTGGTCATTCAATATATTTTATACAAGGCTGCAACTTTAAGACCCTTATTATGTTTAGCTTATAGCATATGAAAGATCTGGGATTTCAATATCTTCGGCACATTTATCCAAATATGTCAAGTATGACAATCACATGCAGGCCAATATGGAATATACAGTATATGAATCTTAGTAGTTAATTACATTATTGTGAGATATTTTGACATAGGACAATTCTGTATACTTTCCCCCATGTTCTGGGTAGTTCAAGTTGCATATATTCTAATGGACTAAATGAAAACATTGGAAGTGAAGAAGTGGATTTTTATTTTTAGAATATAAACATTCCTCAATGTGAAAATTGTGTTTACTGCAAATTAAATCACACCAGTATGTTTACATAATTTGCAAATAATATATAAACTACAGTTGAATTCAATAATAATTCTACATTTCACTGTTAGATTAGTTCCAATGTAGAAACTGTGGGGTAATAATGACAACTGTGCCATTACTATAAATTGCTTCATAATCTATAAAAAGTGCTAAATCAAAATCCACCTCCCTTTGTGCAACACATTTTTCTAGCCACATGTGTCCAATAAAATGATATAACAGATCCTCATTTCTCTTTACAGTTCCTCTTTAAATATTTTGAACCAGCAGTGAAATCCCTTCTGCGGTGAAGGGCCGCTCTTCTTACCTTCTACCGGAGCACCCTTGGAGGCTGTCGTGGGTACCCATGCACCCACTGGCGTAAAATTTGGCTTCTGCGCATGCGCAGCAAGCCAAATCTCATGCAAGAGCTAGATTTCGGCTATTTCCGCCAAAATCTTTGCTTCTGTGCATGCGCAGAAGCAAAAAAATCAGCAAAAATAGCCAAAATCTCACTCTCGTGCGCGTCCTCATGCGAGATTTGGCTGCACATGCGTAGAGGCCAAATCTCATGCCTGAACTCATAGCTGCACACACATCCAGGATTTTCCTACCAGAGCCACCTACTTGGGAGCACCTGCTGCTGCCCGCCACTGCCCTTCTGCCCATTAAATGTAGTATGGAGAGTTTCAGTGCTAGGCTACATTTTCTGACTGTAGCTTTTCTTTACTGTATGCAAGTGTTCTGCTAGGCCAAAGCCCAGTAACACATCCCATTCCCACCCATCCATCCATCTACTTTGCTTAGGCTCATCCCTCCTTATACACAGAAAGAAGTTCTATGCTTTTTGCTGGATGATGGAGATCTGTGGCATTTGTGGCAGGGAGAAGGTGGCATACTATTGCAGTGTTTCCCAACTTTGGCAACTTGA